>NW_021703771.1:75633402-76073656 GCF_005190385.1 Monodon monoceros
AAAAAAAAAAAAAAAAAAAAAAGAGCAATGGGGCAGACAGGGAGGAATCAGGAACAGAGCCATGCAAAGTATTTGAATTTTATCCACAGATGATGGGGAGATAGTGCATGCTTCCTAAGTATAAGGCAGCGTCAGGAGTGACATGTTTGGTCATTCTGGTGCCAGTGTGAAGGACAGGTGGAGAGAAGTGAGAATGTTGGCAAGGAGGTTGTTGCAGTAGTCCAGGCAAGATGCTGATGGTTAACTGGAAGAGCAAAAATGGAGAACGGGGCAGAGGTAAGAAGTAACCAAGAGGTAGACTAAGCCTAGGTTAGGGATAGGTTAGATATGAGCAGGGTGGGGGGGGGCAGTCAAGGTTGACTGTTGGTGTTCCAGCATGGGTGACTGTGTAGGTGCCACCTTTTGATAAGAATATGGGAAGGGAAAGGTTTTGCTCATGGAGAAGATAAGAATACAGGTGTCATTGTTATGATGTAGAAAGTTTCCGTAGAGGGAGAGGCCACTTGGAGGTGGCCAGACAAGGATTTATGAAGGTCTCAGGACTTGAGCTTAGACCTTTAAAGATGGTCGGATTTAGAAATGTGAAGGGACACATGTACAGCATCCTAGGCAAAAAATGTCTGAGCAAAGGCACAGAAGTGACATGGTAGAAACCATTTTCTGGAGGTAAGTATGTATATTAGTCTTTGCAAGTAGGACAGTGGTGGAAGAAAGGGAATGGAGAGGTTCATCCTCAAACAATATAGAGTCTGCATCTGAAATCTTCCTTTAGGAGAGAGAATTCACTACTTCGTGAAGCATCAGGGTCCACTGTTGATCAGCAATCCCAGATGACTAGTGAGAGGCACCATAAATATCATGATGACATTGACAGTGATCTTGTCTGAATATTACAGCTCTTTGTCATGCCAGGATTCATAAGTCCACTGAGCAGCTTTACAGCTATAGCCAGAACTCGCTTCTCCTAAATCCCGTCTCAAGATTAAACATCATTTGAGCAGTATACTCAGAACCACTGGTGCACCAAGGGTTTTGCAAACATCTAATATTATAGTTATATGTAAAGTGTCAAAAAACAAGTTCAACACAAGTTTAACACTTTCAATTGATTTCATCTCACTATGAAGTCTTTAATTGTTCTTTTAAGTTAAATAAATTCTGTAATAAAATTTTCACATTGTATAAAACAATCACTAGTAAAAATAAACTTCTTAAAGTCTATACTATATTTTCTATCATATCAGGCACTATGATAATTAAATTTTAATGCCATCCAAAAATACATAACTTTAAAAATTATTATTTAAAAGTTTCAGCTGTAAAAATATCACTTGCTGTGTTCAGCCTTAAATTATCGCAAGTGGAGGTGGAATACTTGTAAATTTGTAAAGCCCATCATTGCAAAACAAATACAATACCAACTAGAGCATGAGGTGCTTATTTTCTTGGAATACATTCAGATTTCTTTCCCTCATTTCCCCTTGGTAGCGATCAAATCCCTAACATCTTTCCATCATTTCCCCTTGGTAGCGATCAAATCCCTAACATCTTTCCGTCATTTCCCCTTGGTAGCGATCAAATCCCTAACATCTTTCCATCATTTCCTCTTGGTAGCGATCAAATCCCTAACATCTTTCCGTCATTTCCCCTTGGTAGCGATCAAATCCCTAACATCTTTCCATCATTTCCCCTTATTAGCGATCAAATCCCTAACATCTTTCCATCATTTCCTCTTGGTAGCGATCAAATCCCTAACATCTTTCCGTCATTTCCCCTTGGTAGCGATCAAATCCTTAACATCTTTCCATCATTTCCCCTTGGTAGCGATCAAATCCCTAACAGCTCTCGATAGTTCATCAGTTCTTGCTTCAATGCCATCCTTGAAAACAAAGCCATTCTGTGATTCTGCATATGTCATTATGAACTAAAACAAATCACAGGTAAAAGGGGAGGTCAGATTGCTTCATGTGAGTTCTTTTAGAAAATACTGTTTCTCCTATAACATAATTGGAAACTCAGTTATAGGGCAATCTGCTAAACACCTGTCAAAAAAAAAAAGAAAAGGAACACATCCTTCCTCATAATTTTAAGCTGCCTCTTCTCTTTTACAGCTTTATTCATTTTCATTCATTTCTCTCCCATTCTGGCTCTGCACATTATGCTCCTTCCATATATAATTTTTTCCGAGAGCTCAGACACAGTAAAACTGCATTCCTATCTTATTGCCTAAATACACATTTCAGGAACATATTCCTTTTGGTTTTCTACCTCTGTTAAATGTGATCTAAATTTTCTGATGTTCCTCAAAATTCTACATTAGTGAATTATGCTCTAAATTCTCTGAAATATACCTCAGAGCCCAGAACACTAGGAAGCAAGTTTGGCAGGCAAATGCAAGAAACAGCTAAGGGATAAGGATGAAATAGGCAGCTCACTCCTGGGAAATTCCTGGAGGGAAGTCAGATTTCTAGCCTAAGAAAAATGAGCTCACTTCTCCCCCTGGTGCCCAGAACTTGCGATGTTATCAGCTCTATATTTCCTTGAATGAGAGAAGGCAGGATAGTGGACTCTCCTTCCTCTGACCTCTCATTCTGGTATCTTCTGAACTGCAATTAATATATTTGGAGTAGTACAATATATTGATTTGAAATGGACTGATGTCATGTCAGTTTCTTAAAGAATTAAATGTAGAAAATTCCCATTATATTTCAGTCTGATACAGCCACTATGCCTTTGGTACTCTCTCATTTAGCCTCATTTATTTGCAATTAATGGAGGAGTAAAAGAAAAAATATGTATATAACATACGCATATACTATATACTATTAGTAATACATTGTCTGTACATATATTTGATAACCCAGCTTCACAAAGGACCCTGAATGCTTTTACAAAGGATTCCCTCTATCAGTCAATTAAAAAAATCAAAGATCAAACATATATGCCTCATGGAAGCAGGCATTTTTGTCTGTTTTGTCCTCTAATAAATCTGAATCTCCAAGAACAGAGCCTGGCACATAGTAGATGCTCAATAAGCATTTGTTAAAAGAGAAACTTCACTGGATGAACCATATGTAAAAATTCTGCCTCTTATTCAGCATCAATTCCTTTTACTTTACAAATTTTTTCCAGAATCACTTGTTCTTCCTTCCCAGATTTTCCTATAGAAGCCAAATGGAGTGAGACATTAGAAACAACCAACCACAAAACATTACAGAAGGCAAATTTGGTTTCTGAAAGAGCTGCAATTAAACACTGATTTCTTCCTTTAATTTCTATTACCTGAACTTCAATTTCCTGTTTATCTCTCTACTTTTGAATGACAGTTCACTACTCTGCCTTCAAATAAGAGAATGAACATATATGAAAATCAACCTTATTTCATATTGCATTCAAAAAGCTGCTTTCCCAATGAATTTGTGATGTCTTTTGACACTCATTTTCATTTTGAAACTTGGATTCATACCTGGTCAAAACTACAGTAATTTACTTTTTCTTATTACACAAAGGCAACACTTGTTAGATCAACATCCCCTTGTGGAACAATTTAACAAACTATAGGAAATTCTTTGTTTACTTGTTTATTTTAACAGCCAAACATTTGGTCAATGACTAAGTAATATAGTTAATATTATGATCAAAATTCCTCATTCAGTATGCAAGGAAAACTAGATTTTTTTTTTATTCTGCCTTCTTCTAAGCTGAAAACATTTTTTGTCATTTTGGATGCTTCCAGTAAAGCCATTAGGAAAAAAAAAAACAATTTGTAATATTTGTCCCACGACATCTTTCTTCTGCCTATGAGTTAAAATATTTGAGATGAGGAGATGATGGAAAAAAAGAACCCATTATTTTTGTGGACTCAGATAGTTTCAAGGTGCCTTTTGAGCTTATTATGCTCTATGATTCTAAAATCCCTTGCCTGTCCATAACTTTGGGGAAATTCCACTACCTCTAAAATGCCAGACTTGTACCTTAGAGTCTGGAAGCAAAGCCCAAAATAGGGCTCAAATAATCAAAATTCCTTCTAAGCATTAGGTCTAACATTAAATGAATGAATGAATGATAAATATTATATGCTTTTTCCTAATATTTGTTTTTATTTTGACATAGAAACATTTTACATTTCTCAGGAATGAATAAAATCGGTGCTCCAAGAAATTTCATGGCATTCTCCCCAAACCTTCTCCATTGATGATTTTGCTTCTCACTGCCAACAACCCTAGTCCTTTCCAAACCTAAAATAAATGTTGAAAACAAGTTTTCCTGGGTTCTGCTGCCCACCTCAAGCTGCCATGACCTCTTCTCTATTTAGTCCTCTCCTCTCCATAGTTCGTTCAAACAACTAGTCTATGCTCCATGTGTTCTCAGGCTCACCTCCTATTCTGGCCTCAGTCTTGCATCAGTTGGGTCCGGTTTCCTCTCCAGTATGCAGGAGCTTCTCTCAACGGGCACCTCTGCTTTCCTATTTGTATGTCAACGACTTGATTTATACTTGAGGCCATATATATATATTTTTACATCTTTATTGGAGTATAATTGCTTTACAATGGTGTGTTAGTTTCTGCTTTATAACAAAGTGAATCAGTTATACATATACATATGTTCCCATATCTCTTCCCTCTTGCGTCTCCCTCCCTCCCACCCTCCCTATCCCACCCCTCTAGGTGGTCACAAAGCACCGAGCTGATCTCCCTGTGCTATGTGGCTGTTTTCCACTAGCTATCTACCTTACCTTTTGATGCATTCCTTGGGCTGCCAACATACACGTGCCCCCTCCCCCAACAATGACACTCCTTAACACAATAGGGGTTTTCTTGTTCGTTGCCGGGAGGGATCATAACAGGAGAGGCACCTAATAGCTATTTACTTTTAGAAAGAGTCCTGCAACTGTTATTTATGCTAAAATAGCATACGATATTTTTGAAAGATGTTCTTCAAAAGTTAACTGGGGGGCTTCCCTGGTGGCGCAGTGGTTGAGAGTCCGCCTGCCGATGCAGGGGACACGGGTTCGTGCCCCGGTCCGGGAGGATCCCACATGCCGCGGAGCGGCTGGGCCCGTGTGAGCCATGGCCGCTGAGCCTGCGCGTCCGGAGCCTGTGCTCCGCAACGGGAGAGGCCCGCGCAAAAAAAAAAAAAAAAAAAGTTAAGTGGGTAATGTTCCAAAAGTAGAAGAAAAGGGAATTTGCCACAGTGTAGGTCCCTTTGTATGCTTCCCTAAGCTCCTCCCCTTAGAACCCTGATCCATGAATGAATGTTCATGAACATACCATTCATATCAGTACCCCTGCTTCGTGAGTGGAAAGGAAAATGTACAGAGAATCTGTGCTCTTCTTCCAAGCCCCAGTGTTCTTAAAATTCCCAGTACGAGATGTGTCACGATCATAATCATCTTCGTCCTCTCAGCTAGCACTTCAGGGAGAATTTACTCCACTGCCAGAACTACCATCCATTTAATTTATCACGTCGATACTGAACTGAGTTCCCCCCCTTCCACAGAACATTCCTTCCTTCCACATATGGTGCACCTACTCTGTTCCTGGCATTGTCTGGTGTACTAATTTACATCCTCTCTGTTGGAAGGAGGGAGACTGGTAATAAATAAAATAACTTAGTGCAGTAAGTGCTATGAATTAAATAAAGCAGGTTATTATTAAAAAGTGACAGATGAAGGAAGGAATAAAGAAGGGCCAACATTAGAGAGTACAGAAAAGGTCTCTTTAAAGAGGTGACATTTGAACTGAAATGTGGGTGACGAGAACGATCAGGAGGACAGTTGTTTAGGTAGAGGGGGTGGGATGTGCAAAGGACCTGAGGTCGCAAGGCACATAGTGCCCTCTCTCCCCCACGTACCTGGAACTGTCCTCGTATCTCCTCGTATCATCCTAGGATGCCCTCATCTCTAATGCTATTTTATATGTGATTTTTCAGACTCAGGAGTATCCAGATGTCCGGCTCGTCTAAAATGATCAGTGCCTTACTGGCTTTTACAGACTTCATCTTAATACTATATACTTGACCTTCAAGGGCTTAAAAAAGAAACAGCAATTCACAGCAAGCCTGCACCTGATTCAGCAGAACCACTGTTGACCCCACTGTCTAATATGTCACTGTTCCTTATCTAAGAATCCATAGAATATACAATTCACAAAACTTTTTGCCGGGGGAAAAAGAACTCAAAGCTCCTGAAAAACTGTTTTCTTTCATTAACGGGTTCTAGGTAACCTGTCCTGTAAACCCTTTTATTTTGGCTGCTGGAACCTCAGAGCTGAAATGTAGCGCTCCTGTTATGATGACAATCCTACCCATGTCTTGTGGCCGTTCACCCCCTCCCCCCATTTATTTCTCTTTGTGGCTTCTTATCTTTGTTTTGTTTAATTTTCATTGCCCTCTGTGAAAGTGCTTTTATTTAAGCTGCCTCAAACCTTTTGGAAATAGAAAGTGTATAAATCATTAATCACAAGTGCTTTCTAGACAATCACAAGTAACTTCCTCGTTGCAAAATCTAACGTGTTGCCTTGGTCCTGAACTTACCCTTTCTGCCACATGACATAACTCAGCTGCTCTTCCTTCTTTAAACTGTCTCCTTTTTCCGATCTTTTTAGAAGATTACTATAAATATGAAGAAAATTGGTTGAAAACAATTCCACTTCCTTGGTTTCGTGGTATACTACAGTGTCTTCATTCTCTTTTTAACACTTCTTTTTTCACTCTGACCATCTTATGTATGAATGTATATATATATATGTGTATGTATTTTAGTTTCCTTCTTTTCCCACATGCTCATTCAATGTAGATATCCTCCAGGATTCTATTCTAAGCTCTCACTGCTCTCTACACGTTTTCCTTTGGCAATCACTTACTACTGTCACCTCTAAGGAAAAGATGTTCAAGGTTTATTTCTAGCTTTAGCCTCTCTCCTGAGTTTGCATTCCAAATTCCCTGGAGCGATTTGCACCTTGGAGTCAGAATGAAGCCTTTTGCAGTTTTCCCCTCCTAACCCCTTAACTCTCCTCTATAACACCTCTGCCAGTTTTGTCCACTGAGCATTTGACAGTAAACTTACCACTTTTCAAGGTAGCCCATCTACCAAGCCAGCCTTTACTTTTAAAAAGTTATTCCTAACAGGATGGCAAAAATCTATCTCAGTGACATGTGCCCACTGGTTCTAATGCTATTTTTAAGAGTAGCAGTAGGAGCTAAGATACATTAAATGCCAAATGTGTGCCAGGGCATTGCCCGTATTCTCTGCTTACAACTCTGCCATATGGTTTTATTATTCCCGTTATGTCACTGGGGCCATTTAAAATGAGTCTAATCATTTCACATGGCTCTTCTCCAAATGGAGAAACACACATATTCTCTAGGGGGACCACTCTATTCCAGCTTAAGAAAGTACAAATGCCTCCAATAATCACTTCTCACATGAATTACTGGCTTTGTATCGCAAACCTCTAACCACGGTGTCCAGAGGAAAGAAGTTCACAACAGTATTCTAGTTATGGTTTGAAAAATGCAGAATACTGCAGAAGTGTCATCAACTTCATTCTAGACACTCTGTGCCTCTATTGACATAGCTTAAGAGCAGACCTGTTGCTTCCTACTGAATCAAGCAGGCTTTTAATCCACAGCCTGGGAAACATCTGCTAGAACTCTGATGGGTGTGGCAAACCCTTCCCCAAGCTGAACTCAGCTTGTTTCCTCCCTAACCTCTTCATCAGTTTGGTTTCTCCAGGTCTTAATGGCATCTGTATTACCTAGATACACAGGCTCAAGTCTTCTATAACAGCTTTAAGGGTCTTTTCACATCTTCTAAATCTCATTGGTGACCAAATCCTGAAGGCTCTGAGCGGAACGTGATTTCATGACATCATCTTCCTACTGCCTTGGGTTGGCCTTTGGCCGTTTCCCAGTTCAGGCCTCATCTTCTCTCGCTTGGACAGCTGAACCTGTCTTCCTGCTGCCTTTCTCCTCCCCACTGCCCAGACCTGACATGCGCAATCCTCACCCTGTAATCCCCTACTCATATGGTGCCCATGGCACTCTGGGTCTGTCGAGGACAATGCTAGCTTTTCACTTGGATATTAACACCTGCCAGTATCTGTCTCCTTCTTGGCTTTATCCTGTGATTTCCTGCATGTACTATATATTTTTGGAAAACTGTGCCACAAAGTATTTTTCAACTTTTCCTAGTCCTGTGCTTTTTTTTCTTTACATTATCTTTGAGTCTGGAAGGCCATTCTTTGCCTGTCAAATTTCCATCTTTCACAACCTAAGTGTCCATCAACAGATGAATGGATAAAGAAGATGTGGCACATATATACAATACGTATAGCTAATTCACTTTGTTGTACAGCAGAAACTAACACACCATTGTAAAGCAATTATACTTCAATAAAGGTGTTAAAAAAATTTCCGACTTTCAATAGTTTGAGAAAATATTACCACCTCAAAAAAACTTTTGCCAGATCCTGGTCTGGCCATTTAAAATGTATCTAAAGTTCCTCACAGCATTTTATTTCACTCCTAGAATATAACAGTAATCCCAATTTACATACATATTTTCTTTCTTCAACTAGTCTTTAGTTTCCTTTAGCCTTGGCTATGATTTATTTAATTATACTATTCCCAATTCCGGAGTAAGGCTCTAGTTAGTTGCATTAATTGTGAATAAGGAGGCAGGAAACAAAAAGAGTGAAAGGAATAAGTAGCTGAACGTGAAGGCAAGTTGTGAATCGAACGCAAACACTTGGAAAATCAGACCCACACAGGCATATTTATAGGTGCACCAAAAGACTACTCTCTCTTTCCATCATTTCTGCCTGTTCATAATTTAATTTTTTAGATTGTGAGCTCTACTTTCAAGCACATGACCTCCTTCTTTTTTCCTGAGATCTAACCAGACTGGGACTTTCCTGGGGCTAGTGGTCAGAGGCCAGTACACTCAGTGCCAACGCTGATTTTGGCTATAATAAGCAGCTTCACTAAATAAGTATTTTCAGTGTTCCTACTAAGCCATAAATCCACATGTCCTTAAAAATAATCTCCTTCAAGCACACTTGTCACTCCCCCGAAGTCTTAATAAATAGTTTAGACATTAAGTCATTGTACTGCCCACTGCTCAATGAAACAAAGCTTCACATGTGCATTTATTCATTGCTGGTATTATAAAGCAAAGTGTAAAGATCCCTTTATGTCACAAAAATAAATTTAATTTTATATAAGATGGATTTAGGAGTAGTTACATTAAATAGAAAATTTGGAGCAGATTTTTTTATCAATGTGGTTGAATTGGGGTATCACCTACAAGAATTTTGTAACTATTCAACATAACCTAAGTCAGGTCAAGAAAAGTGCTGTACATTTTTTCCTTCCTGGACTTAACATTTATTTAACGAAATTCTACCTCACGAAACACCACTTGTATTACTCAGATGTTCAGTCAATGAAATTACTGAATTAATGGAAAAAATTACCATCTTAAGATTAGGTCACACGAATTTATGAAACTGGAGGTGGTTACATAATACAGCAGAGTTACATAATAATGACTGAATGATATTATACCTTAAGATGTAATAAGTTTTTAGCTAATAGTCTCGTTTTCTGAGTCCAGCCTTCCTGCTTTTTACTTGATTTTCTTTCTTACATCACTGGTGTCTCCTCTTGGATTCTCAAGTATGTATCATCCCCTCCCCAGCGCTTGGCTATGATTGCACAGGCATCAGGTCAGTTATTTCCTGCTCTCAACCCATAAACAAAAAGGGAAAACACACCCATATTCTCAAACATTGACACATAAAACGTCTTTTCAAAATATTAAATTTTGGCAACAATTCCAGTATACAAGGATTTCTCTAGCCCTTGGTTTTCAGCATTAAAAATTATACATAAATATATCCTTCAACTAAATCCATCATTTATATAAATACAGGTGGGTCATTAAACACTGGATTTACTAAAAGTAATTTAGTCTGAAATATTTCTTCAACAGCAAAAATTCAGATTATTGGACATGAGCTGATGAAGAAAACATGGGCTCTAATAGCTTGAATCAAAATTGCCAACATCATTTACTCATAAACTAGCAGAGATATGACAATCAGGCCAGTTTATTCTTGTGTGTGTGTGTGTGTTCCAATAAAACTTTATTAACAAAAATAGGCAGTGGGCCAGATGTTTGCCCATTGGCTGTGATTTGCCAACCCCTGGTCTTGAGGATCAAGTCTTAGAATCTGCAGAAATGAAGTTAAAGACACAGGCTGCCACTTAATAGCGACTAATTCTGGGCAAGTTATTTAACTTTTCTTTGCTTCAGTTTCCTTGTTTATAAAATGAAGAGGGACAGACCAACATGACAGAACCTACTTCATAGGATTATTCTGAGAAGCAAGTGAATTAATATAGGAACAGTAGGCCAGTTTATTCTTGACTAGCAGGATGAAATAAAACAGCAGGGTTTTTTTTGTTTTCGTGTTGTTCCCTGACAGATTTAACATTTGAGTTCTTGATATGTTTTAAATTTCAGGCACAAAATTGTGTGACTATCCCAAAAATTAAATAAAATAACATAAACACCTATTTTTCTGTAAAGTGTTTGATGTACAAAAAGAGTTTATATTCCTGCCTCTTCAATTTATCTCTGTAGAAATATCTCTACTACTATTACTACTGCTGCTGCTAGTAACACTGTAAGAGAGAAATGGGGGAGTGAAATGTTGCACTCCACCCAAACAGTAGGGAAGGAAAAATTTTATATTTCAATTCACACAGGAGTAAAAGATATTCATTTTTCCTGTGCTTTTATCTAGTGAGTCTTGACCATGCTAAACTCATAGGTCACCAGCAAAATGCTGTATGGTGGTGCTGAGTGAAATAAATTGAGAAAGAAATAGGTTGAAACCCCAAATTAGCACATATAGTTACTTATTGACAGCCTAATTAAAGGTTTAATGATTAGCGAGTTAAATTTGGTGGCTGAAATGAGGGTTTAGCTTACCTTCAAGTTAATTCATTCATAATGTCAATATCTTTCATCACCATATACAGGCAATTTAACTGTATGTTCACAACATTTTGCTAGGAAGGACTTGAAGTCTTTACTTTAACTTTGTAAATGGCATCAAATCATCCTAGATCAGGATAAATCCAGTTGCTGGATTTCGAGATCACTCTAGTGATTTCAACAAGTAGGTGCTGAAGATGGTTTTCTTCAAAATCAAATGTGGTTTTTCTTTTCATATCTGAAAAGATTATTCTGGATCTCTGGTCAACTTACTATATTACAAAAAGATTGTTATCAAGGAAAGAACTGCAATAATATCGGGATAAAAAATTATAATATTTTTATTGTATGGGAAACGCAGATCCTTAGGAAGGGTGGGGCTATCGCTTTCGCTATCTCCCTTTGCTCACCCCCTCACCCAACATTTTAGCATACCTGAAATTATATGATGATGATCACCCAGGGTAGCCTTTAAGTGAGGGGGAAAAAGGCACAGTGCACATATATGCAGACAACTTGTTCACTTTAATGAGGGAGAATTGGGAGTTGGGGAGGGCTGAGCCTCGAGTCTTCTGTTGTTTGGACATGGTGGTGGATGGTAAATCATCCACCAGCAGAGCCACTTCCTGTTCTCCCTTCCCCTTATCTGAGCCTCTGCTTAGCAGCTTTTAGGCTCACTGACCTCCAAGTGTAGAAGGAGCAGATATTTCTACACTTTGAGGTGAACGGGCCTAAAATTCCTAAATCCGAAGGAGATCCTTGCTCATTACTTCCATGTCGTATCTAGTTATGACTTGTAAACTTAGAATGACCAGTGCTCACCCGATGAAAGCAAAATAATACTAAGTCGAAGAAGCTTCTACGTGAACTTGTGGAAAGGGGCCATGTTTATCATTTTTCTGCATCCAAAATCATATCGCAGAGCCTGGCACATAGTAGGTGCTCAAGAATTTTATGAATGAATGAGTGTTCACTTAACAGGTTGGTTAAACAAGTTGGTCAGGAAAGAATTACACAGCAGACACATGGAGAGCAGCCTCAACATTAATAAGGACCCATTAGTTAAGACAAATACTGGTAAGAAATGAAAATTCCTTCAAGCACTTATCTACACGATGTTTCTTGGGTTAATTTTAATTATTTTATTTATTATTTTAATTATTCTTGGGTTTATTTTTCATTATTTAATTCTAGTACAGTATATAACAGTTGCAGAGTGATTGTCAATACATGACAAATTATGGACATAATTTCACTTACTCCCTCAACATTTTTAAGGTATGTACAATCAGTCTTTAATTTACAGATAATGACACTAAGGCTCAACAAAGTTAAGGCCAAATCTCTGGTTATTTGAATCCAAAATTTGCACTCTTTCTACCAAATTGCATAAGCTGCTTCTAAAGTCTCTTTTTTTCAAGGGCAATTTTCCATATGCTTTTTCACACCCTCTAAATTAAATCGCATAAGTTGCTACTTTTCTTATAGCAGACTTTCAAATATTTGTTGATTTTGATTAATTGAAGCCTGAAAAAAGTAGAAGGGTTGAGGGAAACAGGGTGGAGACATGGGGTACTTTTCCTAGAAACAAAATGGACTCCTAAAATCTCTAGATAGCCTGTCATAATATACCAAAAAAACAAGCCCCTACCGTTTATTGATACTAGAGATACAGACAGTGTTGTCAACTTTCACAAAAGGTTCTCACTGGATTTAACTCACGATGCCATTGGGAAGACCCGAGATAATTAAAGAAATGAAATAAACACTTACCTGCTCGTTTCATTTATGTCATAATTTCCCCTGGGTTGTGTCTGTTTTCTTTTAATGCCGTGGCTCTTGAATTAAAACCTTTGTATTTCAATAGCCAATCAGAAGTGCTGTGAAAAGGCTGTGACCTAATCCAAGGAAGTAAATATTTGCTTTGTGAACCACATTCATTGTTTATAATAAAGTTATATTTACTGACACAGAGATTTTTTTTTGAAAAATACAAAGTTTAAGGAATTCAGAGAGATTTTAGATGTTTATTACTCATTCTAGAATTTCAAGTATAAAGCATTTATATAATTCAATGAAAAAGCCTGCACATCTAGAAAACAGTAGAGCAAGAACTCAAATCCAGTCCTATTTGAAACGAGCTTTTCTGTTCCACCAGAGCTCACTGCTCCTCCTACAGGGGCCTCCTGTTCATTATAGATTCCAGGTTCGCTGATTCTGAATTACTGAGCCTTTACTATATTTGATAAACTGGAACCAGCAAAAATTATAAAATGTTACACTTTCTAGGTAGTTTAACATCTAAGGGACTTTATAGATTTTCCAAGCTAAATATTTAAGCTTCTGAAACCAAATTTGTCAATAGCCACAGAATTTAAAAATTCAAAACCGGGAACTTATCAGAGCACTGAATCGTGTGAAACACTACAGATACAGAACTCATTAAGGTACTAGATTAGTCTCAACTTTTAAATATTTAAATTTCACCTCCAGTTTAAAAATGAGATGACAGGATTCTAATATGACATGGCCTTATAATGAAGCTTAATTGATTTCATTCTGATGAGAAACTTCAATTAATGCTCTAGAGGACCTCCATCTACTCCCATATTTCCTTTCAATCTCATTTATCTCAGGAAAACTCAAAACTGGCAGAAATAATCAATGAAAATCTGAGAGCTTGTCATGTGATGTACATGCTTCTTGTTAGTAAGGTGTGAGTGTGTGTGCATAGTACCCAAACAGAAAAATGACAGACCTCAACTAGTAGAAGGAACTGTGCACTTTGGAAGGCCCCAGCATGGTGGCAGGTGGCAGTATGTTATGGACAACATAGCAGCCCTAATGCTGTGGCTGATCCGTCTCCAGCCTTTGGTAATGTTTGTGCCACTCCATTTGAGCTAGAGCCGTTCAACCACAAAGATCTCTGTAGTCTTTGCCACGTGTCTTCTTTGTCACTAAGCATTTCCTTTCTTTGCTTTTGCCTTGTCTTTTAAAATTAACATTCGCACTCAAATAATAAAATCATTCAGAATACAATGGAAAAATGGGCAGAAGACTTGAACAAGCGATCTTTGAGACAAAAAAAAGAAATGGCTATAAGCGTGTCAAAAAAGTTATCAGCATTCTTAGTAACCAAGGAATTAAAAATTTGAAAAATCATTTTCATCTATCAAGTTAGCACAATTTTTTAATTTTTATTTATTTTTTATTGGCATATAATTGCTTTACAATGTTGGGTTTGTTTCTGCTGTACAATGAAGTGAATCAGCTATATGTATACCTATATCCCCTCCCTCTTGGACCTCCCTCCATTGCCCCCCATCCCACCCATCTAGGTCATTGCAGAGCACGGAGCTGAGCTCCCTGTGTTATACTGCAGGTTCCCACTAGCTATCTATTTTACACATGGTAGTGTATTTATGTCAAACCTAATCTCCCAATTCATCCCACACTCCCCTTCCCCCCCACCCATGTCCACATGTCTGTTCTCTATGTCTGCGTATCTATTCCTTCCCTGCAAATAGGTTCATCTTTCTACATTCCACATATATGTGTTAATATACGATATTTGTTTTTCTCTTTCTGACTTACTTCACGCTGCATGACAGACTCTAGGTCCGTCCACATGGGTCCGTCCAATGACCCAATTTCATTTCTTTTTATGGCTGAGTAATATTCCATTATATATGTGTATCATATCTTCTTTATCCATTCATCTGTCCATTGGCATTTAGATTTAGCAAAGAGGTTTTTTTTGGTTTTTTTGTTCTTTTTTTTTGCGGTATGCGGGCCTCTCACTGTTGTGGCCTCTCCCGTTGCGGAGCACAGGCTCCGGACGCGCAGGCTCAGCGGCCATGGCTCACGGGCCCAGCCGCTCCGCGGCATGTGGGATCTTCCCGGACCGGGGCACGAACCCGTGTGCCCTGCATCGGCAGGCGGACTCTCAACCACTGCGCCACCAGGGAAGCCCAGCAAAGAGTTTTTAAAAGATGATATTTTGTTGGTGAGAACTAGATGTTCTAAGTAGCAAGCCTAAAGGAAAAAATGCCATAGATATGCGGACAAAGCCTACGCCTTGGGATGCACATCAGTTAAAACAGTGAAATATTGTAAATAATGTCAACATTCAAAAAAGAAAGAATAGCCAAATAAATTGACAGCTATAAGGTGAATTATTTTGCAGTCACTAAATTATATTAAAAATACCAATTCCAATTTCTTGGGAAATGTCAACAAAGTAATGTCAATTGTTTAAAAAAGCAAGTATGAAGCTCTACAATATGATTCTAATTCTTTAAAAAATGTCCCACTTATTCATAGGAAACGAACCTGTGGTAAATTTCCCCATATGTTCAATAGCGGTTCTTTAGATATTGGGAAACATGCGAGGCCCATGTTCAGCACTTTATACACATTGCACCACATTTATGCTTGTAAACATCTTAGGAAATGGGTCTCTATCCCTGCTGTTATATCTGAAGAAACTGAGGCTCAGAGCTGGTAAGTAACTTGACCATGGCGACAGAGCTATTCAATGGAGGAGCCAGGACAAAAGCTAAGGTCAACTTGACCCAAAGCTCATGTTCATCATGTCCATGCCTGCCCACAGGTAATTTAAACTTTGTTTGGAAACAGATCAACAATAGAAATATTATAGGAAAAACATGCATATTCACAAAGTGACAATTCTAAAAATGGTTTCCTCCAAAGATGTAGTATATTTGGTAATGAATATGATCACGCTTCTAAAAAAAAATGTAAAAATCTTGGAAGTCTTCTGTGAACCATGCCAGTTCTGCAAAATTTATTAATTGAATAAGTTCTTATTTAACACTTGCCTTTTGCCAGATATTGTGCTAGGTATCGGCACCACAGCAGGAATAACAGTATAAAGGAATTTCTTTGGATATTAGAGAAGTCTTTGGGGGGTAAGCGGAGATGGGAAGAGATAGTGAGGGTGAGAGTATCTATCAATCTAATATCAAACGTCCTGGCAGGGCTTCCCTGGTGGCGCAGTGGTTGACAGTCCGCCTGCCGATGCAGGGGACACGGGTTCATGCCCCGGCCCGGTAAGATCCCACATGCCTGTGGAGCAGCTGGGCCCGTGAACCATGGCCGCTGAGCTGGAGCGTCCGGAGCCTGTGCTCCGCAACGGGAGAGGCCACAACAGTGAGAGGTCCGCGTACCGCAAAAAAAAACAAAACAAAAACAAACAAACAAAAAGCAACGACCTAGCTACTTACATCTAAGGACACTTTTATTTCTTTAAGCCTTTCATAAAAACGTATAATATTTCCGAGGATCCAGGACACCCCCTGGAAATGTCATACAGTTTTAAGCCTCTACAATGAATTCATGCTTATACTCTACCTGTAGTAATCAGATGAAATAAAATGCTTTTTAACATCACATAGAATTATTCTCCTCCACTGGGTATACAGTGGTCCTTGCATTTGCCCTTCTGGGTGGTGCAATATTTTCCTTGTTAAGTTAGCAGAGATGCACTATCAGAAAAAGGCTTCTCAGCAGAAATGCCGTTGGATGGGTTCCCGTCCATCTTCGCTCCACATTTCCTTATCCACGTCCACCTTTCACTTTTCCAGAAAAGCCCATGCCTTGCAGCAAATGGGCTTCTACTATGAAGGCCACTATCTCTACAACTGTAAGTTAACAGGTAAATGCTTTCTTGCTTTTTAGTCTGTGAGTCAACCAGAATTTTTATCAATTTAGTTTTAGATTTGGCTGTTATAATAATGTCATGTGGGTGAGGATATGTACATGTCTCCTTTTCTTCAAAGCTCCTAGCCCTAGTGGTAAGAAATGTTAAGGAATGTTTTGGTTTTTTTTTTTTTAATTATTATTATTAAAAATTATACGAAGTCCATAGAAATGATAATGACTTAGACTTTCAACATTATGAGTTCAAATAAATTAGGACCCTGTAGGAAGATCCCTAAAAGCAGAGAGACATCTATGTGAGCAGGAAAATGGACGCCTTATTAACGAACAGGAAGAGCAAATTAACCTCCTTGTTAATCCCCTTCTGTGGCCACTGAACACCAAGGAGTAGTTGAGGAACCAGAGCAAAAAGGGTAGAATCTGCCACAACAGACACCTTATGTTGTTTGTTCTGTAAATTAGGTGGTTCTCTTAATCTTTCAGACTACAAATTCAGGAGGAAGGATGAGTGCCCACGGCTCTGAGATCAGGTGCCATTGCCATGGCGATTCATCTTATTTAATAAATGATACCATCTAATCCTTTGTAGTGATAAACACTTGTTTTCTCATTTCTAAAAATTGCAAATAAACTACCCTACCATGATGTCTTTAAATATAGTTTTTAAGATTATTAAAATAGTGAATAAGTCTCCTCTCCCATGAGTGTGCTAATTACTGTTTTAGCTCTTGTTAACAGAAGAAACAGCTTAATAATAGTAACTGGAGGAGGTCAAACTGCTCATTCATTTGAATTTATGAGTACAAACCACCTTTTCATTAGATATCAGTGCAAAGTGTATATTTCATAGATACCTGCTATTGTTGCCACAAAGGATTTTAGAAACAAATACAATTTACCCAAAGTGTTCCACAGCTTTCAAAAGTATTAAACACACATAATGTCTAGCAGCTATGAAACCGAGAGAAAAACATTATTTTTCATTACAGGGGTGAAAATTGTTTCTCATTTCTCCAATTAAATGATTTTCAGAGGGTTCATCACCAGGAAAACCAGTATGTATGAACGCCGGAAATGCAGATGGCAGTCTCAGAAACGCTTATGCTAAATGGGAATCCGACTACAAGATTTCTCTCTATCGTTTGTGATAGCCACCCCATGATGGAAATAGTCTGGCTGTAAAACGATTTTTAAAAAGAAAAAGAAACAACTGTGGGAAGATTGCAAAGTTCTCTAGACAAACCTTCAAGTGACTCTTAAGTAAGGAAACGTTTATCGAAGGGTCAGAGTGGTTAGGAAAACTACTATGCCAGGAGCCAGGATCAGTCTTGCCGGAGCGACCGAGATTGTCCCAGGTGAGTGGGTGCCCCGGGGCGCAGGGCGGGTCCCCGCACGGCTGGCATCTTTTTGGCCGGGCGACCCTTGCTCTGTCTCCAGGAGCCCAGCGACTCCTGAGGCTGCGCGGGCTGCCCGGGACGCCCTGCCAGCAGCCTCCCGCTCGCGAGGAGCATCTCCCCTCCGCGGCTGCCGAGGCCAGCTCTGTCTCTCCGCCATCCTCAAGTCCTCCGACATTTTTCACAGAGAAAGGGAGGTAGGGAGTAGAGGAAACGGCCGAGTGTCTGTACCCAGCCTCTGCCGCAGCACGAGAAGAGGGAGAGGAGGAAGGCTGGCGGGTAAGCCGCTGTTAAACTGTAATTCTATCGATAATGAAAAGAATCATCATCACCTCTAGCAAGAGAGCCTCGGATACACCCACCCGGGCAGCGGCTAGGGGGTTGGCAGGCGTTCCATCTCCTCGCCCCCTCGAAGGCTGTGAAACCTACCTCAAGCCGTGCACACTAGAACTCCCTTCCCTCCGACCAGAGGGAGGGGAAAGAACAAAAGAGGCCCCCGCCCCCTACCCACACACCTCCGATATTTTATCGATGCTCAAGGTATGCATTTTTGCACCCCCTTTGGCTCACACCTTCACCACCTGCATTTTCCCAAAGGTGAAGCAAGAGAAAATACCACCCCGAGGTGATCGGTCGATTGGACACTGTTAATTTCACATTCGGTTTTCTAACAAACAGCCACCCCAATCGGCAGGTCCTCGCGCCCCGTGGGGTCTCCCGCCGCCCCCGGTCCTCGCTGCCAGATCCCCAAGGCGCCCAGCTCTCCGCCGGGGACCCGACTGAAGGTTCCCTGGGCCGGCAGGACACTCGCCCAGCTGGTCCGCAGCAGCCGGAGGGCGACGAGCGGACCGCGCAGAGGCTGCAACGCGGGATCCAACTTCCCAAACCAGCGGCGCGGCCCGGGCTTCCTCCCGCGGCGCCGCGGGCAGCGCCGAGACCCCCGCGCCGGCTGACTGCCCCGCCCGGGCACAGGCAGTTGCACTCTCCGCCCCCTCTTTCCTTCACCTCCGCACCCCCCCACACACCTTTAAAAGATTCATCCATCGGTGCAGAGCAGACATTTTGATGTCATTTACTTAGCACCGCTCGGTATCAGAGGCAACATCTTACCCAGTCGCCTGGAGGTGTGGGCAGCGCACCGATGGGTCCGGGGGCGCGAGGCTGAGCTGCTCGGTCCTCTAGCGGAGCCGGTTTGCTGCCATCCGCCCAACTTCAGCTCCCCGCTGGCGAGGAGAAGGGAAGAGTGGCGAGGAGGGAGTGGTGGGGGAGGGGGAGGAGGGAGAGGTGGGCGGGGAGGGAGCGGGAGCCTCTCGGCAGCGCGCATGCGCCCCGCGGGCGGGCGCAGCCCCTCGCCCGGCTCGGCCAGGGGTGCCGCTTCTTCCCTGGGGGTGCGACCGCTTGAGTCACGGCGCGCCTCCGCCCCACCCCGGCCGCAAGGCCCACGCGCGCTCGCCTCGGCTCGGCGCCCACGGCGCGGAGGGGCTCGGTTGCAGCTCCGGGCTCCGGCGCCGGGGGTCCGCGGCTTCGCGGGCACCTTGGAGACCTGGGAACCTCCCTTGATGAGAGAGGCTCTCGCGCCCAGGCTCATTCAACTTCACGTTCACCCGCAGCCCGCGTTATTTTACCCTGCGCTTCAGGCGAATGTTTGAAACCAGAATCTTGTCTTTAAGGAGCAAAACAGGTGCAGCGGCGGGGTCCCAGTGGAGGCAGTCCCTGCGTGAGGGTTCAAAGAAGTAGGAAGTTAAGCAAATGTGGCTTACCAGAAGACTCGACTTTAACAAGGGTTCTTTACTTTATTGAAGTCCTCAGCCAGAATCTGACCCTTTTCCCTAAGAATGATCACAGATGCTCTCGGGTCTGGGGCATATGTTCTGTCTCAGACGTCAGGACCCCTGGAGCCAGAGTTCTGAGTGAGAGATGCTGATGACAGGGCAAGAGTAGTGACTTACTAACAGAGATGTTGATGCTTGGGGCCTGAAGCATCCTTCGCGGACAGCTCCGTAGCGATCAGGCCTGATAATTGTGCTGCTCCCAAGCGGAGCCCAGCTTGGTAGTGAAGGAGCTTTGGATACTTAATGTATCCTCAGCGCTAGATTGCACCTCCGATGATTAGATTGAAGTGTCTGTGAGCGCGAATTAGGGAAGCGGGTGTCTTTCTCTTCAGGTGTGGCATCTGTGGGAAGAGGAGAGAGTTCCTGGCAGGAATGATTAGGCTTTTTTTCTTATACCTATTTAAAACTGATTACTTGTAAATGTATATGGTTTCCCAATGCTTGTGTGTTATGCATTCAAACAGCGTTATTATTTCACGCTCCTTTACTGAACACCCTCCTAGACTTCCCCCACCTCCACCCCTACTTGACTGCACTGTGTCTCTGCTTGCTCTAGGGCCTTCCTCTCTAGCTACACCCTGCTTCTGAGTACTAGTGATCTTCAAAGTGTATTCCCCGGGCTTGTGCTGGTCTGCAAATTGTTCTTTATTGCTCTCTAATGAGAGATATGTTTAGAAATGGAGAGGAAGACTTAGAAACTTTTATAGCAGTTTGGCTTTGCCTTGGCATCCAAGCACATTAGCTAGTTGGACTTTGTATGTTTTATTTTATTTGTAAAGTAACTCATTTTTGTTGGATTTTACAGAAGTATTGGTCCACGCACGGTGCATTGAAAATAAAAAAGTCCTTCATCAAAAATGGTTTGAGGGGCTTCCCTGGTGGCGCAGTGGTTGAGAATCCGCCTGCCGATGCAGGGGACACGGGTTCGTGCCCCGGTCTGGGAAGATCCCACATGCCGCGGAGCGGCTGGGCCCGTAAGCCATGGCCGCTGAGCCTGCGCGTCCGGAGCCTGTGCTCCGCAACGCGAGAGGCCACAACAGTGAGAGGCCCGCGTACCGCAAAAAAAAAAAAAAAAAAAAAAAAAAAAAAGTGGTTTGAGCATCACTGAATTCTGTATAACTCCCAGATTTATATCTCCACCTGACCTCTTCCAGAGCTCTTTTATGTCAACTACTTTTACATCTTCACTTGAAGATAATTATAATAGCTTTTACTGAACAATTACTGTGTGCCAAGTTCTGAGGTAAATGTTTCACATAGATTTCTTGTTTTCTCCACGAGATAGATAGTATTATTATGTTTAACAGGCACCTCAAAAGCAGAACTCCAAATATCTAACCCCTCCAAACCCATTTCTCTTCTGTTTCCACACAGTCACTCCAGACAAAAATTTAGAAGTTATCCTTGCTTTGTCTCTTTCACCCATACATCCAATTAATTAGCATGTCATGTTGTCTCCAAAATGTAGCCCCAATTCATCTACTTTTCTCCCTTCCCATTGGTATAACCTTAGTCTAAGCCTCTGTCAACACATTCTCCAAGCAATAGCTGTGTGATCTTTCGAAAACATAACCAGATCACGTCATGCTTCAGCTTTAAACTCCCCAATGAGATTTCATTGCACTTTAAGTACAAACCCTAATCCTTAGCACAGCATAGAAGTATCTATTTAATATTGTCCCAGTCTATGTGTTCTATAGCCACATCGGCGTGTTTCTTGAATAAGTCTAACTTACAGTACTTGCTGTTCTTTTTGTCTGGAATCCTCTGCTCGCCCCCCATCCCCCATAGTAGGTTCCTAAATATCCCACAGGTCTCCGCTCAGATATCACCTACTCAGATAGGCCTTATCTAACCAAGCACCCAAGGTAATCTTCTCCAGTGTTCTTCTCTGTTGGATCCCCTTGCTTTATTTTCTTCCAGACATTTTTCACTATCTGAATCAGCTTGCATTTGTTTACTTGTTTATTATCTCCTCATCCCCCTCTATGATAGAGTCTCTCAAGAGGGTTCCCTACATTTTTCATTGTTTTATCTCTAATGCCCAGAATGGGACTTGACACATCGTGCATACTCAGTAAGTATTTAGTGAATGAATGCATGACTGAATGAATAAATAACACACTTAAAAAGTTTTCTTTATTTTTCCTGACACTTCTTCTTGGACCTCACTACTGCCTGTCAGAATCTGTTGGTTCCCAGAAGTGCGCAGGTAGACCATATTGTTTCCCCTGCCCATCCTGTCAAAGACGGCTCCATGGAATGATACACATCTCAACTAGATGCCAAAGTAGTGTTCCTAGAACCAACTTTAAAACGAACATACCTGATAAGAAAGACATCTTACTTCTGTGAACTTCCCTAAGTTGTAATAATGGCTGTTGGGGTAATTGTTTGCACCTATGACAACTTGGCTGTTCTGCTACTCATTTACTTGCTGAATTCAAATGTAACCTCTTGGTGACTTTCTTTCCTAGTTGTAACTTGTTGTGTAATCCTTTGTGTATTAGCCAGAATCTTCAGTGATAGCACTCTAGGAGCTGGACACGTCGCCATGTTCTGAGTGTTAGAGAGATGGGTGGAACCAGCCACTGCTTTAATGACCTTCATCACTTGCAGCCTCCGTGTGTATATCTGGGTCTTAGGAAATATCTGGAGTTCCAATGATATCAAATGATGGATAGGTCAATAATTCAACTCAATAAACTTTATTAATGTCTACTACAGCCTGGCATTATGTCTTCAAGTATTTTGCAAAAAATGTAAATGTTATATAAAATGATTATAAGTGACTCAGAAACGGATTTCAGTTTATTTTGGCCATGGGGATGCCTTCTCTTCTCTTTATACAGAATTTCAGAGCTCATCACTAAACAGCTGTGTGGTAGATATGAAAAGCAGCATTTGATCATGAATATTTCCATGATATTACGAATGTGTTTTTCAAGTAGAGAGAATCTGGATGCAGCAGCAGATTTTGCTATAGGAGGCAGACAGAAGATTTGAAGACAAAGTATGTGCAGACAAGATACTGGAAAAACACAGAGCATCATAATATTTATAGCACATTTACTCATAATTAAGGGTATTTGTCATCATTAGGAGACATGGAATCTACCTCAGTTAGTTTGGTATCCTCCAAAGGTTATTTCAGAAGGAAATTATGTAACATCTTTACATTTTATTCTCTCTTTTCCCACATGCTCATTTATTTAAAAACATCTGCTTTACCTTTGAAAAGTGGAGGGAAAAGGAAGAAGTTCATTTGAATCTAGGAAACACTGACTGCGCCATCTGGGCAGACTTCTCCAGAGTGACGTGTGGAAGGATAGCTAAAATATGACCACTTACACATGCTTTTTCTTTATTTTTAGTAAGTGGGGCTCCTCATGTTTCTTCAGCTAGTTTCATTCAAACTTTGGAGACAGGCTCTTCTCAGGGAAATTATTTAGATGGAAACTGAGTCACTTTGCTGTACACCTGACACTAACACAACATTGTAAATCAACTATACTTCAATTTTTTAAAAGTGATAAAAAAAAAAAAAGAAGTGTGCAGAATCAGAGGAGACAAAAAAACAAATACTTGTATTTCTTCATTAACATTTGAAGAAGGTGAGAGAAAGGAAAGAAAGACAAGACAGTCTGCCTCCCAAATATATAAAATGAGATATAATTAGAGTTACATATTTTATATATACTTTATTTTTAAATAAATCATTAGTTATTAATGTCTCCTTAATTGTTTAACTGACCATCATTGAACTTAAAGGGCTCAATATTATTCTTTCAGAACACCATTAGTGATTTTATAGGGTAATTGGCATTTTTCACATTTCAGTTGAATGAGTCCACTGAAGTAGATATAAACACCTTCATGTGATTTTTATCAGTTATGCCCAATTTTGTACACCATAAATTCTATATCGTCAAGCCATTCCCACAATGCCTTGACAAGATAGAGCTGTTTTTGAGTCACACTAAGTACTTTATAGAATTTCTCAGTAGATGAACTCTGCATACTCATGCTCTGTTTGACACAACAGATCTATCATGCAATGTTGGACAACAGTCCTCTGCTCCTCCATGGAAAAAGAGTGAAATGTTTATCTCACTTAGAGAATACGATGATGATCAATGATTACAGTCAGATTCTTTGTGGATGGAGAAAAGTTCCAGAACTTAATGGTCAATGTTGTATTATTTTGAGATTTTTAAAGGCCCGTAGATGACGGTTGTGGGATTATGGAATAGGCTTCTGCTTTGTCAGACCTACTTCCAGAGCTGGATGGAAGGAAGAGGGGAGACAGGCAGTGGTTTAATTTCTCACCATCTTTACTATGTTTTTGTTCATGGCAGACCAAGTATAAAGTCAGAGGTGCATAAAGTCAACACAGATCTTTGTATATATGTGTATGGAGAGGGATAGCTTGCTAAAGATGTCTAGTATCCAGAAGGGCCCGGGTGACTAATTTTTGAGTTCCGTATTGAAATATACATAAGTTGCAGATCAGAAAAATCTATACTCGCATTGCAAAAGGCTTCTTAATGTCTCCATGATTTCTTGATTTTCTGTGAACTAGTTTTACAGTGTGAATATGTTAAAATACGATATGAAAATACTTTACAGTCCCACCTGTCTTCACATTTGAATATTAGTAGCATTTACCTAATCCTGAATGATTGCCTATTCGAGTTTCTTCCATCTCTTCATTCATTCATTCACCCATTCACTTACAAAGCTCTTAGAAAGCATCTGTACTGACATTCTGGGGAATAGAAATGCAGTGGAAAATATTGTACCTTTCATTAAGAATTTATAATTCAAGTGAGATAGGCTTTACATACATGAAGTTGCCAGAGGAAATCAATGAGAACACGTAAGATAATGCGCTTTTATCTTTTCTTTCCAGGAGGTAGGCCAGAGAAGGATGAAAAAGGAAATTGTATGTTTTACAGTCAGAACTCTCAACTGCACAGCATAGAAATGACACAGGATCAAAGCAGCCCATGGAATTGCACACGTAAAACTTTCTTTGTATTGCACAGGACTGGTTTAGAATGGCTTGCAGATTTGCAATAAGAATTCAAAGGAGAGATTGAGCATATAACATATTTAAATAGAAAGTTACTGGTTATACTTTTGGTTGATGGCTACTTAGAAAATATTAAGCACCTTCAATGTGCAAGGCATTATGCAGGGCTCTGTGAAGGTTGCGCAGACGAATCAGAACATAAGAAATGAAGTGGTGAGTAGCATAGAGTCCAGAGAGATCATGCTCATGTCCTTATGAGTGACTGTGGCCCTCTGAGTGACCAGCAAAGAATAGAGACCAATTGTATATGCTGAGATGTGCAGAAGGGCATTTGGGTTGGAAACCACAATGTGGTATCAAGATTGTGTGTTGGTTCAGTGAGAATTACAGGATATGTATAGGAAAACTTGATTAGTATGGCTTAGTTATATAACGTAATAAAGTTTTAAATGTCAGTTGAGGCTACACTGTGGTGGGAGAGGAGTTAAAATCTCAGATATGGCAAATTCATTTCATCTCCACACCAACTCTAATTAACTACTACTAGTACTGTGTTGAGTGGAATTCTGAGGCCACATCTAAGATTAAGGAAGAAATATGATGGTGATTATTAGCAATATCTGATATGTTATATTTGTCTAGTATTTGAAATCTCTCTTCTAGTCAATTAGGAGTCAAAGGAATTTGAAAAAGGGGGAACTGTCTATATTCAGGACAATAGTTCTTGAAGAACTCTCAAACTGTTGTTTTCCCTTTAAAGTCAGTACTCTGGAAACAATAAATTCACTTGATAAATAAGCTGGGATAATGCAAATTGATCTCTGAATTTCTTTCGGGGGATTTGATAAATGCATATTAAAGGCTCTGAAAAGCTCCTTGACAAGTTCCGAAGCAAGGAGCAAAACAAATAGGAATCCCTAACCATATGAAGCTTATATTCTAGTAATAGAGACAAACACAAATCAAGGTAAATAAATAAAATGTATAGTAAGTTAGATAATTAAAAGTGATATGGGAGAAAAGTAAATCAGTAAAAGAGGACTGTGTGTGGGCATGTGAGTTGGAAAGGATTCTGAAATTGTACACAGGGTAGCAAAAAGGCCTCACTGAGAAGGTGATATTTGAGAAAAGATACGAAGGAAGCAAGAAATTGAGTTAGTGGATACCTGGAGAAAGAACATTCCAGCAGAGGTATCAGCCAGTGCAAAGGCCCTGAGGTGAGAGTATGTGTGTCATAGTCACAACAGCAATGAACACATGGGGGGAGTTGTATGAGATGAGGTTAGAAAGAGAAAGAGAAGGTAATCATGTACTGCCTTGTAGCTCAGGATGTTGGCTTATACTTTTGGAGAATTGGAGAGCTATCAGAGGGTTCTGAATAAAGGAGTGCCACGAAGGAAGCCATAGCCTCTGAGAAGATTATTTGCAATGTGTATATAACACAACTTCCTAAAAAACTGCTAATTATCAATAAGAAAAAGACAACAACCAAATAGAAAATGGAGCAAAATGAGAATAGGACCACTCTGGCTATGGCCTGGGGCAGGAGCGAAAGAGCAGAAGCCAGCAGTGGGGTTAGGGGACTATTGCAGTTGACTCCATGAGGGATGATGGTGGTGTGGACCAGAGTCGTACCAGCAGAAGTCTTCAGGAGCAGTCAGATGCTTGATACACTTTCGAAGTGGAGTTTACAGAATTTGCTGACTGTTTGGATGTGTGGTATAAAAGAATTTGAGGAATCAAGGATGACTCCACTAGTTTTGGCCTGATCACTGAAAGTTTCCTTTAATAATGATGTGCTGGACATCCTTCTTCCACAGCCCGCCTATCCCCACAGCTGAGACCAATAAATTACTATAAACAGGCTTAACCAACAGGGCCTCTTGGTCCAAAGAGCAAGAGGTTTCCGGAAAGAGGCAATACTGAGAGACCTGTAGGCAGAGCCTGCTGGCTCTGCATCTATAGCCTCTCTTGGTGCAGCTCTGACCTTGAATCCTGGCTTCAGATCGTCTCCTTTTGTTTTTGCTCCTTTTGCCTCTGAATGCCTACTTTGGCGGTCTAGAATAGGAGTGCCACTCTATTACTCAAGTTCTTAAAAGAAATGAGGTCCTGCTTTCGTGCTGCACTACCTGCTACCTGCTTCCAAAGCCCTTGCTGCCAACCACCTGCCGGTCTGCTTGCCCATCTATTTCCTATTGCCAAGTTCTTGACACCGAGATCTGCCTAGGAGCCAGGACATCTGCCTGTTGTCTACCATTGGACCTCTCTGACGCTAGCAACTTGCCATCTTGGCCTGGACCTTTGCCTGTTCCCTGCTGTGACCATCCCCTAAAGCTCTGTGGCTTTTCCCATGTGTTCATGTCTTTCCAGCTCTTAAGGTAATTCATTCAAGGATTCATTCATTCATATCTGCATTCATGCATTAAATTAACATTTACTGAGGGCTAACTCTGAGTCCTCTACCTGTTGGAGACCATAGGTAATAGGTGAATAATACATAAGCTCTATTTTCTATGTCCTAGAGAATCTCCCAGAGTCTAGAAGGATGTGGCCTAATGAGGAAGACAGACACGTAAACCATATTTACAGTGAATTGTGATCATCGCCCTCCATCTACAATCATCTTTTAAAAACGGAGACATTTTGCTGCTATACAAAGAGCACGGTGCAGTGTTTTACGGCCAGGAATTGGAATTAATCTGATGGAGGCTAGAGTTTCAGCTCTCCCCTTCACTAGCTGGGTGACACTGGCAAGTTGATTTACCTCTGTAGCTTGAGTGTATTCATCTTTGAAATGGGAATAATAGCTAGACATTTTATAGGATTGTTGCGAGGATTACATAAGATGTTCATGGAAAGTGCTTTATCATAGCTTCTGACACATACTAAAGCACAATCAATTTTATCACGCCTTCACTTTCTTCTCTTCCCCCTCCTACATCTCCTAGCAGACTAAGTGGCAGTGATAGGAACCAGGGAGAGAATCCTTGGCATGAGGGAGACATTCTCTGATCTCAGGGGCTTGGGTTAGATGTCTAGGACTCTCCAAGCACCCTGTACTGATTTGAGTCATAATATTGTTTAGTCATTGCCTATTTATTTGGTCAACTCCCTCATGAGCCTTTCGTTTCTCGTGGGCAAGGACTTGGCTTCCTCAGCATCTTGCTCAGTGCCACATATGAAGAAGTACCGGTAAATATTTGTTGAATTAAAACAAAAGGATGGGGCTTCCTTGGTGGCGCAGTGGTTGAGAGTCCGCCTGCCGATGCAGGGGATGCGGGTTCGTGCCCCGGTCCGGGAAGATCCCACATGCCGCGGAGCGGCTGGGCCCGTGAGCCGTGGCCAATGAGCCTGCGCGTCCGGAGCCTGTGCTCCGCAACGGGAGAGGCCACAACAGTGAGAGACCCGCGTACCGCAAAAAAAAAAAAGGATGACAAGGCTTCCCATTGGTGGTGCCAACTGCATTAAATTTGCAAGAAGGAATTTACCACATGAAAGAGGAATAAGACTGTTTCAAGCACTGAGAACAATGTGAGCAGAGCTCTGTGACAGGGCACCTCCGATGCATTCAGGGAATCTCAGGTGTGCTGGAATCTCTATCTATCTGAGCACGGCATAAGCTTTTGAATTTTGAAAAGTGGGCAGAGCCAGATCCCAAAGGCCCTTGTATGTATAATGACTGAAACGTTTGGACTTTTTTATGGGATGCAGAGCATGGAAAGATATGAAGTGGGGCCCTTGAGGCTTTTCATGATCTTGTCCTTACTTCCCTTTTTCAGCCTTTTCTCCTTGACTGACAGTTTATGCTCCAGGAACACGAAAATGTTTGTACACCATCCCTTCCCCACCCCTCAAACATCACAGTGCTTCTGCTTCCTGCTTTGTTTCTTGGCTTATGTGGTTCTCACTTCCCCCTGTTCACCAGCACCCCCCCAGGGCCCCCAGGGCCCCCTCTCTGCAGGCTATTACTCATCCTGTAGCCCAGAAGTCACCCTTTCCAGAAAGTCTTCCTGAGTTCTGAGTTCCCTAACTCTCAGGCAGTCATCTGAGTTCACATTCAATGAGTGCCCACTGTGTGTCAAGCACCCTGGTGTTTACTTTATGTCTATAATTTGATGTAGCCCTCAAAACTCTATAAAATAGGTGCTATTATCTTTTTTAGAAATTGAGAAAACTGATATACTTTTTGGGGGATTTAGTCTACATTTTCAGATGAGTAAAAAAAAAAAGAATCCTAGATAAATTATTTAGGGTCAAAGAGTGGCTGAACTACAGCACTTGATGCAGGGTCTATAATCCCCACTGGCTTTGAACTTGAACACTACACTTCACTATCTACTTTTTTTTTTTTTTTTTTTAAGCAGTATCAGTTTGGTAGAATACTAGGTTGACAGCTTTTTATTTGACCTTTCTGTGTCAAATCCCTTTTTACCATTCCTTGATGATATCTTGGGCAGATTCCATAATTACCTGTTCACTTTCCATTATTAAACTCACCCAGCCCAGTTTAAGTTTTTCTCTTTTTCAAAACCCTTTTTCTTCCCAGGCAGGACAGGCTCTTGGCACCAGAGACTTGGAATGAAGACTGGGCACAGTCTGCTCTGTCACTCCGTCCCCAACCTCCTCTATCTAGGAGCCACCGGGTTGGAAGGAGTCAGGGAGGAGAAGTGTAGAGAAAAGGGCAAACATCTCTTTACTTAACTGGTCTTGGCTGCTGTGCTCTCCTTGTTGGTGTATGTGCTTTGGAGACAGACACGAATGGGCTGGCATTTTCATTTGGATGGCACAGGTCCAGATGCTGCTGTCTGTGAGCACATGTGGGTTCTTAGGAGGGCCGTGCAGGGACACCCACTGTACAGTTCCCTTATATCTCTTCCAGCACTTCCACGACCCCTCTCACACCAGGCCCTGCCACTGATGGTCTCCCCACAGACCCTTGTGGCTGGAATCTTCTCACTGAGTGGAAGTCCTCTTGGCTGGGATGCCAGCAAGTTGGCTCCCACATAGGTAAGTTTCACGATGTCCACACGATCATGAGAAATTCACGCAATATTGTTATCCCCAAGGGTAGAGAGTGCAGAAAGGTATCCTGTCACTCGTACTCTCTGTCATCCATCTAGTCATGGGGTTGATGAGCAAATCTACAACCTTAGCAGATGTCCAATCAGGGTACTAAGGTGATGCTCCTGCTATAGCATCACCCTTAGTCTATGGCTTTGCCTTTAAAAATATTTTTATACATAAAATATGTCATTCATAATAACGTATATGCACAATTTAATGAACAATAATAAAAATAATAAACGTAACTGCCATGCATTTACCATTTTGAGAATTAAAACATTTCCCAGTACCTCAGCTGTCCCTGAGTATGCTCTCTGATTCTGGATTTTGTGTTAATGCATTCTTATATATTAAAAGAAATTCCTAGCACCTGTATATTGTGTTCATTTTCTATTGCTGACATAGTAAATTACCACAAACTCGAGGCTTAAAAAATACGAATAGGGCTTCCCTGGTGGCACAGTGGTTGAGAGTCCGCCTGCCGATGCAGGGGACGTGGGTTCGTGCCCCGGTCTGGGAAGATCCCACGTGCCGCGGAGCGGCTGGGCCCGTGAGCCATGGCCGATGTGCCTGTGCGTCCGGAGCCTGTGCTCCGCAATGGGAGAGGTCACAACAGTGAGAGGCCCGCGTACAGCAAAAAAAAAAAAAAAAAAAAAAAAAATACGAATACATTATCTTACAATTCTGTAGATTTCGGTTATGACATGGATTTCACTGACTCTAAAATCAAAGTTTTAATAGGGCTGCATTTCTTTCTAGACGCTCTAGGGGAGAGTCCATTCTCTTGCCTAGTTTCTAGAGACCACCTGTTACGAAACGCACGTCCATGGGCCCAGCGCACAGTGAGGCCAAAGAAACCAAAACGTCGGAGTTTGGAGCAGAGAAAGGTTTATTGCAGGGCAGTGCAAGGAGACAGTGGCTCATGCCTTAGAAACCCTGAACTCCCCGAAAGCTTTCAGCAAAGCTCTTTTGCAGGAAAGGTGAGGAAGGGGCGTGGTTAGTTGTTGCAGACTTCTTGGTGTCAGATCCTTTGTTCTTGAGGTCAGGTCAAGGTCAAGTCATGATGTTCCTGTAAACCTCCACCAAAACAAATGTTATTCTCTGTTCTGACAAAAAGGGCAAGGTCCCAAGGCTCGTCCTCCAAGGTCCAGGTCCTGGCTAAGAAGAGGGGGTCCCTGCAAGGGCCGGTTACCCTGCCCGGGAGAGGTCATCCAGCACCCAGTCTGCATCCTCCCGCCAGTGCTGAGGCCCAGCTGAAGAGGCAGATCTCAGTTGCTGGCTCCCTCAGGGCCAGGTCCCCAGACCCTACCCAGCCGTCATCACTGAGGGAGCCAGGCGCCCAGGACCCCGCCGGCCCTCAGGCTTCTCGGGTAGCCCAAATGCAGGCTGGGTTGCACGGACTGAGACCCATGGAGACGGCCACTACCATCAGGTCACAGAGCTGGGGCTGGGGAAGAGGTTCGCTGCTGCTTCAAGGCCTGGGCCCGGCCCGTGGATTGCTGTGGCCAGGCCTCCGGAGCCCTGCAGGACACAGCCTCCCGCCTGTGCCCGGGGTCCCCCAGCTCGCCCGCCAACCCGAAGCCAGAGGGCCTGGAGGGGCCCGGGGGGAACCCCGATCCGCCTCTCACCACACTGTCTGCCATGAGGACCCCTGCAAGGCTGACAGTTGGCAGAGAGGGACCTCCAACTGCTGCACTAGGGTCCCCGCCCCTATTACACCTCCACATTCCTTGGCTCGTCGTCTTCTTACATCTTTTTTTTTTTTTTTTTGTGGTACGCGGGCCTCTCACTGCTGTGGACTCTCCCGCTGCGGAGCACAGGCTCCGGACGCGCAGGCTCAGCGGCCATGGCTCACGGGCCCAGCCGCCCCGCGGCACGTGGGATCCTCCCCGACCGGGACACGAACCCCTGTCCCCTGCATCGGCAGGCGGACCCTCAACCACCGCACCACCAGGGAAACCCCTTCTTCCATCTTTAAGGTTAGTAATGCTGCATCTCTCTGACCCTTCTTCCTTGGTCACACTTAGTCTCCCCCTAAGTGACTATGTCACTTAGTCTCCTTCTGACCACAGCTGGAAGAGACTCTCTGCCTTTAAAGATCCATGTAATTAGATTGGACCCACCCGGATGATCGCCCCATCTCAAGGTCCTTAAGTTGACCACATCCTCCAAGTCTCTTTTACCAAGTAAGATATATATTAACAGTTTTGGAGGATTACATCCTTGGAGGACATCTTTGGAGGGGGCATTATTCTACTTACCACATATATGTACTGCTAAAAACATTTTGTATAGTTTTGCCTGTTTTCACACTTTATACAAACAGAATTAAACAGTGTGTATTCTTTTGTGACTTGCTTTTTTCACTTAATATTAGATTTTGTGTTTATCCATGTTGACGCATGAGATGTAGATTTATTTTCATTACTGTATAGTATCCTATTGTAAGAATGTACTATGCCATAATACAATGAATATAATATACCATTTATGTATCTGTTCTGCTGCTAATAGACATTTTAGTATAGTCATCCCTCAGTATCTATGGGGCTATGGATTTCAGGATGCCCATAGATAGCAACATCCATGGATGCTCAAGTTTCTTGTAGATAGGCATATCTCTTTTTATTGTGCTTCAATTTATTGCACTTCACAGATGTTGCATTTTTTTACAAGTAAAGGTTTGTGGCAGCACTGCATCAAGCAGGTCTATCGGTGTCATTTTTCCAACAGTATTTGCTCACTTCATGTCTCTGTGTCACATTTTGGTAATTCTTGCAATATATCAAATATTTTCATTATTACTATACTTGTCATGGTGATCTGTGATCAGTGATCTTTGGTGTTACTGTTGTAATTGTTTTGGGGCACCACAAACTCTGCCCATATAACCTGACAAACTTAGTAAGTGTTGTGTGTATTCTGACTGACCCACTGACCAGCCATCCCCTTCTCTCTGCCTCTCCTTAGGCCTCCCTATTCCCTGTGACAGAACAGTATTTAAATTAGGCCAACTAATAACCCTATCATGGCCTCTAAATGTTTAAGTGAAAGGAAGAGTCACATGCCTCTCACTTTAAATCAAAAGCTAGAAATAAGTTTAGCGAGGAAAGCATTTTTAATGCTGAGATAGGCTGAAAGCTAGTCCTCCTGGGCCAAAAAGCCAAGATGTGAATCCAAAGGAAAAGTTCTTGGAGGAAATTAAAAGTGCTACTCCAGTGAACACGCGAATGATTAAAAAGTGAAACAGCCTTACCGCTGATATGGAGAAAGTTTTAGTGGTCTGGGTAGAAAATTAAACCAGCCACCACATTCCCTTAAGCCAAAGCTGAACCCAGAGCAAGTCTCTAAGTCTCTTCAATTCTCTGAAGGCTGAGAGAGGAGAGGAAGCTGCAGAAGAAAAGTATGAAGCTAGCAGAGGTGATTCATGAGATTTAAGGAAAGATGCCATCTTCTCCATAACATAAAAGTGCAGAGCGAAGCAGCAAGTGCTGATGGAGAAGCTGCAGCAAGTTATCCAGAAGATCTAGCTCAGATAATCAATGAAGGAGGCTACACTAAATTAGAGATTTTCAATGTGGATGAAATGGCCTTCTATTGGAAGATGCCACCTAGGACTTTCATAGCTAGACGCAAGAAATCAATGCCTGGCTTCAAAGCTTTAAAGGACAGGCTAACTCTCTGGTTAGGGACTAATGCAGCTGGTGACTTTAAATTAAGCCAGTGCCCATTTACCATTCCAAAAATCCTTGGGCCCTTAAAAATTATGCTAAATCTACTCTGCTTGTGCTCTAGAAACGGAACAACAAAGCCTGGATGACAACACATCTGTTTACAACATGATTTACTGAATATTTTTATCCCACTGATGAGAACTACTGCTCAGAAAAATAGATCACTTTCAAAATATTACTGCTCACTGACAAAGCACCTGGTCACCCAAGAGTTTTGATGGAGATGTACAATGAGATCAATGTTGTTTTCATGTCTGCTAACACAATATCCATTCTGCAGCCCATGGATCAGAGTAATTTCCACTTTCAAGTCTTATTATTTAAGAAACACTTTTTGTAACCCTATAGCTGCCATAGGATAGTGATTCCTCTGATAGATGTGGGCAAAGTAAATTGAAAACTTCTGGAAATAATTCACCATTCTAGATACCATTAAGAACATTTGTGATTCATTGAAAGGGGTCAAAATATCAACATTAACAGTAGTTTGGAAGAAGATGAGTCCAACCCTCCTGGGTGACTTTGGAGGGTTCAGGACTTCAGTGGAGGAGATAACTGTGGATGTGGTGGAAATAGCAAAGAACTAGAATTAGAAGTGGAGCCTAAAGATGTGACTGAATTGATGCAATTTCATGGTGAAACTTTAATGGACATGGAGTTTCTTCTTATGGATGATTAAAGTGGTTTATTGAGATGGAAACTACTCCTGGTGAAGATGTTGTGAAGATCGTTGAAATGGCATCACAGACTTTAGAAGATGACATAAACTTAATTGATAAAGTAGTGGCAGGGTTAGAGGATTGACTCCAATTTTGAAAGAAGTTCTGAAAGAAGTAAAAAGCTATCAAACAGCATTGAGTGCTACAGAAAATTGTTCCAGATAGAAAGAATCAATTGATGTGGCAGACTTCATAATTGTCATATGTTAAGAAATTTCCACAGCCACCCAAACTTCAACAACCACAACCCTGACCAGTCAACAACATCGAGGTAAGACCCTCCACCGGCAAAAAGTTTACAACTTGCTGAAGGCTCAAATGATGGTTAAAAATTTTTAACAATGAAGTATTTTTAAAGTATTACATTATTTTTTAGACATACAATGTAAATATAACTTTTATGTGCACTGGGAAGCCAAAAAATTCATGTGACTCGGTTTATTTCTATATTCGCTTTATCATGGTAATCTAGAACCAAACACACAATATCTCCAAGTTATGCCTGTAAAATTTGCACTCACAGAGTCAATCAACTGTAGAGGTGTAACTGTGGATAAACAGGGCCAGCTGTATTTTTAAGTTGGGGGCTTTTAAAAACATTGCTGATATGAATATTCTTATAAATATTCCCTGATTTGTGTGAGCACATATTTCTTTAGGGTTGTATTTAGGTGTGGAAATGAAGAAATTTCAAATACCTCTGTCTCATATTTGCTCCTGAGAAGTCAGTCGTCAATATATTAATTGTTTTTCTTTTATGTTATCCAACTATTTTTTCTGGCTTCTTTGAAGACTTTCTCTTTTCCTTTATTCTTCTACAATTTTACTACAGTTTTTGTGTGCACTTCTTTCTGTTTACATGGTTGAACTTTGTTGGATTCTTGGAGCTGAGAAAGGCTGAAAACAAACATGTTAATTTTCTCTTCCAAAATGTTAGGGGAAAAAAAAAAAAGTAATCTGAAGAAAAACGGAGGAAGAAATTACTAAAAAATGTAAGCAGAAATAATTGAGCCAGAATAAATTAAAAAGTAAAACAAATAAATAAAATCTGATAAAAATCAATAAAAAATCAGAGGCAAAATTAATGAATAAAAATGGATAATGTGCAAATACTCAAAATAAGGAATGACAAGACAGAAATAACCATCAAAGCAAAAGGAAGTTTTACAAATCACAAAAGATTTCTTTGTACAAGTTTATGCAAATAAATTTGAAAATCTAGCCAACCAAACCATCAATAGACAGATTTTGGCGAAATTATAAGTGAAGCTCATTGAATTTATTTAACCATGTATTTAAGCACTTAAAAAAATTGGTGATAAATGAAACAATAAAATGTATAGTGTGCCTTGACAGTGTACAAACACCTGAGCTGACAAAAATGTGGGGCCAAATGGGGAGAGAAGTTGGAAAAAGGAGTGAACACACAAAATTCTTCCTAAATAATAATAGGGAATGAAAGAATATCATTTAAAGTGACAAATTAAGTAGCAGAGATCTGACCATATTTAAGTACGATGGTAAGCACTAAGAGAGATAATGAGTGAATTTAGATGGTGAAGGAGAAAAAGGAGGGAAAGGCTAGAAGCTAATTTTAATATTTCTAATTTTATTAATGTCCAGACACATAAGTATACTCAATAGAAAAATAACATTATATAGTAGACTTGAGGTCCAAAAGGATTTTCATATTAATACATATAAATTGAATTGTCACTTATCACAAGAAGAGATTTTCAGGTTAGATCGTAGTAAGCCCAAAATCTGCATTGCATACTAGAGATATGACTAAAACAGAGACGTTAAAAAGAAGATGAGAAATGTGTAACAGTAAATTTATTAAAATGAAAGGGGATGTCTCAAACTTGGCATTGGACAAAATAGAATTCAAGCTAAAATGCATTAAGTGAAACAAAGAAGGGCGCTTTATAAAGCTGAAGAACAAAATTCAAAATAACAGGTTCAGATAACACAATATTAATTTTAATAATACATAAATTATAGAAAATGCAAGAAAAATATTTTAGAAACCACATTAACAATAGGAAATTGTAACTAACCTCTCTTAGTCCAAGATACATCAAGCAAAAAGTAAGCAATTATAGAAAAGATCTGAACAATATTATTTTCATTTTTAATATAAATATTTGAGCTTATAAATTTTCTATTAAGGATTGCTGAAGTGGTGTCCCAAACATTATATTATGCAATGTTTTTCTAGCAATTGTAATTTAAATTTCTATTTCCCCTTGGAAAAAAGAATTTATAGGTGAAAAAGACTTTTTGTTTACTAGTATTGTTATCAATTTTGTCTTTACTGCCTTATGATAAAAGAATGTTTTCTATATTATTTCTCTTTTTTGAATATTTTTCAGTTTTGCTTTCAGCTCTTAAAAATAATGTCTAATTTATATTATCCAGGCTGCTGTATTGATTATATCATTATAAAATGTCTTTCTTTGTCTCTAGTAACAAGTTTTGTTTTAAAGTCTATTTGTCTCATGTTATAGCCACACCAGTGGGGTTTTTGGGGTTTCTTTGGTTATTCTTTGCACAGTATATATTTTTCCATCCTTTTACTTTTAACCTATTTATGTTGAAAAATTTGTTTCTTGTAGACAGCATACAGTTGGATTATTTTAAAAAATTTATTCTGCCATCCTCTGCCATTTAATTTGAGAGTTTAATGCATTTACATTTAAAGCAATTACAGATATGTTAGTGTTTACATCTCCCATTTTACTATTTGTTTTCTTTTTTTTACTTAATTTTTATTGGAGTATAGTTGCTTTACAATGTTGTGTTAGTTTCTGCTCTACAGCAAAGTGAATCAGCTATATGTATATATATATATATCCCCTCGTTTTTGGATTTCCTTCCCATTTAGGTCACCATAGAGCATTGACTAGAGTACTCTGTGCTATACAGTAGGTTCTCACTAGTTATCTACTTATACATAGTAGTGTATATATATCAATCCCGATCTCCCAATTCACCCCATCCTCCCTTCTTCTCTTGGTGTCCATACGTTTGTTCTCTACATCTGTGTCTCTATTTCTGCTTTGCAAATAAGTTCATCTGTATCATTTTTCTAGATTCCACATACAAGTGATATTATATAATATTTGTTTTTCTCTTTCTGACTTACTTCACTCTGTATGACAGTCTCTAGTTCCATCCACATTTCTGTAAATGGCACAATTTCATTCCTTTTTATAGCCAAGTAATATTCCATTGTATATATTTGTTTTCTACATGTCTTATGTCTTTTTTGTTTCTTAATTTCTCCATTACTGTCTTTATCTTGTGTTAAAGATACTTTCTAGTGTATCATTTCCATTTGTTTTTCATTTCTTTTACTATAGGTTTTTGAGTTATTGGTGATTGCCCTGCAGATTACTAGCATCTTAACTACAACAATCTCGTTCAGATTAATATCAATTTCAATTGTATTTCAAAAGTATACAAAATCTTTCCTACATAATTTATACCCACCCCTTCCTTTATGCTATATTGTCACAAATTACATAATTATAACTAGTGTGCCTATAAACATAGATTTATAACTATTGAGTTATGCAGTTGTCTTTACTGGTGCTCTTTACTTCTTCACGTTGATCTGAGTTACCATCTTTGTTTGTTTTTTGTTTTTTTACTTCAGCCTGAGGGATTCCTGTAAATACTTCTTGAATGACAGGTCAGATAATGACAAACTGTGGTTTTATTTATTTTGGAATGTTTTAATTTCTCCTTAATTTTTAAAGGATAATTTGGTCAGATATAGAATTCTCCACTGATGATTTTTCTCTCCCTTCCCAACATTTTTAATATCTCACTCCACTGCCTTCTGGCTTTCATTGTTTCTGATAAAAAAATCAGCTGACAGTCTTCTTGGGGATCCCTTGTGCATGATTAGTCACTTCTCTCTTGCTGCTTTGAAGAATCTTTCTCTGTCTTATCTTTTGACATTTTAGTTATAGGTGTGAATCTCTTTGGGTTTGTTGAGTTTCTTGGTAATGTAGATCAACGGTTTCTTCAAATTGGAAAAATGTTGGCCTTTATTTTTATTTATTTATTTTAATGGCCTTTATTTTTTCATATCTTTTTTTTCTGCCTCTTTCCTCTCTCCTCTCTTTTTTGGAGTCTTATTATGTGTATGTTGATACATTTAATGGTGTTCCAAAAATTTCTAATGCTCTGTCAACTTGTCCTTATTCTTTTTTCTTTTTCTTCCACATACCAGATAATCTCAATTGTTCTATCTTCAAATTTGCCAACTCTTCCCTCTGCCTGTTAAAGTTTTGTGCTGAGTTTTGCACTGCTATTGTACTTTCAACTCCATAATTCATTTTTTATATCCTTTTATAGTTTATTTCTTTTATCATTAATCTCTATTTGGTGAGACAAAAACAAAACAAAACAAAACAAAAACAAAACACGCTATTTGAGTAGGTTTTTCCAGAGAACAATAAACAGGTCAAATTATGACAATCCCTTGGGAAGGAGGCATTGAAAGAACTCAAGATCTATTCTGTTTCCCCTGTTTCTGGGAATAAAGACTGTTATTTTTAAGACTACCACTGAACTGGTTAGTGGGAATCATACTAGCATAGGTTAAAATGTCAGAAAGTTCACTGTTCTTACCCCAATTTAGCCATTTTTCTTTAATGAGTGTTCCTTGGCTTTTTGTAAGCCTTGGGTTAATTGCCAAGTTCTGAAAATATTGATTCTGACAATTTTTGTCATTTTTTGGTTACTTTTTGAAATGGCAAAATTTCACTTTTTCTTACTCTGCCATTTTCCTCTACTGGCTTTTCATTTCTTATTTCTATATTTTTTCAGTGGTTTCTCTAGGAACTACAACATATATTCTTAATATGTTGCAGTATAAAATAAATTAATAAATTAATATTATATACTAGTTATGTATAATATAGAAAGAATTTCTTGTAGTTCAGCTTTCTAATAAAGTCTATCAGCTGTCATTTATATAAAGATGTTTCAATTTTAGTCTATTTTGAAGATTATCTTTTGTTCATAAAGAATTTTTGACAGTTTTTTTCTTTCTTCCAGCATTTAAAAATGTCATTTCATTGTCTTCTGACTCTCTTTGCTTATGATAAGAAATTAGGAAGGTCATTATTATGAGTAGTGTGTCTTTGTTATTATGAGTAGTGTGTCTTTGTTCTCTGGCTACTTTCTGGAATTTCCCTTTATTTTTTGTTTTAATCAAACAGACCATAATGTGCCTAAGTGTAGCTTCCTTTGTATTTAATTTATTTAGGTTTCACTGAACTTGTTGTATCTCTGGGTTGATTTTTACCATCAAATTTGTGAAACTTCTGCCACTATTTGTTTAACTCTTTTTCTCCCCACTAGTCTCACCCTGCCCACCCCAATCTTCTGTAAATTCAATTTAATGTATATAAGATTAATGAACATTGCTTATATTTTCTATTAAGTTTCTTCAATTATTTTATTTCCCCTATTTTTGGATAATTTATGTCAGTTAGCCTGTCTCTAGGTTCACTACTAATTTTTTCTGTTGGGTTCAGTAGGCTGTTAAACTTATCTAATGTCTTTTTGATTTCAGATATTGTATTTTTCAGCTTCAGGATTTTCATTGTATCTTTTTTTGCAGTTTCCATTGATTTGCTGAGATTATCCATATATGTTTGCCCATTCTTTCAATCTTTTATTATAATTGATCTGTATTAGTATTTTCAAGGTCCTTGTCTGCTAGATATAATATTTTGATGTGGTAGCTTCTTTTTCCTTACTTCTTTCCATGTCTCATGATATTTGATTTCATATCAGAAGTATATAAAATAATAGTGGAGATTAAGTTATACCTTTTTTGGATATATTTTCCAGATACTGAGAGATCTTTCCTATGTCTGGAAGCTAAAGTGTGTGTGAGGGGGGTAACCACCTTTAATAACGTTGGAATGCTCCCCTATTAGCCCATCCCCTAGCTTGCACTGAAGGGTTAATCTCCCTGATCTTGTTGTAGTGCAGTCAGTTGGCCATGCTTTTACCTTTTCTGCAGTGCTTAAGGTTCTAGGCATTGTGAGAATGTCCCAAGTTGCATGTGTTCTTTCTGCATTTCAGTCCTAACTTCTCTTTTCTAAGGAATCAGTAGATATGGTCAGGAAACATTATCAGACCAAGAAAATTTGTAAAAGCAATGAAATAAGCTTCTACTGAAAAAGCCAGAAAAAAAAAAGAGTAAAATAAACCAAAAGTAGAAAGGAAAGAAATAATAAAATCTAGAGAGAAAATCTAAGGAAGAGAAAACAAACAATAGAGAAGACCCTCAAAGGTTAGGACAAGTAATTTGAATTCATCAATAATATTGATAAACCTCTACCATCAAGTCTTACCAATGAAAAATGAGAGAAAACACAATTATCAAAATTAAGAGGGAAAGCAGAGATAGCATTTCAGATGCACAGCAATTAAAAGGATAATGAAGGAATAAAATACATGATTTTTTCCAATGAATTTGATAGCTTAGATGAAATGGACAAAATCCTTGAAAGACACAAAATATCTAATCATACATGAGAAGAAATTTAAAATCAGAACCTTCCTATAATTCATGAAGAAATTTAATTCATAATTAGAATTTTCCCCACACTAAAAATATCTTCCTAGATGGCTTCACTGGTGAATTTTACAAATATTAAAGAAGCAAAAAATTCCAAACTTGTATTAAAGCTTTCAGAAAATAAAGGAAGATTTTCCTTTATTTCCAACTGGATTTTTTTTGGCTAAAGTCAACCTACTTTGATACAAAACCACAATTATATTTAAGAAAAATACAATTACATGCCAATAACACTCATTAAATGTAAACAAAAATTCCTCAGCAAAGTTATTAATATATCTAATTTAACAATCAATAAAAAGAATACACACATCACAAAAGTTGTCTCAGGAATGTGAAGTTGGTTTAACATTAGAAAAATCAATTGATATAATTCACCACAGTAACAGAATAAAAAAGAACAAAGAAATACTCATCTAAATAAATTGAGACAAAATATTTGACAAAATGCAACACTGTTCGTGATAAAAACTCTTAGCCAGAATGGACTTGAGGACACGGGGAGGGGGAAGGGTAAGCTGGGACGAAGTGAGAGAGTGGCATGGGCATATATACACTACCAAATATAAAATAGATAGCTAGTGGGAAGCAGCCACATAGCACAGGGAGTTCAGCTCGGTGCTTTGTGACCACCTACAGGGATGGGATAGGGAGGGTGGGAGGGAGACGCAAGAGGGAAGAGATACAGGGATATATGTATATGTATAACTGATTCACTTTGTTATACAGCAGAAACTAACACACCATGGTAAAGCAATTATACTCCAATAAAGATGTTAAAAAAATACATTAAAAAAAACACAAACCTCCTGGCCAAGAAGAAAAAAATAATTTCCTCAGTTTGATAGGAGATTCTATGACAAACTTACTGCAAATATTATCCTTAATGGTGAAATATTAAAAGTTTTCCTCCTAAGATCAGGAATAGACAAGGAAATTCACTATTACCAGTTCTTTTCAATATTGTGCTGGAGGGCCTATACCTAGAGCAATAAGTTATGAAAAAGATATAAAGGCATGAGGATTGGAAAGAAAGAAACAATATCGTTTCTATGCAGATGACAGGATTATGTACATGGTAAACTTTAAGGAAAATGAAAAGAAAGCTATTTAAATTAGTAAGTGTATTTGACAAGGTCTGAGGATACAAAGTCATTTTTGGAAAAGTAATTGTATTTCTAATGCAATTTTATAAACTTCATATGAAAATACAAAGGAGCTAGACTAGACAAACCAATCTTGAAAACGAAGAAAAAGTTGGAACATTTTTTTTTTTTTTTGCGGTACGCGGGCCTCTCACTGTTGTGGCCTCTCCCGTTGCGGAGCACAGGCTCTGGACACTCAGGCTCAGCGGCCATGGTTCACGGGCCCAGCCGCTCCGCGGCATGTGGGATCTGCCCAGACCGGGGCACGAACCCGTTTCCCCTGCATCGGCAGGCGGACTCTCAACCACTGCGCCACCAGGGAAGCCCTGTGGCTTTTATTTTGAAGAAAAGTTTGGCTGTACATAAAATCCTTATCTCACACTGTCTTTCCTTTAAAATCTTTTTACATTCTTTTTCTAATAAAATTTTTGCTTTGGAGAATTCTCATATCAATCTGATAGTTGTCCACTTATGAGTGATTTTAAAAAAAATTTTTAATTTTATTGAAGTATAGTTGATTTACTTTTGTCTGGATACTAAAGGGATTCCCTCCCCCCCGCCTCATTTAAAAAATATAGTAATTTTGGCTTAAGGTATGGTTCATTGTCTTTCACTTCTTACCCCCTTGTCACACAGCTGCTAATCTTGTGCACATCCTGTTGCTGCTTTGTCACCAGCATATCTCCCGATCTGTTATCTACTTTCTCTTTAGCTATACTGGTTTTTCTGTTTGGTTTTCAGGAGCTGGTTGGGAGATTTAAAACAACTGCATTGCTGACATCATCATGTTAAGAAATTCTGGCATACATAACAAGAGAATCACGATTGCTGTGTTGAGATCAGACTACAGGAGAATGATAAGGATGCAGGGAGAGTAATTTTTAGACCACTGCATAACCCTAGTGATAAATGATGGTCGCTTGGAAAATGACTGTCAAAGTTAGATTTTCTGAAGGCAGAGCCATAAGATTCACTGACGGATTGGATGTTGGATATTAAGGAAAAAAGGAGGTAGAACATTTTGAGGGATGGAGTTGTCATTAACTGGGACGTAGAAACTGTGGCTAAAGTGGGTTGAGAGTCATAATAGGTTAAGATTAGGCTATGCTGCAGCAATGAACACTGAACTCTCAATTTCTTGAAAAATAAATAAGATAATAGCAAGTGGCCTTCCTTCTTCTTGTAGCCCTGACAACTTAACTTTGGTCATAGGAGGGGGAAGTTAGCTGGAGGTTCACAGAGGGGGTGAGGCAGCTGCTTCTGCTTCTCCTCTTCCTCCTTCTCCCCTCCTCCCCTTCTACTTCTTTCTATTCTTTCTGCTTCTCCTTTTTCTCATCTTCCATCTCGTCTTCTTCCTCTTATTCTTCCACCTTCTCCTCCTCCATTTCATTTTCTTCTTTTCCCAGAAGCACATGTGGCATTCATCACTTCTGCCCACATCCACCTGTTACATGGATCCACCTTAAATGCACACAAGCTGGAAAATTCACCTGCTGCCCATCTTAGTTTCTTTTTAGGGAAATCCTGTTTGAACACTTTATTACTTTTTCAATTTTTATGTGTAGAAACTCTTTATATACTCTGATAAATAATTTATTGCATGTTATATATATATTTCAAACATCCCCTCAGTCTATTGTTTGTTTTTTGATCTTGTTTAGGGTTACTTTTGTCATATGGGATATATTACTTTTGCAGTGTATTTTTCTTTGTGATTTGCACTTCCTACGTCTTAAGAAATTTCTTCTTCTCTTGATGTCATAAAGATATTCTGCTATGTTTCTTTCAAAGAGCTCTAAATTATTTAGTTTAATACTTGCTTATTTAAATTCACTTGGGGTCATATATTGTTTTATTTTTCCATCTGACCTAATTTGTGATGCCACCTCTGCCATGTATCAAGTTTTCATTTATGTGCAGTTTTTTGTTGTTTGTTTCCAATTATTTCCGTTGATATATTTATCGATCCCTGTGGAATAAAATGTTTAGTTTCCATAGTTTCAAAATAAGTCCTGATTTCTCATTTTGCTGTTTATTTTTTGATTTCTTGCTTTTCATACATTTACTTTTTCATGTGCATTTTGAAATCAGCTTGTCAATTTTTAGCAAAAGTCCTATTAGTATGTTGATTTGAATTACATTGATTTATAGATAAATTTGTAGAGAAATGAAATATAAATCATATTGAATCCTCTCTTCTAGGACATTTGCATATCTATTTATATTTTTATGTCTTTTAATAATATTTTCCAATTTTCTCCTTGTAGATGTTATTTATTTGGTTGTTCCTAGGCTACTTATACATTTATATCTGAGACTAGACTTTTAAATTCCATGTTTTCTTTTTTAGAGTTCAATATTTACAGGACCATTAGTACATTGTGTATGTTATTCATGTATCCAGCTGCTTGCTGGACTTTAAAAAATTACAATATTTTATCAAAAAAATCTATTTTTTTGGTAAAGAATGTAGTTTTTGTTAGTAATCTCTTTATTAAGATACTTTATGTAAACAAACAGCTTAGAAAAGTAGCTGGTATATAAAGGCTTAATAAATGTTAGTATTATAAATGTTTTCATTACTATTTTTTTTGAAGATGAACTTATCACCTGCAAATAATGACACACCTTTCTGTTTTATTTTATAGTTACATCTCATTTCTTTTTCCTGTTATGTTGTGTTAGTTTGGAATATCATAAGTGGTAGTAGGAAGGCACCTATATTTCAACATGAGGTGATTTTTCCTGCAGTGGTTGGCAAATTCTTTTATCAGGTTAGGGAGGTCAACTTTTGTTTCTTGTTGGCTAAGAGCTTTGAAACAATCATGAATACAAGTTGATTTTTACAGAATGTTATTTTTGCATCTACTGAAATAATGTTCTTTTCTCCTTTGGTATGTTAATATACAAATTCTACTTCCAATCACTGCAATACAGGAAGACAAGATCAAGGGAGACTGGAATGGGTGTTGAGTGAGCATCATTCTTTGCCTGGTACACCCCTTTGGTTTTCAACATTCAACCTCTACCCATCTTTTAATATTTAAAGTTGCAAATAACCTCATAGTAACTCCAAATTGCTACTGTCTAACATAATGTATTCGTTCCTGTACTAACAAAAAGAAATCTTCTCTCTGAAAGTGATGGCACAAAGTCTCATCAGTTCCTGCATTAATTTCTGCTTTATGTTCATTCCTCTTTTAGTTCATAACTCAGCAGCATCTTGATATCCTGTGATCTCTGCACTGAGGTATCATTACCTGCACAACCTGTATAGTACCATAGATAAAAGTGAGAGTGGAAAAGAAAAAAATCATATGCAAATAAGAACATTCCAGAACAAAGAAAAAATAAGGGTCAACACTATGGTCTTCATTTATAAAGCTGTTCACAAGGTCATATTTGATATATAATATTTTCTTAACTATTGAGTTCATATTTCCTTTGTTTTTAGCCATTACCTTCACTGGACAGTTTCTTTAGCTGACAGGTGACTTGAACTTTATTCCTGAGAGGTTTGAACTCTTGATGATCCTGCCTGTAGTCGGGTTCTGAATTATTTCTTGCTCTTGTACCACTGCATGTGGATGCACTGGGGGGGACCCAGCAGGATTTCCTAGGTAATAGACATATCCCTCCTTGCTGTGCCTTAAAAACCCAAAATACATTTCAGTACATTCTTGTTCAAGATATCTATGTCAATTTATCAAGAGAAGATAGAAGTATTTGTGTATGATTGATGCTTAGAAACACCATTATTTTGATTTTCTTTATTTATGGTAAATGAGAAACTCCAGGTGATGTACTATAATTGATCAAAGAATTCAAGCAGTGCTCTTTGATAGAGAACAGTTTGAATATTTACTAGTGAGCTGACTCCTTATCGCAGCCACTTTCTCTCAGATAAGCTTTTGAAAGATGTGTGTGTGTGTGTGCGTGTGCCCACATATTCCTCAGGATTTCTCAGATACCCCCCATACTTAGCTGAGAGCAGGACCCTTTATCACTTAGATGTTTTCTTTGCAACTAAGAGGCAGTGAATTAGTGAAGAGCTCTTGTTTGGGAGTTTCCTGCTTTTGCTCCGCAGGACTTGTGGTCATGCTTAAGAGAAAGAAATGAGATGGAGCTTTCTGAGCACACACACCCCTACTTGAGTGTTGGGGGTCAGTCAGGTGTTATACTTCTCTTGGGCACGGTTGGGGGCACTCTGCTCAGTACATCATGTGCTCAGACCTTAAAAGAACCCTAAGGGGAGCGTGTAGGGCAGTATTGTGTTCCATTATTCCATTTCGTGGGTTCAGTCCCTCAGATTCAGACATGACTTAAACATTTCTTTTAAGATCAAAGACAAACGTTACTCTAAGATTACATTTTTGTTGCTTATTTTTTATTGTTGTTAATAAGACTACATATGCTATCCAGGAACTCAAAAGTTTACATACTGTTCAGATATATTTTCTCTTCTTTGGTAGCAGTAAGACTAGCTGAGACAAGAGTACAATGCTTGTCAGTTTTCTCCACCAGCTATTTCTGCCTATTTTCTGTCTTTTTGGTAAATGTTCTGTCAATTACTTCTAGTATTATTTAAAAAATTGTTAAGAAAAGGCATTATTAGGGTTTTCTGGACAATGAATATTCCCAACCTATCAATAATCATTTATGCTTTAAACTATCATCTTAGCTATTAATTAAAAATCGTTATTAATTAATTTTAAATTAAATACTGATATTGAGATAACAATATAACTTAGCTTTTAATTAAAAACTATTAACTGAAAATTGCTCTCCCCTTTTTCAGAGTTAGAGCTGTTCTAGAATCCCTCCCCCTATTACTAGAATGACTTGCGTGTGAGCGTATGTTTTGGGAGAGGAGATTTTCTTTGCGTATTTTTCAGGATTAGTATCAGCTTAATCCTCCAGAAGGAGATGAAAGTGAAGCAACCCACTCCTGTTTTCATATCACAGATATGTATCCTTCTCACATTTTCAGCATGTCTATTTCAATGCTTTTGAGTGGGAGACATTTGTTGGTGAGCATGGCTTGTTGGAAACAGATAAGAGGAAAAACTTAGAAGATAAATTGGCAATCCTTTTCCTAAATGACTCTCATTTAAAAAGAAGAGATAGAAAAGCTTCTATTACTCCTTATTTTATAACTTTTAATGGAATACTATTTAGAAATGAGAAATATTTGTTTAATAGTCATTGGACTATTGAATATAATTTAGTCATAGTAGGTACATTGATCCGTTACTCATTTTTCTCTCTACCCTAATGCGAGTTAGGAAATTAGAGAAGGAAATGCCAAATTAATACATACTTTTATGGCAGATAAATTGTGAAATAAAAAAAATTATTTGGAAAGAACTTAATGTTAGGAAAATTCTGCAAGTCTACACAGAGTACAGAATTTAATGCTTCAAAACCACTGGATATCTAAATTATAGGTTAATTACCTATATTATTTTTAGAATCACCATATGATAATTCTTATGTTGTCATATCCAACTGCACTTAGAAAATGAATTTCAATTTTTACACTTTGAGAAACAAAATAAGAATATGAAAACAAGAATGAATTAGAAAGAGGATTAAGAAGACAGGCAAATATTTTTATTTATATCTTACAAAGTCATGTGGATCAGATAACATTCTGAAGTTATTTTAAACAAAGCTACATCTTTAAATAAGTGGGCATGTACTTTGATAAAAAGATAATACAAGGAAAAAGCCCTTTACGTAATATGTTAGAAGGTCTCTCATAGAATTAGAACAGTGTTATAGATTATTTAAATTAAATGAATAAGAAGTGTTTATTAAAGGGTTTAAAAATATCTGGACATTGAATGTGTTCTCGGCTGCTATCAGTTTTGTTGGAAATGCTCCCTGAATGTTTGTACTTAAAAAATTAAGACCATATTTTTCCATCCAAGCATTGCTGAATTTGATACTAGATTACATTACAAATAGAAAAAAAATGTCAGTACGTTTATTCTCTTTTTTACAACACATTTTAAAATATTGATTGAATGATACAAAGTTTTAAAGACCACCTTGTAAAATAAAATACCAGAATGAACATTTAGAAACATAAATATTAATTATTTTACTAAATGGGGCTTTTAAAAATAAATTGGCATTAGTCATAATACAAATCAAAATCATAATGAGAATATCACTTCACACCTAGTAGGATGACTATAATAATAATAATAAAAAAGAGAAAATACCAAGTGTTGGTGAGACTATCACGAAATTAGAACCCTCATACATTGTTGGTGGGAATGTAAAGTGATGCTGCCACTGTGGAAAAATTTGGTGGTTCCTCAGAAAGTTAAACATAGACTTATCAAATGACCCAGCAATTCCACTCCACTTTCAAAAATTTGAAAACAGGGACTCAGATACTTGAATGACAATATTCTTTGCAGCATTGTTCACAGCAGCCCAAAGGTGGAAAAAAGCCAAATGTCCATCAATAGATGAATGGATAAACAAAATATGATACATACATATAATGGATTATTCAGCCATAAAAATGAGTGAAATCTTGATACACGCTACAACAGGGATGAACCTTGGAAATATTATGCTAAGTGAAACTAACCAGACACAAAATGACAACATATTGTATGATTCCATTCATATGAAATAGTTAGATTAGGCAACTTGATAGAGACAGAAAGCAGATTAGAGGTTACCAGGGGATGGAAGAGGGGAAAATGGAGTTATTGTCTAATGAGTGCTATTTGGTGTGATGGAAACCTTTTGGAACTTGAGGGTGGTGATTGTTGTACAGCACTATGAATGTACTTAATGCCACTGAATTGTATATTTAAAAATGGTTATAATGGCAAATATTATGTTATATATATGTTTTACCACAATAAAAGTATTTAAAATAAATTAGCTACATTTACGTTTAAATCAGAGTATTGTTTTTGTTCATTCTCAAAGAAGGAAACAGTATGGGAGAGTAATGATAAAAAATAAGGGTTGACCCCATTTGAGGTTTAATTCTGTGAAGATACTGTTCTTCCTTATATACGATAATGTTTTCCTATGCTACTCTCACATGTAGCATAAAAATTTCTTTGAGATATTTAACTGGATTCTATCTGAATATAGTCTCACATGAAATGAAAGTATGTATCCCTAAAGCTGTGCTTAGTGTTCTGGATCCCTGCCCTTTCCAAATTATTCTTACAACATCAGGAAGAAATCATGGTGAGAACTTACATCAACAAAGTCTAGTTTTAGTAACTTTAAAAGTAAAGAATATTTATGTAGTAATGAAATCCTAAACATTTGATACTTTGTGAGTACTTGAAAATTTACAAAATATAAAAACTGGAAAGAGTTGAAAGGACAGTTTAGTCTATTTACCCTATTTCAAATTATCTGCATAGTTGGAGCAGGTAATAGGACAGATAATCCTAAATGGATGATAACGCATAAATCAATTATCTTTGCTATTGTGTTTCTGAATTTCCCTTTGAATATGAGTGGGTCTGGCAGTCTGGGAATGTAAATAAATAATGGAGACAAGTAAAAGTATGACACCCAGCTTTCCCATCCCATGCCTGTGTGCAGAATCATCTTATACTTAGCTTTGTAGTGAATGGTACATCAGTTATTCAAATTTGCCTTGATTTGCAACGATTCTTTCAGCCCACATCAATGCTTGTCTGTACTATGGCTTTCTAAGTTCTCTTCTTTAAATCTTCTCTTCTTGAGAGCTTCTTTTCCACCCACCGCTGAAGTCAGGATATTCTCATGGCCCTGATAAAAAGCGCTCGCTTCTAGGGTCTAGCGCGGTGGAAGGGTAAGGAGTGGCGGTGGGTTAGGGCACAAATGAAACAGCTGGGCCTCCAGTCTTTGCCTCCTACTTGTCTGAGTTCACTGAAATAGGCTTTTAATTGATTTTGTGCTCTTCACTCTTGAAGCCACATTCAGTATTCAGTATCCTCCCCCAAAGGATTTTTCAAAATGCAGATGTGATAATGCCCTCTGTTTAAAATTATTTTTATGAATCTCTATAATGGTGTATTCTGTTTAATGTAATAGGAAAATAATGGAGGGATAGGAATTACCTATCCATGATGTGTCTACCATTCTAAATAAAGCCACTTTCTTTCCAAAAGTAAATTTACTCATTTTAAGGTATTATATTGAAAAATCAGGTGGACATGCAGGTTACTACAAAGCCACTACTAGGATCAACTATGCTAAACATATCTTGATTTTTATCTTATACCATCTCTGCTTATTGCACAATCCATGTCAAGAGAGCGAGACAAAATGAGAAATTTCTTGAATTTTAGGAGAATCTCATGTGATGACTTCAGAGACTCAATATTAATAAAATAAGTCAGTTTGCTTATGCCCCTATGCCTTCTAGAGAACGGTCTTCAACAGGGTTCCTAAAATTTATACCGGTTTTCTTGCAACATAATGATTTCAGAGATGACCCACTTGGTTTTCCATGTCTGCGGTTTTTTATTTCTCCTTCCGGAGTTTCTGCAGTTCTCTTCACTAACTGTGAAATCTGTAGAGAGATTGACTGTGGCTAGGGTTTCCCCAGGGTATATTTCAGAAAAGAGGCAGCCCTTTTTTAGTTGTAATAGTCCTTCAAAAATGATGTGGCCTAGGCTTGCCTAATATTTCAGTGTCCATAATTATACAGCACTGACTTGTTCTCTGTCCTAAAGCCTCAGTCCCTGTCCCCCTGCCAAAAGACTCTGCTGCCTTGGTTTGTATTCCTTTGCACCTCAACCTAAGGAAACAGTGCTAGTCTGTTTTCAGGAAGTGTTTTATTTATAAAGTTTGTATTCATAAAAGAATGTATGACTTTTGTAGCTACGGATTGTAATTTGGGGATTATTTTTCAAATTAATACACCATCTCGTGGCTTCATTGGTTAGAACATACTGCTAAAAAGTGAAAAAGTACTCATGATCGTGACCCAAACCTTGAACACGTTTCCTTTAACGGGAAACCATGCAACCTAATGTGTAAAGAAGGCTTTAGCTTACATCAACACTCTCTCTAAGTGTGCAGCCAGGTGCAAAATCCTTTTTGTTTCCTGTCTTGTGAAATGAAGGGGGAAAAAAATCTGTGTGGTCCTAAATGGATTGGGAACGATGGTAAAATGACCCCAGTGACTGGTATTATGACATTCTCCTTGTAGCTCTTGGTGACTTAGAGTCCCTGCTGAGATGAAGCCAGAGAGGGAGAGTGTTTAATCACTAGTGCTCAAAAATATTGATGGCTGCAATCATTTTGTGGAGCAAATCTGCACATATTTCTAGGAGATGGTTTAGAAATTATAGTAATTTGATATATTGTTGATTTTTATCAACATTATCAATTAATATAAATATCTTGTGCTATTTGTTTTGCTGGAAGGCACTTGTTAGAAATTAAGCGCTGAGTCACAGAAACATCTGGGCAAGAGTGTGGATGACTCAGGACAAACCCATCACCATTATTGAAATTTAAAGAGCATGGTTTCCCGACAATGAGTCATGAACATCATATTCTCATACAAAGGGCAGGGGTCTCAGCCACTTCTCTACCCACCCACCTCCGTCCCAGCCCTCTTCATATTATTTGGATTCATTTGCAGACTTCACTTGTAGAAAGAGAACATGCCATTTTTATCATGTTTTTTCACTTGCATTGATATTTAATAGCTTTATACAGCAGGAACCACAGCAACACACAAAAGATACCGATAACTTCATAAAATAGGAGAATGGTGAATAATAGCATGGAATAGTCATTTTGGATTACTGCTTACCCAGAAATTCAAGAAAAGAACTGAGAAGCAGTGAGCCATTTTCATTTCAATGAAATTCTAATTTATTAACCTTGCTAGTCTCAACAAAAGTTAATGAAAAACTATCACTGCCAGAGCTAAGCCGTAGTTTTCGTGATTACACCTGAAGTTGCTATAATATTGTATACCAACTATACTTCAGTAAAAGAAATAAATAAAATAAGATTATCTACATTCTTTTCAAATTAAGTAAGATAGAGGATTACATAAATATATCTTTTAGAAACTCTTGCCTTAAATATGTTTTTAATTATATGGTACTCCTGGGCCTACAGTGGTCAGACCACATGTTTAAATCAAAGAGTTTCTAGTGAAGGATTAGAGCACTTATATTCCAAAGAGTGCTGGCTTTGTTCTTTCTTTCCTTCTTAAAGCTTGTCACTCTCTGGCACAGGCTGAATCTTTGATGGACGTATAAGGTTTGCTTTTTACTTTAATGTTTTAGTTTATGATCTATTTTGCAGATTAAAGATGACATACGGGGGTTGGAAAATTGGTGAAGTTTTTCTAGAAAGAACAAAATTCTCCAGGCTGGAGGAGGCATTTGGAAATTATTTAATCACTCTAAGAATAACCCTAAAAACATTAGGTTATTTGTCAAGTGGTATTCCCAGAGGTGGGCAGCCAATTTCACACTCAGAATAGCCTCCTCTAGGACTAACATTGCTTCAGTATCAGAAACACAAAGTACTACTGAGCCATGACAGTTTCTATTAACCAACAATTTAGAGAAATCTGAGTAGCTTTCCACGTGATGCCTGGTGCTGGGAAGGTTGCCTGCTGTATGTCTGTAAGATTCAACTCTGTTCAGATTGAAATAGAAAATGAATTAAGTCAGTTTAATACTGTCTCTGAATTCTAATCAAACAGTGTACCGTGAATTCCTTAAAAATGTAAGAAAAATAGAAATTAAAATGTAAGAAAATTTGGAACTTTTGACAAGTCTGCTATTAAAAGTATAGAAAAAATAGTTTGGTCAGAATTGTAAAAACAATACTATACTTAAAAAAATTAAACATGAAAAAAATTGCAATTAACTTTTGTGCATGATCATACTTTCTTGGCAAAGTGTTATATATCTATAATAATTATAGTAATTCTCTAGCATTTAGTGGGGCCTTACTATGTACTCACTGTTGTAGTGCTTTTGTTGGTATAATTTCCCTTCCATTTCGTATTGGGAGGTAGATCCTGTCAGGGGCTCTGTATATTTTCGTTTTCTGTCCTTTACTTTTCATTCACCAGTGGATTTATCCAAGTGCTTCCCGGGTCTAACCTTAGGATGCTCAGGGAGCAGCACTGCTGTGACCTGAGACACATGGCTTGAAACTTGAGATCTTATTTGCATCTGGGGTATCAGTATCAACTTTTAAAGTTATTATTATGGCTTTGGACCAATTAGCGAAAATATTGAAAATCACTGGCATATTCAATTAAAAAATCCAGATTAACCAAGAGAAAAGCTGCTGATGAACTCCAGGATTTTAATTTAGCAGCTATTATTTTTTATGATTATAATACATAAATTTTATAATTTATTCATTCATTAAACTTTGACTTACTTTATACTATGTGCCCAACACTGTGTTAGACAGTGGGGATACAAAATGAGTATTAACAGACATGGTCTTTGCCATCACAGCATAATGTCGGGGGTTAAGGTGGATGAAGAGCACAGAGAGAGACATAACTTAAAAAAGTACAAACTATTATAAAAGTGCACCTCTGACAAATACCAGAGGTATTTGTAACCTAGTTAGCAGGGACAGGAAAAAACGCTTTGAGAGAATGATGAAATCTGAAGGAAAGTTAGGAGTTAACCGGGCAAAATGTGGGACAAATTCAGAGACAAGTACATGTGCAAAGGCCCTGTGGCATGGGGAGCATGGCAAGTAGAAGGCATCGAAGGAAAGCAGGGATAAATAGCTACAGAAAAGAGCCTGGAATAAGGCATGTTAGATGGAATCTGGGTATTGCAGACCTTCATAGTTCAAGCTAAACCATTTTGTCTTGGTCTTCAAAATAATGGGTATTAAAATGGAGGTGTTTTGGGCTTCCCTGGTGGCGCAGTGGTTGAGCGTCCGCCTGCCGATGCAGGGGACACGGGTTCGTGCCCCAGTCCGGGAAGATCCCACATGCTGCGGAGCGGCTAGGCCCGTGAGCCATGGCCGCTGAGCCTGCGCGTCCGGAGCCTGTGCTCCGCAACAGGAGAGGCCACAGCAGTGAGAGGCCCGTGTACCGCAAAAAAAAAAAAAAAAAAAGGAAGGGTTTTAATTAGACATGGGAGGGTGACATGGTTAGATACACTTTTATTTTTTTGCAAGATCACATTTGATGGAGACCAGAGTGGATGCAGGTAGGCCTGTCAGTAATTTAATATAGTGGTCTAATTGAATGATGTTGGTAGCTTTCACATCTAGTTTATTAAAAGGTCTATGCTCCATTAAGCATAAATATGAAATATAACAGTTTTGTTTTCTCCTGTTACTTTCTTCAACTAAACCCTGTCAGATCTTGTTTTTCCATCCCTTCGTGACATCTGAACAGATGCAAACCTTTTGGACACTTTTCAGTCATTTGGTCCAGTTCACGCTGGGCCCGTTTAACACCTCAATCTCTTGTCACTTTCAGACTCTCCTACCCCCTTGCTCTCCGCACCACCCAGACTTTGGCCTGAAGAACTTTCAGTAATGATGGGGGGCTTCCTGTGCTTTCGCACCATCTCCCCTTTCTGTTAGTCCTTCTCCCTTTGGTATGTTGAGCATCTCCTCGCTACCTAGCTGCTTCACTCTTCTTTCTTCCACCTCTCATGTCCCGCTCACATCTTTGCGCTGCTGGCTTTTCCTTGCCCAGCAGCCAGTCCTCCTGCATAAGGTGCTGGCTAGATGACTCACACCCACGTACCTTCCGTGGTGTTTACTGGACGCTGGGACACTTACTCATCCTTACTCTAATAAATGTGGGAATTCAAAACAAGTGTGGCTGCATCTCTGAAATGACATCCCTTTCCGATTCTTTTTTCTCTTCACTCAAATAGTCACAGGTAGCCTATAAACCAAGTCTACCAGCAAAAGAGAAGCCAGGGAGAAGCCATCCTCTGATCCATTCACCTGACTTTCTGGGGGTGGTGATGGTGTTGGGGGGATGGTCAGTGATTCACAAACTGCAGAATTCTCCTCTATCATGACTTCTCTTCAATACTATCCTCCTTGAATCCTCTCCCTCCTCATAGCCGTCAGCTTTTGTAGACTGGAGGGAGACAGTTAAGATCATGGCTGTAGGTCTGAATTCTTCTTAATAAACCCCGAGGAGGTATCTGGACCTCACGTCTTCTGGTATCTTTAGAATGTGCGGTAATTTTTACTTTATATTCCCAATTTTAGCTCCTGCTTTGATCTATTACAATGGGAACCATCTCTTTTGGACTCTTGTGTGGCTTGGGCTATAACGGTGTTAAAGGAAATGGAGATGATGGCTAGGCCAGCAAAAGGCATGATAAAATAACACAGTACTTGGTGACAGATTGGGTACGGAGGGTGAAGGAGAAGACAGGGAAGAAGGCGACACAGATTTATGTTTTATACCCCCCAGTGAGTGATGGGGTGAGAGAAACACTGGAAGAGGACCAAGCCTCCTCTTCATCCCAGCTTTCCCCAAGGGAAGAGGAAGGAAGATGATAAAATTATGTGTTCAGCTTGAGAAGATATCAAATAGACAGGCCTAGGAGATATCTGGTATGGAGATATACACCTGTGAGTCACCGTTTACAGGTGGTAATGGAGGGCATGAGTATGGATGGTGTTGCCAGAGAGAGAATTTATGGTAAGAAGAGCACAGCACGGTACCCATGTATACAAACGTATGGACATATACACATCACATACACAGAGGAAGTATGGGAATGTAGACATCTACAGAAACACACAGAAATTAGAATGAGTTTTGATGAAGTTTGTAAATTGCTGTCACTATGTCATAGTCACATACACTATCACTCTCTCTCCCTTTCCTCTATGTCTATCTCTATATTAAACGGGATACGGTTTAGCCTATAAACTCATGTAACCTGTTGATAGGCCCACTTGGTTCTTGTAGAACCAAAAGATGCATAGCTTCACTTGACAACAAATAATCTCAACTAGATTATTTGCTTTGGGATGCAGTATTCAGAGAGTAGAACGGGAGGGGGGAATACAACGAACTGTCTTGGAAAATATGGCTGGATCATAAATCTAGCTTTTCTAGGATGCTAAGCTGCATACACTGGGGGAGAGGCATTCACACCCACCTCAGGGCAGAGGCCCTGGCAGGAGCAGCATTGTGCCCAGCTTGGGGTGTGGATGGGAATATTAAGGCCCGGTGGTCACTCCAGAAGGGAGAAGTCACAGGGCAGAGAGGGTGGGAGGGGAGGCAGAGGCTGTGGCTGCATTAGGTGAGATTTCAAACAAAATTGGGAGCACTGCTGGCGAACTTGGAGCAGAAGATTCAGGGATTTTGATAAAGATCGTCCAGAACAAAGAATGCTCTGAGATTGAAATTTTGTTGCCATTGCTAATACACATTTTCTTCCTAAAATAATTATTTTTGATCAGGGTAGAATCATGAAAGCACCTATTAAGAGTGTAAGAAAAGGTGCAACCGTGAATGACCATGACAGCAGTGCACAAAATTAATATTGTTTATTCACATCTTCTCTCCTACTAAATGCAAGTTTCACCCTCTTGGCAATTATGTTCTAGTAGAGGATGAATTTCCCTCACACATGGCTGTGCTTGTTGCCATGAAGCCTGAAGTTGCTCAGGTGCTAAAATGTAAATCCAGTGTGCTCCAAGTACAGGCAAGTAAAGAGAACTTTATCTTGAAATCACGGACTGTCCCGAGAACATTTTCTGATGCATTATTAATAATCCTTGCTTACTTTGGGAAGGAAAGATCTTACTTTACAGGCTCCGGATGAGCAGGCTCAGCGGCCATGGCTCACGGGCCCAGCCGCACCGCGGCATGTGGGATCTTCCCGGACCGGGGCACGAACCCGCGTCCCCTGCATCGGCAGGAGGACTCTCAACCACTGCGCCACCAAGGAAGCCCCCACACAGTTTCTCATGAAGAGAAGTATGTAAAAGAGGTCAACTAAATGTTTGGTCAGAAATATCCAAACTAATGGAAGAGATTTATTTTTTTAAGCCATGGGGCTTTCTTTTCGGTCTTTGTAATATTTTACTCTGTTATAAAAATGATTTGATTTTGGCATGCAATAGTTTCACTAAAAGCAGTTTATCCTGTTAAAGCTTGTGACAGTTTTCCTGGCTTCCACTTTATTCAGCGGAGTAAAGCCTCAGCTGTCTTAAAGATCCCTTAAATATCCAGCAGGGAGGAGTGGGCAGGACGGTGCCAGAGTCTCAGTGTGGTCAGGTTCTCATGGGTGAGTTTTCCAGGTGGCTTTGGTTACCCAGGCAACCAAAGAAAGCTGTGAACTGTCAAGGATCCTCCACTCCTGCCCTCACTGCTCAGATTAGAGAACCTAGGATAGAAATAGAGTGCTCCTGGCTCCATGCCTTCGACATTTCTGTTGGGTCACAAAACATCAAAAATTCTTCCGGAGAATACATTTTCCCAACTCACACAAAATAAGTGGGGAACAATTGCTCTGTTTCCAGGTGGTTTAGAATGAGTTTCCATCAATGTCAAGAAGTTATTCTCATTCACTCCAACCCCCAAAGTAATAATAACAGTGATAACGATAGTTGCAATAGCTCCCATTTAGTGAGCACTGTGTATATACTGGCCTCTGTGCTCACCTGCACTGCCTCTGCTCTTGACAGCCACCTTGGAAGGCAGGTATTATTACTATTACTATTATTATCATTATTCCATTTCATGTGAAGAATCTGAGACTCAAGGGGTTCAGTGATTCTTCTTAAAATTGCACAATGGGGGCTTCCCTGGTGGCGCAGTGGTTGAGAGTCCGCCTGCCGATGCAGGGGACGCGGGTTCGTGCCCCGGTCCGGGAAGATCCCACATGCCGCGGAGCGGCTGGGCCCGTGAGCCGTGGCCGCTGAGCCTGCGCGTCCAGAGCCTGTGCTCCGCAACAGGAGAGGCCACAACAGTGAGAGGCCCACGTACCGAAAAAAAAAAAAAAAAAGTCTGTATTCTCACTTTGGTGCTCTGCTGTGTAGAATCAGTTTATCCCATGGAAATCTACACAGATGCCCATTTACAGCTGCCGACTGTGTGCTCAATAACATGGAGTTAATCTTTAGGACCTGCTTGCTCAGTTCTCAGAGAGTGAGCAAATGTTTACTGAGCATCTACTATGGGGCAGGCATAGCTCTAAGTTCTGAGACAGCGGTGAACGAAGCAGACAAAAATACTGCCCTTGCGGGATTTGTATTCCAGTGAGCATAAATGGATAATAAATACATTAATAAATAAGACAAGATGTTTCAGGCGGTAATAAGTACTATGGAGAAAAGTAAGGGATGTTCTTGTGGGCGGTGCAATTTTAAATATGGCGTTTATAGAATTTCTCACCTGGAAGGTGAGCTCTGAGCAAAGATGTGAAGAAAGAACAAGCCATGCACTGTCAGCACACTTCCTTATTCTCCACCGATGGTGTTAATGCAAAAGGAAATTGTCCCTCAGAAGAAAAGAACATGGTTAATTCCTGGAATACCAGGTGACATAAATTGATACGAAATTAGCAATGAACCATTTAGGAAGAACCATAAGTATTTGGTGCTGAATATAAGGCTTGGTGCTGGGGTACAGGTAGCTGTGAACAAGACCCCGGCTCTACTTTTGCTTTGCTTATAGGGTGGCCCCCGAGCAAACAGACAAATATGCTAGGGAATTAAGTGCCATGATGGGAGCTGACAAGGAAGGACGCCTCTGGCCGTCCTAGGGAGGCCGAACCGTGACTGATGCTGAAAGGTGACTGCTAACCAGGTAAAGGGTAGGAAAAAGGAGGGAGGGCGCTTTAGGTTGTGTGAATACCATATGCAAAGGCCAGAGGTGAGTAAAATATGGCACATTTGAGGAAGTAGAAATACGTTAATTTGAGTGGGATGTAGAGGGAAGAGAGAAGACTTTTTTATGCAAATCAGTATTTCCCACACTGCCTTCTGTGAAATTCTGCCCCCTGCCCCGCCCCCCTGCCACATATGTAAAGACATTTCCCAGGAGGCACAGGGAGACACCCAGCAACAGAGATAAGTACCCAAAGCATCAGCAGTAACAAAGCAACTCTGTTTTTTAAACTTTTCAATCTCTGTGTTAGTAGTTTAGGTTTGTTACATAACATAATTAGAAAGCACTGCTTGCATGAATTTGAAGATCTGTGCAAATGAGATAAGTAGAAGATTTGAGTTTGGTTAGTAATTTTTGATGACACAGGGATATCGGCTCGGTGCTTTGTGACCGCCTGGAGGGGTGGGATAGGGAGGGTGGGAGGGAGGGAGACGCAAGAGGGAAGAGATATGGGAACATATGTATATGTATAACTGATTCACTTTGTTATAAAGCAGAAACTAACACACCATTGTAAAGCAATTATACCCCAATAAAGATGTTAAAAAAATTATGTGTAAAAAAAAAAAGAGAAAAGAGAATATTCCATTAAAACATAACCTCAAATATTAATTATTGATGTCTGAGAACATTCTCTATGGCAGGTGGGGCAGCGCTCATCACTCATAATGATGTGCTGGGAATGGATTTTAGGTGTCCTGAAGAACCCATATTTTCTGTTCTCAGGAGAGACCTTGGGGGGTCTGGGGACAGCTCCAGTGCAAACATCCTGGTCTGTTTCACAATTATTCTGTACTGTCATTTGTGTCTTCCTCCAAAGACTGTACTGACTCAGTATAGGAAAGCAGTCTCCTAAAACATAAGTACTTTAGCAAACCTTTATAAAGTATTTCATTATTAGTGATCCCTGTTTCGTGAAGATTGAGAGGAATTATCACACAATCACATAAGTACATAATTATCACATAATTACTGAGCATACATTATGTTCCAAGCATCCTGATAATCTGTGGGGTTAGCATGTTAATCACCAGAGAGGACACACAAATTCCTGTAAAGAGCAGGTTTGAATTCTCGCATTACCACTCACCAGCTGTGTGACCTTTGGCAAGTTACTTGGCACCTCTGTGCCTCAGTTTCGTAACCTGTGAAATGAGGAATAATTATCCCATACCTCAATAGTTAGAAGACAAAAATGAACAGTCTCATTAGTTAATTGATTAAAAGAGAAACCCCATGTGGTTGTTGTGGGGATTGAATGTGCTATTACGTCCATGGGGTTCCGAATAGTACCAGTCATGAGGTAAGTGCTGTAAAAATATTAGCTGTTGTTTTTATTTTCAGGGATTCCCAAGGGAGGTGGAAAGCAAGGTCGATGAGATATTCCTGCCTGGGTAGGGATTCAGAGATGAGGGAGATTTGCCTGAAATGATTCAACGCATCTGAGGTGCCTGTGGTACAGGTCACAATGAAGGCTTAAGCAGAATGTTTCTGTATATTGTTTTACCTCCTTAACTTTTGATCATTTTAATAGGCTACTATTCAGGCTTTGAGCAATCCAACATCCTTTGAATACATTCCTTTTCTATTTAAATTAGTCTGAGTTGGTCTCTGCTGTTTGTAAACAAAAACCCTGACTAGTACATTCCCATTTGGATGTTTAAAAAAAAAAGTTCAGAATTATGAATCTTGTTCAAGTTCTTGAAGCTAGTGAACAGTATAGAAGGAATTCAACATATATTATCCCCACTCTAAGACTTTGTTAGTCTCCATTTAAATGATCAATACATTCATTTAATAAATGGTTATATGGGCTTCTTTGGTATTCAGAAGGAAGGTTTTTAAACATTTTTTGAACAATAGAAGGTAATTACCAGTTGAATACTAAGACATATAATGACACTTTATTTTTGAGCACTCTCATTGGTAAATGCTCCACCTAATATTATTATAAGGTCTCTCATTTTTCATCTGGAGTATGAAAAGCTGCAAAGCTCAAAGTAAAGCAACTAATTTTCAAACTACATTATAATGTGTGCAATTAGGATTAAGTAGTGAAGTGCGAATTATAGCATTTTACAGTATTAATTTAGTTAACTGATAAAAGTGAACTGTAATTTAAATATCTAACAATAACTTCTACGAAAATTATTTATAGAGTGTAGTATGAACAGAGGCATACTCTTGAAACACCCTTCAGAGAATGATGAATTCTATGAATTTAATTGCCCAGATTCCTAGATATGCGATATTCCCTTAATCTGAACTACCAAAGTTAATATGTCAATTCATGAGCCTCCAGGGTCAGCGGGGGAGCATTACAATTTCTTCAGGATTGTACGATGTCTTATAAAAAATGATTTGGCCTGTGCCAGTTTCATGCTGTGGGATATAGGCTTTGATGATGTTGTTGGGGTCATCAAAGCAGTTTGGGACCAAAAATGCCAAACCAAACCATAATTCTAGGGAATAGGTAGGAATTAGAATTGAGCTATTAAGCCAGAGATGAATCTTGAGACAAGCCACAGTTGAGTGTGAAGTTAGGAATGAAGGAGGCCAGCCTTATGTCAAGAAAAGATGAGAAATGTGGAAGCTCAGAGGCAGGAGGATTTTGGAAGTCGGCATACTGCACAGAGCCAAGAGTAGAGGCAGTGAGATGTGCGTCCAGGCTTTCTCACTGCCTGGATGCCCAAGACAGTGACTCTCCACTTTGGGTCACACATTAACTACTCTGCGACAATCCCTGTGGGATTTTGACAGGGAGTTTCTGGGTAGATGGATCTGAGCTTTTCACGTCCCTAAGGACAACTTAGTCAATCCAGGGACACCTGCACTAATTGAGGAACGAATTCAGTAAGTTATGGCACATGACATCCAAACATTGGAATTCTAGCCACACATCAGAGAAAAGAATTCTCTTTTGCACTAGTCTCCAGCTTTAATTTTTTACATTAAAGTAATTTGCATACAAGATAAAAAATGAAACGGAACAGAAAGGCGTATAATGAAAAACAACAGTCCCCTGTACACCCTCAACATCCCTAGCTCTGTTTCCCAGGGGAAAAGAATATAAATAGCCTCTATATTTATTTGTTTGGGCAATTACTGTTTTTTTTTAATGAATTTATTTTATTTTTTTATTTTTGGCTGCGTTGGTTCTTCGTTGCTGTGCGCGGGCTTTCTCTAGTTGCGGTGAGCAGGGGCAACTCTTCGTTGTGGTGCCCGGGCTTCTCATTGCGGTGGCTGAGCACGGGCTCTAGGCGCGCGGGCTTCAGTAGTTGTGGCACGTGGGCTCAATAGTTGTGACTCGTGGACTCTAGAGTGCAGGCTCAGCAGCTGTGCCGCACGGGCTTAGCTTCTCCGCGGCATGTGGGATCTTCCCGGACCAGGGCTCGAACCCGTGTCCCCTGTATTGGCAGGCGGATTCTTAACCACTGCACTACCAGGGAAGCCCTGGTGATTACTCTTATATCACTTGATTTATTGACGTATCTACTTACTTACAGATTGAAAAGAATAGGATTTAGCAGACACTACACTCTCTTCCCAATCTCTTATCATAATTTTTGATATAGTGCTTCTGTTAGCTACTTTTATACCTTTAAATAATATATTCTTTCTTATCCCATCAAATCCGAGTGATATCTCTTGACAGCCTCTACCATCTTGAAAGATGATGCTATTGATGACTGTACCCTTGTTTTTGCCTCTGCTTCTTCTGTCCCTCCCACTTTGTGTATGCTCCGCTTTTACATTTTCAAGGTTATAACATTTATATTATATTTTGCAACTACAAGAAGGATTTCAATTGTGTATACAGGTTGATTACAAGAAGTTAAAAATGTACTAGTGAGTCTGTTCTGTTTGTTATTTTGGAGATTTTCTTCAATGCTGTTTTGTTTTTCTTCATATGTCGAGTGATCTTAAGTTGTTTGTTCGTGTTTAAAAATTGAGGACTTAGCTGAATTTGAAGGAAACTAGTCTGGGTTTCTCTCCTGTTGTGTTTGTAGGGTATTTTCCCACTAGGTCTTTTCAATGAATAGGAAATATTACTCTGAGCTCTCTTTATGGAAAAGAGCTTATCATTGCCCTTATCAGCTTGAGGATGAACAGAAGAGAAACTAGTTTTTAAAGTGGGGTCTCCAACATGCCAGAATGGGAAGGGCTTTCTTCTGGAGTTCCAGAAGCCAGTCTTTTAGTTCCGAAGTAGTTTGGTAAATTTATTTGGAGTTTTCAGGTGTTTGCCAGGGGAAAACCCCGGCTGTCTTGGGAGCGAAGAATGAAGGAAATATCAGGCTTACGACATAAGTTCTTCCTAGAAACAAAGTGTAAAACACAGGTTGCCATGAGAGGATGCCAGGGAGAGAGGGAAGTAGGGAGAGGTTGGTAAAAGGGTACAAACTTTCAGTTATAAGATGAATAAGTTCTGAGGATCCAATGTATAACATAGTGACAATAGTTGATAACACTGTATCATATAACTGAAATTTGCTAAGAGAGTAGAACTCAAATGTTCTCACACCAAAATATAAATAAATAAATAAATAAATAAATAAGATAATAGAAGTATTAATAAACTGGATGGGTGAATCCTTTCACAATGTATATATATTTCAAATATCACATTAAACACTTTAAATGGCTTACGATTTTATTTGTCAATTACACCTCAATAAAACTGAAAAAAAAAGACATTAGTTTTGAAGGCATTTCCATATCATACTGCTTTATCTTGACCTTACCAGTTTGAGTCTGGAGCCTCTCTGGGGTCTGACTTGAGAGATAAACTCTTTTTTTTGCTGTCCTCCTCCTAGGCATATTTTGCCCTGCTCTTTTTAATCTGTTAACAGGCTTCCACTCTGTTTCTGTTTTTCGGAAATCTGTTAAACTTTTTTTTTTTTTTAATCTTTGTATGGACCATTTTCTCTGATGTAATGGGTTTATGCATTCAATATCATTTCACTGGGACTGTTGGAAGAGATGGAGATAAACACTGGCTCTAAGTTTGCATTCTTGAATCAGAAAGCCAACAATGAGTTTTTGACACCTCTTTGGACAATAAACTCCCCTCAAGTTAAAAAGAAAAGGAATTAGGTTGCTATATTTATCATGCTTTGAAATATGCATGAAGCTACTTACATTTTTAATATTATTCATCAAGGACATAGAGCAAGATCCTAAGCTGATTGAGGCATCAGTTTTCTCTGTCAAGTGAATCCCTGAAAGTTTCCTGGAAAATCAGAGTAAGAGAGACATTTAGAGTAAATTCTGATCTTTCCCATGGGGCAAATCAAGGTTGTTTTTGTCTGTTTGACAGTTTTTGTCTCTGGAGGGAAAAGAATAATTGAGAAAACCTCAAAGAAAAAATTTAAAACCTCAGAGAAAACCTCAAAGAAAATATTTCAACGGAAATCTTTAAGGCTCCGCTTCTTCTGTTTCCCTCTTGGCAGGTTTTGAAAAGTCAGCAAGCCTCAGACAGGAGTCACGTGACCATGAACTGAGACTAGAGCCAAGACTACCCTTTCAGTTTACATGGTGAGGAGGAGAGAGCCAGGGAGCCAGGCTTCAGCAGCCAAAATTCTAAAATAAGCATGAGATCAAAGATTTCTAAAAAATGGAAATTAGGAAGGACTCTCAGGTGCAAAAAAGATGGAGGCTCAGAAATGTGGGCAATTATTGAATAATCAAACTGCAGATTTCATGTTTGCAGTAATGTGGAGGTTTGGGTCAAAAACTGAATATCATTCTTTGAGAGTTAATTTGTTAACTTGATCATCCATTTGTTGATTCCACAAGTATTTATTGAGCAAGTGTTAACCTGCTTACTGTGAGGATCCTGGAGATCCCGTGGGGAAAATTTAGATTTAGTTTCTGTTCAAGAGTCTTTCTCAACATCTAGATAGAACCGAAGCACATCAAGTAAGTCAACAGATTTTGCCATGACTTATGTGTTCTTCCATGCCAGTTATAGTTAAGTAATTGATGAGATTTCTCAAATACAAATACTGGCATTAATAAAGTGAATAAATGAGAGTATGGACAGTCTTAACCATCAGTTGAAAATTACCCTTGTAAAATAGTATTCTCAGCAACATTCAAGTACAAATGATATGAGTTCTCCAAATTTTCCAAAAAGAAGCTACAGCTAATTTTCTGAAGCCTTAATGGTAACAAGGATTTTGATGAGGCACATATATTTGATTTCATTTCCAGCTGAGAAAATAGAAATGTGGTAACTGGTTCACTCTGGTCAGATTCCCGAATCAACGTGTTGGATTTTGATCAACACTTGCCATACCCTTTTCCCTCCTGATGGTTAGTTACTTTAATGTCTGTTTGCAATTATGAGATTTGATATAAAGCAAGTGGAAGAGCTGGTGTAGAGTTTAAAAATACTGTCTCACTTTAGAAATCAACCTGAGAAAATGTTTGATGGAAAGGAATGAACTGCGCATGCACTTAGCAAGCTAAAGCTACATCAAAGGGACAAAAAGAAACCACTTTATAATAAAAATGTTGCTTTGATTGAAACTGGGCAAAAAGCCAAAGGTACTGGAAGGAGACTCAAACATACTGAATTGTTTCTGGATCAAACACTCCATAAATCTAGGTAAAATGTGAAATTTTTCTAGTAAATTTTGAGGCTACAAAGAAATGGGCTTCTTGCTGAGCTGCAGAGCTGAGCCACTGTTCATGAAGTTTCTTTGTAAGTAAAAGATAGGTATAGATACATGCACCCATGTCAAAATGGATTCATAAAATATCGACTGCATACAAGAATTTCTCATCAGGAATTCTGAAGAAAAGTTACAGGTTTGTGTTTTCACACATTTCTTTGATTATAAAGAAGTCATTTAACAGATTTCATGAAAATGCTTATTAAAACAACTAAGGATCCTTAGGATGTAGCAGTGTCTATACTTGGTAAAGCAACTTTGTTTTGATATGATGAAACTAATAATTTGCTGTGTTATATCTCAGGCTATTGCATTCATAGTTTTTTCAGTGTTGGAGATTAATTGTTTGAGATCTGTTTGCCTTATTATACTGTAGAATGCTGAGGCAGGAACCATGTATGTTTTGTTCAAGACTGGCACATAATAGGGGATCATTAAATTTTATCGAATTAAGCTGTCAAATATTGGGATACATTGATAAAACTAGTTTGCATGACTTCATATTATTCCCATATATAATCATGATTTGTGTCAAAGTGGGACAAAATTTATTTGATTCAGACAGCTTTTATATGACTCTGTAACCACACAAGCAGATATATTAGGGACAAAATGATGAAAATCCATCAAGTCAAAGTGCAGATTCAGATACACAGTTGGCATCCTAGAGATAGGACAGCCCATAGGGCAGAGTAAACTTTCTCTTGGGGAGGTTAAATGCCAGGTAGCCAAACATTTCTCCACTGGAGAACTGAGATCACGCTGGCACCTATAGCCATGCCATATTAGGAGTTCCAAAGAGCAGGGAGTAAGGAGGCTCGGTGGAGAGCAGGATTAGATAAAAATTAGTTTTATCTACAAATATGTTTTCTTTCTGCAGCCAAGTTATGATTTCCAAGGAAATAGAGAAAATAAAATTTGGGGTGGCTGATGCCAATTTAAAGGGAACAGAGTGAAACAAATGGTTTCTGCGAGGGTCTTTGAAAAAAATTCATCCTTGGTCTCGGATGCCAGGGCCAGTTAACAGCAGCAACAATGAAAATACATAACGTTTTGAGTGCTTACTGTTTGAAAATACTCTATTAAATAGTTTGCATGCATTTGTTATTTCAAGCCTCAAAAATTCTATAAGATAGACCTGTCATTTGATCTGTTTTACCGAAGATTACATTTCAAGGAAGGCAAATGAAGTGCAGCAGGAAGTGGCAGGGTGAGGACTCAGACTCAGGCTACTTGGCTCCAGGTCTCATGCCCTTGACCTCTGTGTCTCATATCTGAGAAGTCTGAACAGTTATAAGGGAGATAGAGCAGAATCACACCCTGGGGAATCTGGCTGACGGGGACTATACAATGGGAGCCAGAATGCGGAGCTTTGTGGAAAAAGCCAGTAAACCAGCAAAGAATGTTCGTTAAGAGTAGGAATTTATACAGGAGACTGCAGCTTGATGCCTTGTGGATACTTAGTACTCGATCCTTTCCTAGGTATAGGGTAGCAGACACAGGCACTTCTGGATAAGGGAGGTGGCACCATTATAAATACCAGGTCCATTATTCATTGTCCTAAGACACTGATAATCAATTGGTGTGTCTAAAACACTGATTTTACTTGTGACCCTTCAGTAAATGCTATCGAATCAAATATTTAAAAAATTATATATGCCACAAACTATACAGGGAGGTTGAGTTGTGAATAACTGTTATTGTTTGAAGATATTCAATGTATTAATGGATTTAATAAATATTTATTCAGCACCTACTGTCTGCTATACACCGATCTAGATGCTTGAGCTAGATCAGGAACAAATAAACATACTCCTACATGCAACAGCAACTAGAGCAGATTCATACTTCGACATATCCTGGTTCTGCAAAAAGAAAACAAAATTAAAAGTCAAACGGGCTGTGCTCTCCAGTACCACAGATCCTTTATAAATATCCATGCAGAAAAAAATAATCTACTAAAATGTCTGATGCAATGCTAAGTGCTAAAGATAGCACATTTTGCAAAATTTTAATTTGATCTAATAATTACATAATCAGGTGATTTATCTTTGCTTGTGAAGGGAGATAAAAAATATATTCAAGGGCTTTCCTGGTAGCGCAGTGGTTGAGAGTCTGCCTGCTGATGCAGGGGACGCGGGTTCGTGCCCCGGTCCGGGAAGATCCCACATGCTGCGGAGCAGCTGGGCCCGTGGGCCATGGCCGCTGAGCCTGCACGTCCAGAGCCTGTGCTCCTCAACGGGAGAGGCCATAACAGTGAGAGGCCCGCGTACCGCAAAAAAAAAAAAAAAAAAAAAAAAAAAATATATATATATATATTCAAATATAGAAATGGTTTATAAAAAATGACACCTATATAATATTCGTGAAAGAAAAATCACTTGATAACATCAGTTGAAAGAGGTGAAAAAAACCAAAGGCTGATGACAGGTTAAGATAAAAAACAAATAAATTGTCATATTAAGTGGCATGATGAAGAATGTGGAAATGGAATAAACACATTTCTACGCAAAAATAAAGGCATTTAAAATATGTAATATTAAAAATCATACAATAGCAGTTGCTATATATTATCTTAAATTATGTTAATAAAGACCATTGTGTGAATGAGGAAAACTGAAAAATTTAAAGGTTAGCACTAGTACAATAGAATATATGTCTTCTAACACTGTAGATTATATAAATAAAATAAAACTTTTAAAAAAGGCCACATGGTAAAGAAAATAGCAAGAACATAAAACAAGATAACAGAAGCCAGACCAAACACAGGCACTATAACTGAGCTGAGAAAAAAAAAAAAAAGTTGTTTTGCTGTTTGAGGGGATTCAGTCGTTATAAGCAACATCATTAAAATGACACTCACTCTAGATATTTCATGGCAATTTTTAAAAACACAAAAATAAAGAAAAATCTGAAAAGCATATAACAAATGTAATTCAGAAGGGCTGTTTTAATTTAAGAATGGAGCTCTTGGGTGAGGTAAAAAAAATCAAATTAATTAAAAGAGTGTCATATAAAAAAGTGCAAAAGGGTTTCAAATAAAAGAACAAGCAATTTTATCGGCAAAAATGGAAGGTTTATAATATTAGCATCAGATATGTATCAGTAGAATTCTAGGTAAAATGGCTGGAGAACATTAAGTGGGGCAAAGAAAAATTAAAGACTTTAATGTAAAAATAAAAGTGTAAAGTACCAAAATAAAATTGTAGTCAATTATTATGTAGTCTTACAGTGGGCCAGGGGCTTTCTAAGCTTGTCAGAAAGACAAAAACATAAAGGGAAAAACAGGTTGATCTTTAAGTTTCAAAATTTCAACCTTCTTCATGTCTTAAAAAAAAAAAATAGACAAACCAACAATACAATTAAAAGGTATTAGCAAATCTGAGTAAATATTTGCAATGTTTATGACAAACGATTAAAGTTTTTAATATTAAAAGACTCTTAAAAATAATAAGAATAATTTTACAACTCAGGAGAAAAGTAAGTAAATCACAAAATGAAGCAGAAATAAGAGAAATGAAAGTAACAAATAAACATGCAAAGACTTAACCCATTAGAGATCAAAGAAATGCAAAATAAAATGACCATGTGTTTCGCCTGCTAAACTGAAAAAAAGTGGTCTCTTTTTTTTGTCATTTTGTTTTTAAAATAATAATAGCATCTTTGAGTGTGCAGGTAATTGAAAATTCTCATACATTGTTGACAGGCATATAAAGTAGCAATTTTTCTTGAAGGCAATTTGGTAACCTATCAAATGCATTAAAATATTCATTTCCTTTGATTCAGTAGTTTCACTTCTGGGAATTTATTCTAGGATTTATTCACACAATAATATGTTATAAAAGAGTTCAGCACAGATGTATTTATGCTAGAATTAAAAGGGTTTTTAAATTGTATTTACTAAAGACAAATTTGAAAGTGGAATACTTTGTAGCCATTAAAATTTATGTTTCTGAAATATATGTAATGATAGAAAATCCCCATAATATAATATTAAATGAAAAAGAGCAGGTTAATCAATTTTCATTACTCAAATTCTATTTTTAAAGTATCTTTATAAGAAGAAAAATGAATAAAAAGAAATATAAAAAATAGCAATGATACTTTGAGATGGTAAAATTATGAGTGACTTTCATTTTATTGTTTTATGTATTCCCAAAATTAACTATAATAATAAATCAACTTTATAATAAAATGTGTTTTAAGAATGCCCAATACTGAAAGGAAAGTAATTTAGGATTTTTTCCTTAGCTTGAATCATTTGAATATTTTTCTAATTCAAAGTTATTTCTCATCCCCCAGGGAGAATTAGATATAGTTCTACTGTGTCACCGCAAAAGAAATATATATATTTAATTTGTTAACATATTTGTTTCTATCTCTTAGACTATAAGCCCCTCAACTGCAGGTATCCTATTTTCTTATATTAGAGAAACAAAATGCTTAGCTAGTTACGTGTTTTCACATATTGTTAATGCTTGTTAAACATTTGTTGAGTTGAATGAACTGATTCTAGTTCAATTACAGAGATGGAAACTTATAGAAGGAGTAAATGGTTTATAAAATTATCCAATAACATAAAACACTTTGTAAGTGAGTTCTTTAGTTAGTATCTTTTTAATTCGACAACTTGAATGTTCAGGTGTTTAAGAAATTTGATCTGATCTTGTTTTATCTTCTTTTATGTTTCATAGCCATTGATATATTTCTAAATAACCTGTAGAAAACCTTCTTTTTACATACACATTTGTGATAAATACAGGATTTGGAAAAAATTTATAACACTTTAAAAATACTGTGGTTACATATTTTGAAAGCCACCACTCTTGAATTGAGGACCGTTCTGATAGAAACTGTAATGAGTTTCCACAAATTATAATATCTAGAGTCAGTCCATTTTACTAATTTTCATATATGTTGCATTTCTCCTTTCCATAGGGAAGTAATGTTAATTTTTTCTCCCTTTGGAATTCTAAAAGCAGGAAAATAATGGGCCAGTGTGTATCATAGAAACTAGTTGAATAGCACTGTGATACCCTTGAGGCGTAGGGGCACAAAGAGCAGGCGTGCCTAGTGAAGAATGTAATAAACACGAACTGGATTAAAACTACCTGAAGGGACCTTTCAGCTAAAATGAGTTAATCCTTTCTATGAGGAGTCTTATCATTTTACTATAGCCAATCCAGTGATTTTTTTAAAAAGGCCTCTTTGAGGTTTTTTTTTTTTTTTTTTGCGGTACGCGGGCCTCTCACTGTTGTGGCCTCTCCTGTTGTGGAGCACAGGCTCCGGATGCGCAGGCTCAGCGGCCATGGCTCATGGGCCCAGCCGCTCCACAGCATGTGGGATCTTCCCGGACCGGGGAACGAACCCGTGTCCCCTGCATCGGCAGGCGGACTCTCAACCCCTGCGCCACCAGGAAAGCCCCCTAAAAAAGGCCTCTTTGTATTGTGATACATGGAGGTTTAAAATCTGACAGAGCAAACAGAAAAAAAAATATGATAAAATTAAGTGAGTGTATAATGACCCTATGATTCATGCCTGTTTTCCTGGGGTAATTATTGGTAGCATTTCTTTTTCATTCTCCTAGTGTTGGAGATCATTTTCGTTATCACCCTAACTATAAGGTATTAAAGAATGTCGATAGGTGTGTGTGAGAGAAACCGAAGAACTTGAGACCTGAAAGGTTTCCACTCTGGCCTTTGTATCACTTGCTCTGGCAGCTGTTCCACCCACCCCTGCACAGGACAGAATCCTGAACTATTCCTCTTCATCCTCTAGATAAGATCCTGGCTGCCAAACAATGGCTGATAATCCACATGAAACATCCCTCTCTTCCTGTTTCCGGAACTAGCTGAACTTTGACCGATATCCCTCCTCCTGCTAAAGCCCCATAAAACAGTCTGCCCCTTCTCCAATGCAGATGCTTCTTTACCCTTCCTCCTCATGCCAGGCATTTTCAAATAAAGTCTTATCTGAATGGTGCTCTAGTTGATTTTCTTCTCCAAGTAGGAAATACTCTAGGAATTCAGTGAGGTGGGAGAGAGTATTTCTACATTTTTAGGTCAGTGGAGATTAATGGAGTGGGGAAATATTTACACTGAGCTTAAAAGGGTGAATTGTTTACAGATTAAAGAATAAATTTTATATACTTATAACTTACTATCAGATGTCAGTTTTTACCCAGATGTTCCTGCATACATCAAGGCTAAAAGTATTGTAAGACAAAATTAGAAGTTGGAAAACTCCCTGTGAAGGTGAATATATGAGTGTATGTACCAACCAAAGTGTAAATAAAGCCATCAAGTGTGGAAATTTTCATTCCAGAGGGGACTTTAGTTTTTTCCAAAGCTTTTCAAATATTAATCTAGGTTCCTAAAACCTGGCTACATTCTAATCCATGTAATTACAAAAATTTCACTTCAGAAAGCACCATTAAACTAAAAAATATTTTCTTCGTATAGCAAAAGAAGCAAATATTTCAGAGAAATATTTCAAGAACCCTTTGATTTATAATGTGACAAAGACATTATCGTAAATAACAAATATAAAGGTTCGCATTAATGTGTAAAGGTAGAAACAATATTCTCATCAAAGTATTTATTATGAGTCTTGCGCTGCTCTAAGTGATTGGGTTGAACACGTGTTTGTTGTCACGAATTTCCTTCGACCCCTAAATGTATCCTTTTGCTCTCTTCAGAGTGAATATGCGTTTTAGTCCTAAGAGTCCAGTTCTTGTCAGATATGGGAGAGTTAAAGTGACATCTATTTCTCTCTCTTGCAAGTCTGGGATTTGAGTGCAGTCCCCAAGCATTGAATCTACCTGGTCTACCCTTTGGGTAATCTTAGATGAGGGACAAAAATCTCACTTAGATTAAGAGACCAGTTGTGTGCGGTAAATGTTTGGAAAAAGCGGGGGAACTGATTTGTAGTGTTTGCCAATTTCTGTGTTTTAAATACTACCACCACGGCCATTTCGAGAGACCAATGTGATGTTACTGAAGGGAGAGTTGGAAAAAGATGTGTAGGAGGACCCCATTATAAGTATTTTTATCATACAGACATGATAGATGTGAATAACCTCAAGAGCATGGATAAAAATAAAATGTGGGAAATGAATTAGGGAGTAAAGAGTTTTAGATACACATTTTCTTGGTTTAATACAATTTATTTAATTGAAGTTTTACATAATATAACTTTTAATAATGGCTATGTTAACAACTGGCTTGCAAAATTCCTGAAATGAGCTAAAGATAGGCTCCAGCACAGCACATGCTTTGTGTATTAACTCCTTTGTTTTCAGAATATGGGTGCACAGATTGGCACCCCATCAACACCATCTTGGAACTTACTAGAAATGCAGAGTCTTAAGTCCCAGCCCAGATCTGCCAAGTCAGAGTCTTCGTTTTAACAAGATCTTTGGGTAATTTCTATTCAAATGAAAAGTTTGAGAAGTACTAGAAATTTTACCCTAAGTCTGGGTCAGCCTCAGGGTTGGGAAGGTTCTTGACTAATAGAAGAGTTTATTGCTGACACAAGTTTTAAAATTTGGGGGAATATGTTTTTATGTTTTTATATGTGACTGGAAAACCTCATTAGATTATAAATCTTGAAAGCTAAGGAAGAAAGCGGTATTGGGATAAAGGTGAAAATAGTGGTGTAGATGTATAATCCACATGACTTTAGATATAATTAAAAAGAAACACTGACTTAACAGAGGCTCAGGAAATGCCTAATGACGTAACAAAGAATGTGTCATGGCATTACTTTTTTTCACGATGGAGAAATCTAATTATAAGTTGGACATCAACAATAAAATTATTCTTCCTACAAATAGGTGTTTAAAATTCTTCTCCATTCATGCATAGCAAACAGATCTGCACATGGAAAATAGAAACACTTGAAATGATAGAAGTGCACAAAGATGGGCCAAAAGTACTGCTGAATGTAGCATTCTAGAGGTAAGGTAAAGTAGAAATCCTGAATTTTGCAGAGAATTTTGGAAAAAGCTGCCCTTCTTAATAACTTCAATAATCAGATGGCTAAAATGACAGGTGGATGTCAGTCAACTTTTCCCCAACCCCCTCAGTGCTTGTTCAATGGCCCATGAACAAAGTAACCAGAATGGCAGGGATGGACAGTTTCCATGAGCTCAACAACTTGGGCTTCCCCTTAAAAAAGGATAAACTGGCCACTAAATGCTGAGTGTCATTCTCCCAACAACAGAGAACAACTCTGAGTCCCTAATGTGGTGGCAATGCTTGAGGGGACCAGCCAGCGACACTGGGCTGATTGATTACATTGAACTATTTCCATCATCATCACTGAAAACATATTTTTTGGATATGAATTTGCCTTGCCTGACTTTGATGCTTCTGCCACCACCCATGCACCGGCAAAATGCCTTATGAGCAGTCATGATATCCTGGACTGCATTGCTTCCGATCAAGGAACTAATCTTGCAGCAAAGGATGTGCAACACTTGGCTCATGCAAAAGGAATGAACTGGTCTGATGGCATACTTTATCACCTAGAAGTAGCTGGTCTGCTTGAAAGATGGAATGGCTACTGAGGTCTCAGTTACAGTGTTACTTGGAGGACTGCACCTTGCAAGAAGGAGCTTTCCTCTTTCAGGATACAACATATGTTTTGAATCAGAGCATTATGTTATGCTTTCTCCCCCATAGTCAGAAAACATGGGTGTGATAATTAAGAAGTGAAGTGGCTACATATATGATACATACAACACACCATGCCATATATGTATTACACTGAACAGTATATGAACATGCATATTGCATTGAGCAATATATGAATTACATATTATCTTAGTCTGTTCAAGCTAAGATAAAAATACCATAGACTTGTGTAGCTTAAACAACAAACATTTATTTCTGGAGGCCGGGAAATCCAAGATCAAGGCACCGGCAGATTTGGTGTCTGGCGAGAGCTCACTTCCTGGTTCATAGACGGCTGTCTTCTTGTTATGTCCTCACATGGAAGACAAGAGAGCTCTCTGGGGTGTCTTTTATATAAGGTGCTAATCCCATTCGTGAGGGCTCTACTCTCATGACCTAATTACCTCCCAAAGCCTCCACCTCTTAATACCATCACATTAAAGATTAAGTTTCAACATATGAATTTTGGGGGGGACACAAATATTCAGTCTATAGCATATATTTTGAAGATGTGTAATCTTATATGTTTTATAATTATATATATACGTGTATATATATACACACACACACATATATGACAATATTCCCCTAGGTGACACAAAGATGGTTCAATTGAATTGGAAGATGAAATTACCACCATGATGGGCTCCTCATGTCACTGAAGCAACAGGCAAAAATGGGGAGGGGTACTCTAATAGCCAGAGTGACTGATTCCAATTACCAAGAGCAAATTAGGTTATTGCTAATACAGTAGAGTCAAGGAGAATGATATCTAGAAATAAAGTGATTTTCTGGAGTTCCCCTTATTTCCTTCCCATTAATAAAGTGAATGGAAAGGAACAGCAAACAAAACAGGAAAGGATGGCTGAGGACTCAGACCCTTCAGGAATTAGAGTTTTGATTACTCTTTCAGGTAATGAACCTAGAGCAGCCTAGGACTAATGAAAGGCAAAAGAAAGATGGAAGGTGTAATGAAACTAAGGATATCACAGATGTCAGCTGCTGCATTGGGACCAATCACAGAAGGAAAGATTGCCCATCCTCCTGTGTTCTGGAGGATCACAGGACCTTCCACCAAAGCATGGGTCCACCAAGGTGGCCTTTGGACATATACAAGGTTGTCAGGACCCTGGCATAGAGAAGTTTCCTTACAGAATGGGGCTCAAGAAACTGGCACCAAAATGTTGATATCTGACTACTACTATTGCTATGGTAATAAACTTTCCTTTTCTGAAAAAGTAAAAATAAAAAGAAAGACTCTAAGAGCCTTGCATATTTTCTCCTTGTTTGTTAAGTGTATATATTTATACATATGATCTATTTTTTCTTTCTCTGCCTCCTTCTTCATGTTATCATTTTAAAGAAGTTTGTGGAAAGTTAACTTTACAATTTAGTCTTCAGGTAGTAGAATATTCAATGGGACTAGAACTGAATTTGTGAAATGATTAACACAGCTAGTGAAGGATACAATGGGTGTTGAGACAGTATGTTTCCATTTTGGGGAGAGGATGAGAGCTTCTTTACTAGTATGAAGGAAATTTCCATCCTGTTAGGTAGAAACAGAGTTGTGTTGTATGGAGGCTGAAATGTGTGTGGTTACTGAGTGACTAAAAGTGTGGACTGTGCCAGTTATTGATTTATTGTTTCTCAGCCCCAAACTCACCCTTGTTTGCCCTGCTTTGTGATGATGGAATTAGACGCTGCAGACTACATTTACCCTGTGCCAGCTGGCTTGGTATTAGGTTCTCCTGAGAAGACACCGGAGGAACGGTAGGACAGGAAGGGTAGGAAGAGATGTTTTTGTGCTCTGTTTTCCATGGGACATTGAGAAGATTGGTGTGAAATGGACACAGGAGCATATACCACAGCTGAATGTGCTTTGCCTTTTATGGAGGACACCTCCTAGCGTGTTTCTTCATCATCATGAACTGTTTTGCAGTTCAGGGGTAGCATCTTCCAGTAAGTGTCATGATCCCCACAATGACAAGATACTTTTGTGGTTTCACAGTTTTGCAAAGAGTGCTTCCGTCAAGTTTCTGCATCATCACAGTGACAGGCAGCAGGCAGCAACGACACCATCTACACTGAGATCTCAGCCTTGCAGCCCCCTTTAAGTTTCTGAGTTTCTTCCTTATTCACTTTCCTCTCAACCCTAAGGAGTAACCATCCTGCAGCTGCTACCCCTGCACACTTTAGTAACCACATTTTAACTAGTTAGAAATGCTATCTTCCCTGTTCAAATTCCTGATAAGATTTCTCTCTCCTGAATGGACCGTGACTGGTATTTATATAACTTTATTATTAAAAAATGTTTTCTTTGGTTAAGAATTTTGTGCAATAGCCTAAGTAGTTTATTACAGTATTTATTAAGTTAAAGTTTGGGGACTAAATGGAGTTCTCATGCTACTCTATGGATTGAAACACTTTCAACTAATCCTTTTGCTGAGTTATTTGGCATGGTCCATAAGTCTTGATGCTTTCTGGGGAAACATCAGGGGGTGGTCTTTAATTGCTTTTGATATTTTTTCATGAAGGGTTGAAGCTTAATACTATTGGAGGAGGTCATGGAGAGGACACGACCTGAGAGCTGGTTGACCTGAGAGCTGGATTCCGACAGTCAAAGGCTTCTGACACCTCCTCCCCTGGCCCTGGTTCTTAGGAAGTACATTCAGCCCACTGTTCCCACAGGAGGACCCATTTCAGTGATGCAGCGTAGACAGAATAACGTGTTGTTGAGACCATCTGGACTGTGTACGTGACTCAGTTCTGTTAAGGCCTCTGTAGAAATTTTAAGATTCTGGTATCTGGTAGTTGTGGAGATCTACCCATTTCGCAGCTGCCCAAGACAAGCCTTGATATATTTGATATAAGTCCCCTTGCTTACTAAAACTGCCACCTACCAATCTGGAGTGGTCTGCCTCTTTCTTTGGTCTCCTATTGCTCTCTGAGTATGGTAGCTGGTTTTGAATTTGGCTGAGGGAACTCACAAGGTGGTGAACCAACAAATACATCAGAAAATAAAGTAAATTAAAGTTGGTGCATTTGGATGATATCTACCTGTTCACTTCTCTCTGGGGATTCACCTCTCTCACTGACCCACAAGGTCAAAGTTTATCACTGAGAAGCCCAGTGTGATGCTATATTACTCTGCTCCCTCGGCCATGATCGACTGAACTAAGGTGAATACTTGATTCAATCTGAGCAGAGTCTATTCAGCAGAAATTTGAACTGTCAGTAAGAGATTCTAGCCTTTGTTGGTCTCTAGCTACAAAACCATGAGATCATTTAGTTTTTAGTAACAAATAATAATGAAATGTTTTCTGCCATATAACATTGTTAAAGGGAGCCTAATTCCACGAAATCAATTTAAACATGATCAATTCACTTTTAAATGGGTTTCTTCAGGTAATTAAGTATGCAGAAGGTCACTAGGGGTTTTACATATTTTCATAGTACCTTTTAGATAAAATATGGTAAGCTGAACCTTGCATTGAATACTTACTGTGCTGTTTACACAAAGACATTGAAAATTTCAGGGCAAATAAGTAGTCTCTTCACCTGCAACCACTGATTCTTTTTCTTTTTCTCTGTTGGAATGAGAGACATGGAGAGTAAACTTGCTCTATAGTCAGACTTTTGCCTTTCAAGAACTTCCCAAATCTTGTACATTTAAGTTCCAGTGAAGTGAAAATGTCGTTTCTCTTCTTCGCTGGGTTTGATCCAACCTCCAGTGAAGGCCATGGAGCAGCCGTTGTCCTCTGTACCCACCAATCACATGGGGAATACTCCTGAAATCTCCAGTGCACCATCTCAAAATTCAATTCCTTCTACTAATGTTTCCCATCCTTCATTAAGCAAATGTGCAGTGAATGCCTGCTCTGTGCCTGATACAATGTGTGGAACTGAGACTATGGTAGTGACAAGACGGAGGCTGTGCTGCCCTTACTGAACTCACAGGTTGATGGATAGAAGGATTAATTGAATAGTTAAACCCTAACCCTAAACAATACTGTAAATATTTATTGAATGTTTACTATGTAGCCATCACTGTTCTAGGTACCAGTGATAAAGCAGTGAAAGAAAAAATAGATAAAAATCCCTGTCTTTAAGAAGATTGACTTCTAGTTGATATAAAATTACAAATACTGATATATACTAGAAGAAAAATTATAGATTTCAATGACAACATATATCAGGGGGATATAAGCTAGCAAGAAGTTCAAGATCTCCTGAATTGTGATGTCTAAGCTGAGCCCTGAAAGGTAAGAAGGTATTAACTAGGCAAAGAGGATGAGCAGAAGAAAATATTTCAGGTAAATGAAACACATTTTAAGGACCTGGGATAGTTAATTGTGGGGAAAAAAGCCCTAAAATATGAAAATTCAAAAGTGATTAAAAGTCCAAGCAATTAATTCTAAACTCCTGACCAATTAATATTAATTAAGTGACCATGGGGCTAATTTCTCTTGGGATTTTTAACAACAGTCAATTTATTCTAAAAACAATTGCAGTATTCAGAAATGAATATTCGTTAGGAAATTCTAACTGAAGATAGGAAAATGGAGAAGATTATATATCTCCATTTAGGATAAACTCAGTGTTAGCAAATAACATGTACACAGTCATAATTATATAATATTAAAAAAATCAAACTATAACTTAACATTTCTACATTTTAAATTTGAATATAAAGGGAAGGGAACAAGTTCATTATTAGTAGGTATACGCATTAAAAATAATTTTTATTATTTTTTGATACTACTGAAATATATGTTCATTGTGTAGAATTTTAAAAGTAGACAAAATTATAAAAAAAGGAAATGAAAATTAGCCATTATCCACCAACCAAAGTTTATATCAATCTTTGTTATGTTTGATTTAAAAGTCAAATTAATCACATATTTTCATGTAAAAACATGCTAAAATTAGATTGTTGAGATAGAGACATAAATTAAGCTAATAAACTTTATGGTTTTGAAGTTTGTGTAGTTAGGATATTTATATATTTTTACATAATATAATAGCAGCATTGTTAGTTTTCTTGTTTCTATCATAATTAAGTTTAAATGATAATGAATTTTAGAAAATCAGAAAATTATAACATAAGCCTGTAACTTTATTTTGTTGAAAACATATAAACATTCATAGAAGTTTTCATGGTGTAAATGGTTATGAAGTAAAATAAATTTCTAGTAGTCTGACTGTTCTTGAGAGTAATATAAAGTATAATATTAGCCTAATACAAAATATAGGTAATGCATTACAGATATGGAGCATAATAGATTTGTCTGAGGAATGAAAACGTTAATAATTATTAGATTAAAAAATATGTTGATGATCCTGTCTGTGTTTATTATATTCTAAATTCTTAATTTTCCATATTATTTTCAATATAGTAAGTTTGTTCTTCTCTAATAAAATTTATTCATTTTATTCTCCCTAAATATACCCAATGGCCTAGGAGACCAAAAGGAATACGTAAAATATAGATACAATAATTTATAGAATGGCAACCAAAATAGTTCATCAAGAGGATGATGCATAAAATCACTTAGTAAGTTACTAAACTTTCATAATGCATTAATGCCTGGGCCACAGGTGGATTTGTTACTTGGGTCTGGCCAATCGTCCCAACCAAAGCCATGCTAGACCATTCTGGAGCCACTTGACCCCAAATATTTGAGCACCCAGACAAGATCCCAGAGTTTCTTGCAGGCTCTGAAGCTGACTGTGGATGCATGATTGAGTCAGCCATGACCAGAAAGCAACTAGGTGACCTGAAGACATATAAGAAAAAATAAATTCTTAGTGTTTTAAGTCACTGAGTTTGGGAATGTTTTCTTACACAGCAAGGGCTATTTTAGACTCAGGTAAATAAATTAGAAAAGACACAACTTTAAGGTTTTGGGGGACAGATTGATCATTTAATATGTGATTATTGGTTAGTGATGTTGAAAATATACAGGCAAGCCAGTCAGTCAAGTTAGAAGCACATCTCACATCTTATATTAAATTTGAGATGACTCAAAGATGTTGGAAATATAGGGCGCATTCTTTGTAAGCATAATCTTACTGTAGTAAGATGAAAAAACAAGTAAATTCACAATAGTGTAATGGAAAAGATTATATTTGATTAAGTAATGAAATGAAAAAACTTTTACTCCGCACAATTCTTCTTAGGAAAAAACTTATCCTTGTTTTGGAGGATGCTCTGAAGCACTTTCTCTATTAAGCCAGAACACTGAGACTAGAAAACAAGCTTCTGAGGGTAGAAGAAATCCCATTGCATCTGTATACACAGTCTCACAGATTTTATAACAAGTGTTAACTGATCATCTCTGGATGATGGGATTAAGAGTTTATTTTTATTTACATTTCTCTCTATTTTTAAATTGTTTTACAAGGGGCCTGTTTTGCTTTTGGCTTCATCCTCTAGTTTTTTAATGTATATCATTTTCATTATTGTTCAATTCTAAGCATTTTGTATTGTATATTATTTTCTACTTAACTCACATATATTTAGAAGTTTGTTTTTTGTTTCTTTAATTTCTGTTTTTTTCGGGGGGGAAGGGACAACCTTACTGATTGTTTTGTTTTGTTTTTTAGAATATGCCACCTTTTAGGTATGGAAAGGGGAGAAACCTAATATACATGTTGTAATTGATTATATTTTTTAAAATGGGAAGGTTGAAACAAAACTGATATAAATGATTTCTTACAGGTGACAGAAGAGCAGCCCAGGATGGAAGGACAAGATATATAGTCTCATAACAAATATAATACATATTTACTGGCTCCACGCACTTAAAGGACAAGAAACAAGACCAACCCAGTAGCAATGAGCAACTCTTGTCCCAGACTGAATCTTATAAAAACATTTCCCACTAAAAGGAACCAGGCTTCCTTGGAGAAATGGCTGACTCCAGGTCTGGGTAGAGATTGTATCAAGTAAGTTTAGACCAGATTCCATTACCAGAAAGTATGTCAAGGACACAAAAGACAAAAAAGAAGGGAGTTACAGAGTCTGAAGAAGGAAAAATTTGAACATCAAAAACATTAATGACTGCAATGTATTCAAACAAGAAATATATGAAAGTCTATGAAAGAACAAATAAAACTAAATTGCTGTTCACCTTTGGAGGATCCCAGGGAAACAAATCAGTAATTTTTTTTTCTGACTTAAAACAGTAAAAATTTATTGTCTCACAGTTCTGGAGGCCAGAATTACAAGATCAAGGTGTTGGCAGGACCACTCTCCCTCTGAGATTTTGGGTAGAATCCTTCCTTGACTCTTCCTAACTTCTGGTGGTGGCTGTTGATCCTCGGCATTTCTTGGCTTGTGGCTGCATCACTCCAATATCTTCCTATGTTGTCACACAGCCTTGTTATCTCTGTGTCTGGGTCTTTTTTCCTCTTATAAGGGCACAAGTCATATTGGATCAGGACCCATGCTACTTCAGCATTACCCCATCTTAATTATACCTGCAAAGACCTTATTTCCAAATAACTTCATATTCACAGGTGGTAGGAGTGAGGAATTCAATATATCTTTTGGGCTAACACAGATAACACATCTGTTGCATGCTCCTTTTCTCTCCTTTCTTGCCTTCTTCTGGATTAATTTCTTTTTTTTAAATTAAATTTTATTTTTTATACAATATATTCTTATTAGTTATCTATTTTATACATATTAGTGTATATATCTCAATCCCAATCTCCCAATTCATCCCACCCCCCGCCCGCCGTTTTTCCCCCTTGTTGTCCATACATTTGTTCTCTATATCTGTCTCTATTTCTGCCCTGCAAACCAGTTCATCTGTACCATTTTTCTAGATTCCACATATATGGGTTAATATACGATATTTGTTTTTCTCTTTCTGACTTACTTCACTCTGTATGACAGTCTCTAGGTCCATCCATGTCTCTACAAATGACCCAGTTTCATTCTTTTTTATGGTGGAGTAATATTCCGTTGTATATATGTACCACATCTTTATCCATTTGTCTGTTGATGGGTATTTAGGTTGCTTCCACGTCTTGGCTATTGTAAATAGTGCTGCAATGAACATTAGGGTGCATGTGTCTTTTTGAATTATGGTTTTCTCTGGGTATATGCCCAGTAGTGGGAATGCTGGGTCATATGATAATTCTATTTTTAGTTTTTTAAGGAAACTCTGTACTGTTCTCCATAGTGGCTGTATCAATTTACATTCCCACCAACAGTGCAAGAGGGTTCCCTTTTCTCCACACCCTCTCCATCGTTTGTTGTTTGTAGATTTTCTGATGATGCCCATTCTAACTGATGTGAGGTGATACCTCATTGTAGTTTTGATTTGCATTTCTCTAATAATTAGTGATGATGAGTAGCTTTTCATGTGCCACTTGGCCATGTGTATGTTTTCTTTGGAGAAATGTGTATTTAGGTGTTCTGTGCATTTTTTGATTGGGTTGTTTGTTTTTTTAATATTGAGCTGCATGAGCTATTTATATATTTTGGAGATTAATCCTTTGTCAGTTGCTTCATTTGCAAATATTTTCTCCCATTCTGAGGGTTGTGTTTTCATTTGGTTTATAGTTTCCTTTGCTGTGCAAAAGCTTTTAAGTTTCATTAGGTCCCATTTGTTTATTTTTGTTTTTATTTCCATTACTCTAGGAGGTGGGTCAAAAAAATCTTGCTATGATTTATAGCAAAGAGTGTTCTTCCTGTGTTTTTCTCTAAGAGCTTTATAGTGTCTGGTTTTACATTTAGGTCTTTAATCCATTTTGAATTTATTTTTGTGTATGGTGTTAGGAAGTGTTATAATTTAATTCTTTTACATGTATCTGTCCAGTTTTGCAGCACCACTTATTGAAGTGACTGTCTTTTCTCCATTGTATATCCTTGCCTCCTTTGTCATAGATTAGTTGACAATAGATGCGTGGGTTTATCTCTGGGCTTTCTATCCTGTTGCGTGGACCTAAATTTCTTTTTTTGTGCCTGTACCATATTTTCTTGATTACTGTAGCTTTGTAGTATAGTCTGATGTCAGGGAGCCTGATTCCTCCAGCTCCACTTTTCTTTCTCAAGATTGCTTTGGCTATTCAGGGGCTTTTGTGTCTCCATACAAATTTTAAGATTTTTTGTTCTAGTTTTGTAAAAAAAATGCCATTGGTAGTTTGGTAAGGATTGCATTGAATCTGTAGATTGCTTTGGGTAGTATAGTCATTTTCATAATGTTGATTCTTCCAATCCAAGAACATGGTATATCTCTCCAACTGTTTGTATCATTTTTAATTTCATTATCAGTGTCTTATACTTTTCTGAATACAAGTCTTATACCTCCTTAGGTAGGTTTATTCCTAGGTATTTTATTCTTTTGGTTGCAATGGTGAATGGGATTATTTCCTTAATTTCTCTTTCTGATCTTTCATTGTTAGTGTATAGGAATGTAAGAGATTTCTGTGCATTAATTTTGTATCCTGCAACTTTACCAAATTCATTGATTAGCTCTAGTAGTTTTCTGGTGGCATCTTTAGGATTTTCTGTGTATAGTATCATGTCATCTGCAAACAGTGACAGTTTTGCTTCTTCTTTTCCAATTTGTATTCCTTTTATTTCTTTTTCTTCTCTGATTGCTGTGGCTAGGACTTCTAAAACTATGTTGAATAACAATGGTGAGAGTGGACATCCTTGTCTTGTTTCTGATCTTAGAGGAAATGCTTTTAGCTTTTCACTGTTGAGAATGATGTTGTCATATATGGCCTTTATTATGTTGAGGTAGGTTCCCCCTATGCCCACTTTCTGGAGAATTTTGATCATAAATGGGTGTTGAATTTTGTCAAAAGCTTTTTCTGCATCTACTGAGATGACCATATCGTTTTTATCCTTCAATTTCTTTTTTTTTTTTTCAGTATGCGGGCCTCTCACTGTTGTGGCCTCTCCCGTTGCGGAACACAGGCTCCAGACATGCAGGCCCAGTGGCCATGGCTCACGGGCCCAGCCGCTCCACGGCCTGTGGGATCCTCCCAGACCGGGGCACGAACCCGTGTCCCCTGCATCGGCAGGTGGACTCTCAACCACTGTGCCACCAGGGAAGCCCTCCTTCAATTTTTAAATATGGTGTATCACACTGATGGATTTGTGTATATTGAAGAATCCTTGCATCACTGGGATAAATCCCACTTCATCATGGTGTATGATCGTTTTAATGTGCTGTTGGATTCTCTTTGCTAGTGTTTTGTTGAGGATTTTTGCATCTATATTCATCAGTAATATTGGTCTGTAATTTTCATTTTTTATGGTATCTTTGTCTGGTTTTGGTATCAGGGTGATTGTAGCCTCGTAGAATGAGTTTGGAAGTGTTCCTTCCTCTGCAATTTTTTGGAGGAGTTTGGGAGAGATGGGTGTTAGCTCTTCTCTAAATGTTTGATAGAATTCACCTGTGAAGCCAACTCATCTTGGACTTTTATTTTCTGGAAGATTTTAATCACAGTTTCAAGTTAATTACTTGTGATTGGTCTGTTTATATTCTCTGTCTTCCTGGTTCAGTCTTGGAAGGTTATACCTTTCTAAGAATTTGTCCATTTCTTCCAGGTTGTCCATTTTATTGGCATAGAGTTGCTTGTAGTAGTCTCTTGTGATTTGTTGTATTTCTGTGGTGTCCATTGTAATTTCTCCTTTTTCATTTCTAATTTTATTGATTTGAGTCCTCTTCCTCTTTTTCTTGATGAGTCTGGCTAAAGGTTTATCAATTTTGTTTATCTTCTCAAAGAACCCGCTTTTAGTTTTCTTGATCTTTGCTATTGTTTTCTTTGTTTTTATTTCATTTCTTTCTGTTCTGATCTTTATGATTTCTTTCCTTCTACTAACTTTGGGTTTTGTTTGTTCTTCTTTCCCTAGTTCCTTTAGGTGTAAGATTAGATTGTTTATTTGAGATGTTTCTTGAGGTAGGATTGTATTGCTATAAACTTCCCTTTTAGAACTGCTTTTGCTACAGCCTGTAGGTTTTGGATCATCGTGTTTCCATTGTCATTTGTCTCTAGGTATTTTTTAATTTCCTCTTTGATTTCTTTAGTGAACTCTTGGTTATTTAGTAACATATTGTTTAGCCTCCATGTGTTATGTTTTTTTACGTTTTTTGTCCTATAATTGACTTCTAATCTCATAGCATTGTGGTCAGAAGAGATGATCGATATGACTTTAATTTTCTTAAATTTACCGAGGTTTGATTTATGATCCAAGATGTGATCTATCCTGGAGAATGTTCTGTGTGCACTTGAAAAGAAAGTGTAATCTGCTGTTTTCAATGGAATGTCCTATAAATATCAATTAAATCTATCTGGTCTATTGTGTCATTTAAAGCTTGTGTTTCCTTATTAATTTTCTGTCTGGATGATCTGTCCATTGGTGTAAGTGAGGTGTTAAAGTCCTCACTATTATTGCGTTACTGTCGATTTCCCCTTTTATGGCTGTTAGCATTTGCCTTATATATTGAGGTGTTCCTATGCTGGGTGCATATATATTTATAATTGTTATATCTTCTTCTTGGATTGATACCTTGATCATTATGTAGTGTCCTTTGTCTCTTGTAACATTATTTTAAAGTCTATTTTATCTGCTATGACTATTGCTACTCCAGCTTTCTTTTTGATTTCCAGTTGCATGGAATATCTTTTTCCATCCCTTCACTTTCAGTCTGTATGTGTCCCTAGGTCTGAAGTGGGTCTCTTGTAGACAGCATATATATGGATCTTGTTTCTGTATCCATTCAGTGAGCCTGTGTCTTTGGTTGGAGCATTTAATCCATTCACAGTTAAGGTGATTATTGATATGTATGTTCCTATTACCATTTTCTTAATTGTTTTGGGTTTGTTTTTGTAGGTCCTTTTCTTCTCTTGTGTTTCCCACTTAGAGAAGTTCCTTTAACATTTTTTGTAGAGCTGGTTTGGTGGTGCTGAAATCTCTTAGCTTTTGCTTGTTTGTAAAGCTTTTGATTTCTCCATCGAATCTGAATGAAATATTTGCTGGGTACAATAATCTTAGTTTTAGGTTCTTTCCTTTCATCACTTTAAATATATTGTGACACTCCTACTGGCTTGTAGAGTTTCTGCTGAGAAATCAGCTGTTAACCTTATGGGAGTTCCCTTATATGTTATTTGTCATTATTCCCTTGTTGCTTTTAATAACTTTTCTTTGTCTTTAATTTTTGTCAATTTGATTACTATGTGTCTTGGCCTGTTTCTTCTTGGGTTTATCCTGCCTGGGACTCTCTGCACTTCCTGGGCTTGGGTGGCTATTTCCTTTCCCATGTTAGGGGCATTTTCGACTATAATCTCTTCAAATATTTTCTCCTGTCCTTTCTGTCTCTCTTCTCATTCTGGGACCCTATAATGAAAATGTTGGTGCATTTAATATTGTCTCAGAAGTCTCTTAGGCTGTCTTCATTTCTTTTCCTTGTTTTTTCTTTATTTTGTTCCATGGCAGTGAATTCCACCATTCTGTCTTAAAGGTCACTTATCCATTCTTCTGCCTCAGTTTTTCTGCTATTGATTCCTTCTAGTGTATTGTTTTTTCAGTTACTGTACTGTTCATGCCTGTTAGTTTGTTACTTAATTCTTCTAAGTGTTTGTTCTTTAATTCTTCTAGGTCTTTGTAGAACATATTTCTTGCCTCTTCTCGATCTTTGCCTCCATTCTTTTTCTGAAGTCCTGGGTCATCTTCACTATTATTATTCTGAATTCTTTTTCTGGAATTTTGCCTATCTCCACTTCACTTACTTGTTTGTCTGGGGTTTTATCTTGTTCCTTCATCTGGTACATAGTCCTCTGTCTTTTCATTTTGTCTATCTTTCTGTGAATGTGTTTTCATTCCACAGGCTGCAGGATTGTAATTCTTCTTGCTTTGCTGTCTGTCCTCTGGTGGATGAGGCTACCTAAGAGGCTTATGCAAGCTTCCTGATGGAAGGGACTGGTGGTGGGTAGAGCTGGGTGTTGCTTTGATGGGCAGAGCTCAATAAAACTTTAATCTACTTGCCTGCTGATGGGTGGGGCTGAATTCCCTCTTTGTTGGTTGTTTGAGGCAACCCAGCACTGGAGGCTACAGTCTCTTTTGTGGAGCTAACAGCAGACTCCAGGAGGGCTCATGCCAAGGAGTACATCCCAGAACTTCTGCTGCCAGTGTCCTTGTCCCCATGGTGAGCCACAGCCACCCCCCACCTCTGCAGGAGACCCTCCAACACTAGCAGGCAGGTCTGGTTCAGTCTCCTATGGGGTCACTGCTCCTTCCCTCTGGGTCCTGATGTGCACGCTACTTGTGTGTACCCTCCAAGAATGGAGTCCCTGTTTCACCCAGTCCCATTGAAGTCCTACAATCAAATCCCACTAGCCTTCAAAGTCTGATTCTCTGAGAATTCCTCCTCCCATTGCTGGACCCCCAGGTTGGGAAGCCTGACGTAGGGCTCAGAACCTTCACTACAGTGGGTGGACTTCTGTGGTATAATTGTTCTCCAGTTTGTGAGTCACCACCCAGTGGTTATGAGATTTGATTTTATTGTGATTGAGCCCCTCCTACTCTCTCATCATGGCTTCTCCTTTGTGTTTGGATGTGGGGTATCACTTTTGGTGAGTTCCAGTGTCTTCCTGTCGATGATTGTTCAGCAGTTAGTTGTGATTCTGGTGTTCTTGCAAGACAGAATGAGCACACGTCCTTCTACTCTGCTGTCTTCATCCAATCCTGGCTTATTGTTGACTTATAATTTTCTTAGAATGGGTCAGATAACAATCTATATGATAATAATTATTGGATCTCATTGAGATATTATTAGTAGCCTTGCATGTAGATGATTTGAAGTACTTTATTTTTGGGGGAGTGATGGCATAAGAGATTGTCTATATCTATGGGATCAAACTTATTAATATCTATGGGATCAAGCTTATTAGTTGTGTAGCTCAAATCTTCCTTACTGTCACTACTTTTATCAGTTTTTGAGAGTGGTATGCCAATATCTCCCAATAATGATTATGGTGTGTCAAACTCTCATTGAAATTCTGTTAGTGTTAACTGTGTTTTTAGGTGCATATATATGGCTAATTGTTGTGCAATCAGCTTTCTCAGAAACTATGCAACATATACTTGTCTTTCCTTAACTCTTCACTATCTACTTCCTCATTTTCAGCTAATATTTTACTGAGAAAACAGAGACAACCAGAAGATATGTTCCACCTTCTTTCTCCATCAAATCAGCCAAACTACCTGCCACTGTACCTGCCTTCCTTCTTGCCACAATCAGTGATTGCCCATCTCTCCAAAGCTGAAAGTCATCCCTCTAGAGAATATACAGATTTGCCCCTGCAATTGTCTCTCTCCTTCATCATTAGTTCTTCCTTTATACCAGGTGACTCCCAACGGGATAGGCTGTTATGCTAAACATAGCATGTTATGTTTCTCCTAAATTAAAGACGCTCCTTTAATCCTAGAGTCCCTTAGCAAAACATTGTATTCAGTCTTCAGATTGTCGAAGCCTGGACTGGGATCTAAGACTTTCTCAAACTACATGCTGGCTGCCAATGAAAATGGCATGAAATGAATGCAGGTAATCAGTCTACGATGACCAATATCAGTGTCAATATCCTTCAGTCCTCTCTTAACAAAGTCAATAGGTGTTCCACTTAGTCTCAGGCATCTCAGGAGTCCTTAAACTAACAACATAGATATTCTTTAGGGCTCTTCTCATTGAAGAGGATTAAATATCCATAGTTTGACCTCCAAAGAGGTGGGTAGTTGAAGACTCTCCCATTTTTGTCTGTTTCACGGGTCTCTCCTGAGGAAAAAAAAGAAAATTAAACTACAGACTGAAACTCACCTGGCTCTGGGTGGGGTGGAGTTGAGCTCCATGGAAACTGAGATGCATGACCTCCAGTGTCCTATTATTCCTTATGTGAATTATCTTCTTTGAGGTGAAATCAACCTGGTAGGTCCCTCCTTTCTCTACCATCATGGGCTAGATATCAACGGAGCCTTCCCATGCTTAGCTTTTTACTTATTATGGGGCCTGGGGTAGTTTGAGGTCTATTTTCTTGGAAAGGGGAGAGTTCTCTAAACCCATAGAGGCTTCCTCTCCTATTTGGTTTCCAATTTCAGTTATTCTGTACCAATGTTTCCTCCTAAAATACATAAAGGCAGCCCACTTTGCCAACACAAGAATTAATTCTCTTTCAAAGACTGCTGGATCTGGTTTATGTGAGGGATGCATCTTCTTTCTGCTAATATAACTTTTTTGCAAAAATGATAAAGCTGAACTTATTATGTAAATACATATTTTTTCCTATCTTGATTTTCATTAGAAAGGCCTATTACCTTAATCAATGATGACATTATTGCCATGAAATAAAGTATATGGGATACATATTGCTTTCCTAATAGAAGAGGAGGTATATGTATTTGTGGGGCTGGGTGAAGAAAAAGAGTTGGGAGATTTTCAGCTTATTTTGTCCTAATAGTAGGAGTAAATCTGTCTATTCCTGAAGCATTCAAGCTGCTTTCACAGTTCATAAAGATTGTTTATCTCATCTGTTTTGAAGACCATACCCATTGCTGGCTTCTCTGTTCTCATTGATGGCAATGAAATAGAAGAACCATCTATCTGATGGACTTTCCAGGGTTCATGTAGTTCTCCTAAGGATCTCAGTGAGGTGTAATGATGGAACGTAGCTTTTGGAGTCATGCAGAACTGGGTTCAAGATTTGATCTCTCCACTTACTGTCTATAGTGTTTTGAGTAAAGTTATTTAATCTTTATCTGTTTTTGTAGAAATTGATAAATCTGTTAGATTGTGGGAAAAGTATACTTTATATGGTTTTTTAAAGGGATTACATGAAATGGATACAAAACACCTAGCACTGTGCTTGTCATATAAATACCATATAAACTTATTTCACTTTTCCCCTGCTGTGTGTCTGAAGATACAATTTTTGGCCTCCTATGGGATTATGGTAAGACCTCATTCAGAGAAATCAAAAGTCTCCTAGCTTTTTCTCTTTTTTATAGTCCCCTTTGATTTTCATGTCTCTCCTCACAAGTGATACAGGCAAATGATGTCTTAGAGGAGCCAAACTTTTGCATTGTGCACAGAAAGTCTACAACTTTATCCCAGTCTTTAAGCTGGTGGGGGAGGAAATACTGGGTTGGGCAAAAAGTTCATTCGGGTTTTTCCATAACATCTTACAGAAAAACACAAATGAACTTTTTGGCCAACCCAATACGTTTGACACCCCAGCCAGCACTAGGGGAATCTCTTTATGACACTTGAGTAGTACGGTCTTCAAGATTCCACTAAGGGAAGAAGCTCTAATTTGCATTTTTCTCAAGGGGACTCTGTCGTGACATTATTTGCAGAATGTTCTATATCCAAATCAGCACAGAGTACATTTCTAGGAAACCCAAATTTTCTTTTCTTTCCCTTCACACAGTCTCATTTATCCCAAATCCCATAGACTTAGTAAACACCTGACAACTCACAAGCCTAGAGAGACACCTGCATGCGGTCCATGCATGTTATCAGTCGGCAGCTGGGAGAGCCTCTCCTGCAAGGCTGCTCCCTCTGTCGCAGCCAGCCCATCTGGCCCCTGAACAACATAGCCCTGTCCTCCACCAAGTGCAGGCATGGGGCTGTCTCTCTTATTTGCTTGCCCTAGACATGATTGCCTGTCTGCAAACGAGAGATGAATGGTAAAGTGGCTTCACTCCATCTTGGACAAAGAAGGGATTTTACAAAGATAACCAGGACAGTCAGTATTCTTCCATTCCTGCTTTGGAAGTAGTTAATAGTTCCAGAAGTTACTCTAGAGGGATATCTTAATGATAATGTTGGGACTGTCACCGCCTTTTTAGAGCAGCGATGTGGGATGGCTTCTAGTTTTAAGAATTAACAATCTACCTTTCTAACAATGTCTACAAGTTCTAATCAAAAGAGATTTCAGTTAGTTACAGTGTGCTCATGTTCTTATCTTTGGACTTCCAGCATATGATAAAACGTATATTATATACTTGTTTGAAAAATAAGAATATTTTTACTTTTGATTATTCTTGATGTATTGATTTCCTGTGGCTTTTATAACACATTACCATAAACTTGGTCTTAAAACAACAGAAATTTATTCTTTCTATTTGGAAGCCAGGAGTCTGAAGTCAAGGTGTCAGCAGGATCACGTTCCTTCCAGAGGCTCTAGGGGAGGGCACTTCCTTGTCTCTTCAAGCTTCCAGTGGTGGCTGGCACTCCTTAGCTTATGGCTGCATCACTCCAAATCTGTTTCCATCTTCATATGGTCTTTGTGTGTGTGTGTGTGTGTGTGTGTGTGTGTGTGTGTGTGTGTGTAATCTCTTTATGCCTCTTTTATAAGGACACATATGATGGCATTTAGGACACACCCAGATAATCCAGGATAGCTCCATATCTCAACATCCTGAATTTAATTACATCTTCAAAGTCCCTTTTTCCATATGGCACCATTATTTACAGATTCCAAAGGTTAGGACCTGATGTCTTTGGGACTTCTGTTCAGCCCACAACACTTGGTAAGTAGCATTGTTAAATACAACACTCACAATTTTTAAGTAGCATTACTAAATACAACGCTCACAATTTTTAAAAAAGCGGTAGACATGAGAAAAGGAATAAATTTAAAATATGTCTGAAGATAAATACTGAAAATGTGTATAAGGCCAGAGGAAAAATAGATTTGTGGATGAGCTTGTGAGGGATGGCAAAGGAAGAGATGGGAGAGGCCAAGAACTTCTGAAAGCTTCTGAAAGCATTCACATCATTCCCATTGCTAAGGAAACCACTTCACAATTTCCTGCCTCGATTTCAGCTCTGAACAGCTGCTTTGCTTATAATTTGGCTTCACCGAAGGACTTTAGCTGCTAGGTGAAGAAATGCCACAGTGCCAACGTTAGAGTGGAAAGAAAAACTATGATGATGCAAAATAACGTAAAAACAAATTATCTAAGATAACTGGCAAATCTGGTGCTTTTTCAAAGGAGGGTATTGCTCCTCCTTTACTCCCTAAAGGTACCTGGGTGACGATGGCAAACTTGTTTAAAGTGATGGCTATAAACGGGTGCGTTTAAGCTTTCTGTGGACGGAAAAACTTAATTAAGCAATAATGTTAATTCATTTTCCTCAGCCAGAAATGTCAAATGGACATTTTGGTTTTTAACCTTCTTTTGCCTCTGTTATGTCTTTTACTAAAAGAAGTCAAAATGAATGAATCGATATTGCTGAATACTCTAAGTGCCTCTCTTAATGAATGGGAGGAAATCTTCAAAGTATGCCCAGGGCTAGAATTTAGCTACTTCTACAGGAAGGTAGCTTTATCTTGGGCTTGGTCACATAGAATTCTATGAAAGTCATCTTTTCCTCTGTTCTACTTTTTTGTTTTCCTCTTGGCTTCACAGCTGACTCCAGTAGCTCACCTCCTCCCCTACCATCTCCAACACGCCTGCTGGAGTTTTGGCTTCTCTTGTTCGGTCGACTTTTCTGCTAAAAAACAATTTTGTTCCTTTCAAAATAATTTTTTTACAAAGTACAAGGTAGTTATAGCAATGAGTGATGACAAACTACATAAACCTTTTTGTGCTTATATAAGAAGACTGTAATTCTCAGAAAAAGAACAGATACAGGCTAAGCACATAGTCTAAGCCTTGCTCTTGAGTCTAGTGTAGGACAGAGGTGCTAGACAATATGGGAGATCACATGCTCTAGGAAAACATGGCTCTAGCCCATCACTTCAAGAACTTCTGAAATTTCACTCTCTTGCAGAATCTGCCCAAATCTGTTGGCAATCCAGGCAGTGAGTGGTGATTGTGTCGACTCCACTTGTCCTCTAGTCCTCAGCCCTTAGCCTCTCTCTAGATCTCCATCTGCATGAATTGTTCTCCATGTCACTAAAAACTGTCTAGATGTTAATGCGTAATTGCTCTTCTGGTATCACGTTCTTATTCAGTTGTTCTTTACGAATGAAACGTGATGATCTATCACAGAGTGTGCCTACCTAATCATTTAAATTCAATGTCAACCTGGACATCACAAAAATTTAAACACTAAAAAAAATCACTTTTTCCTGCTGCTGCTGGATGAGAGAGTGGCGCTGTAAGCACCAGTAGAAGGAACATTTCTTCTTCTAAAATTGACATCCATTAAAAGATCATGTCCAACGTTACCAGGAAAAAGTTTAAAAATTTTGCAGATTCAGAGTGAGGGAAATAAGGGAAGGAATCTGGTGTTTAGTAACGAGTGCAGCTGCTTCTGCAAACACGCTGAGCCTGGAAAAAGGTAGAGCTCTACGGGGAGAGGTGAATAGCAGAATGTGTGGCTCCTGCCTTTATTCCCTTTGAAATTATTTTCCTGTTAAGCCATCCAAAAATCTAATATTCCTAATCTGAGCTCATTGGCTTACCATGCTGTATTCCTGCTGGTTTCATTTTCACTGTATATTATAAAATTGGTATCATGTGCTGCTTTTTCCAAATTGTGACTATGATCCAGGGGTGAAAAACAAAAACAGAACTAAAATGATTTTGAAATAAATCATATCCACATTTTTCTATTTAGTAAATCACTCCAGATTTTTTCCTATTAACCATCCTGAGATTCGGAGGAATCTTCCTCAGATGTCCGTGTGCCCAAGCTTTGGAAATTAGCTGTTGATTCCGACTTTAAGATTAATAAAAGAAGTGAAAAGAATGTTATTGCTACTCCATTTATGGATTCTGAAGATAATTAATAAAAGTCTTTTCAATAAGACATACAATGAGATCACCAATTAATTTTGTGAAAGACCTGAAGAGGCTGTCATATTATTCTTTGATCTGTTTTGTCCAGGTAATGAAGAGTAATTCAGCATTTGTACATGGAAAAAACAATAATACCCTGAGTTTTATTTAAAAAGTAAAAAACTCCAGGAATCAAGTGAATTAACATAAACTGTAGTAAAGAAAATGTTCATTTCCAATTATTACTTTAGAGAAAACCCACAACATCCAATTAAACCCAGCTTTCAATTTTGAGTTACTGCACATATACATACATGTATATACACATGTACATATTACCTATCTGTGTATATATTGTAGATAGCCATCTTCTCTCTAGGTCTTCACATGGTCTTCCCTCTGTACGTATCTCTGTCCTAATCTCCTTTTCTTATAAGAAGTATAAGAAACATCAGTAATACCGGACTGGGGTTCAAACTAATGACCTTATTTTAACTAAATTATCTCTTTAAACCTTAACTCCAAATATAGTCACATTCTGAGATACTAGGACTTAAAACTCCAACATAAGAATTTTGGGGGCTAATTCAGCGCATAGCACATACTTCTTTAAAATTCACTTAGCTTGATTTTTTCACTTCCTTAAGAATTTACTTATTTCATAATGAGCAATATATTGGGTTGGCCAAAAGTTCATTCGTTTTTTTTTTTCCCCGTAAGATGGCTCGAGTAGCACTTAATTGTCTTTAACTTCATTTGAAACAGTTTTGTTAAATTGAATACGGCAGCTGTCATATGAACGTGCATTTAAAAAAAGACATCAAAATTGGTGAATTTTTGTGTAGCCATATTAATGTTGAAGATGGAAAAAAAGGCAACATTTTTGGCATATTATGTTTTTTTATTTCAAGAAAGGTAAAAACGCATCTGAAACGCAAAAAAAGATTTGTGCTGTGTATGGAGAAGGTGCTGTGACTGATCGAACGTGTCAAAAGTGATTTGCAAAGTTTCGTGCTGGAGATTTCCCACTGGACGATGCTCCACAGTCATGTAGAACAGTTGAAGTTGATAGCGATCAAATCGAGACATTGAGAACCATCAATGTTATACCATGTGGGAGATAGCTGACATACTCACAATATCCAAATGAAGGGTTGAAAATCATTTGCACCAGCTTGGTTATGTTCATCTCTTTGATGTTTGGGTTCCACAGAAGTTAGGTGAAAAAAACCTTCTTGACCATATTTCCGCATTCGATTCTCTACTTAAACGTAATGAAAACGTTTCGTTTTTTTTAAAAATTCTGATGGACGATGAAAAGAAGATACTGTACAACAATGTGGAACGGAAGAGATGGTGGGGTAAGCGAAATGAACCACCACCAACCACACCAAAGGCCGATCTTCATCCAAAGAAGGTGATGTTGTGTATATGGTGGGATTGGGAGGGAGTCCTCTATTATGAGCTCATTTTGGAAAACCAAACGATTAATCCCAACAAGTATTGCTCCCAGTTAGACCAACTGAAAGCAGCACTTGACAAAAAGAGTCCAAATTAGTCAACAGAAAACACATAGTCTTCCATCAGGATAACGCAAGACCACATGTTTCTCTGATGACCAGGCAAAAAATGTTACAGCTTGGCTGGGAAGTTCTGATTCATCTGCCACATTCACCAGACATTGCACCTTCGGATTTCCATTTATTTCGGCCTTTACAAAATTCTCTTAATGGGAAAAATGTCAATTCCTGGAAGACTGTAAAAGGCACCTGGAACAGTTCTTTGCTCAAAAAGATAAAAAGTTTTGGGAAGATGGAATTATGAAGTCGCCTGAAAATTGGCAGAAGGTAGTGGAACAAAAGGGTGAATACATTGTTCAATAAAGTTCTTGGGGAAAATGAAAAATGTGTCTTTTATTTTTACTCAAAAACTGAAGGCACTTTTTGGCCAGCCCAATAAATAAATGGTAAAAAATTTTAAAAGGCACAAAATATCTCGTTTCCCTCTTTCAGAAGCAGTCATTACTCATCCCCCTAAGCAGTCACAGTTATCAATTGATTATTTTCCCAGAGAGATATTTTATGTATTTATGTTCATATATGTATGTGTGTATATATGTGTGCATGTGTGTGTGTATATATGTGTGTGCATGTGTGTGTCTGTGTATATATGTATGTATGTACATGTGTGTGAGTATAATTAAATGAAAATAAGTGGAATGCAGCGCAGTGTATGCTTCTATTTGTATTTGAAAAGTGTAATGCACATATATGTATATATTATGTTTATAAACATTACTTTGCCACGGATTTCTCATCTAAAATTATTTAAATCATTGACACATATGGAATTTATTTCCAGCTTGTCATTTCATTGTCTCAATACTGTTTTTTGAGTAATTCGTCTTTCCTCCATCATTTGAGATTCTGTCCTTATCATGGACTGACTTTCCCTCCTACTTGTATCTTTCCATGACCTTTCTCTCCTGCCCATTGTTTCAGAGAGGGCTGTCCCCTATTGTCCCTGGTAGCTTTCTCCACACGGCCTCATAACACCCTAGTGAGGACCGATGGCCTCTTTTCCTCCTTAGTGAGAAGGGCCAACATGGGATCAACCTTCCATGCATTCTTCAGGTGCTTCCAGTGTTGCTGTGAAGCTCCGGTGGGCAGATGGCTTCTGTGTTGATCCCTAACAATGGATAGCAGCGGGGTAACAGAGTCCCACCGCTGGGGAACTTGACCATGATAAAGCTACCTGTTCCAGGCCCCAGCGTGAGTCTCCATGTGAGAGATTCTAGACACCTGTGCCCTCTCCTGTGGGTTCCCACTCACACTTGGTGATGCTCACAACCATTGCCCCAGACCTTCTCTTGACACCATTGATAGGTAAGATGAGGGATTTTGTTATCATAACTTTATATTTTAATAAATGCTACAGTGGGTCTTGCCTTATTATTCTGTTTTTAGATTTTTTTTCCTATCTTTCTTATTTTCTTCTCTAGTTCCAAGAACACATTCCAAGTTGCAAAAATGTTATGTTCGAAATCGTTTTTGCTTTATAGACAACTTTAGATGTTTATTCTCTCTGGAGATAAGGCAGCTTAAGGACTTGAAACTGACTCTTGTTAGGAGAAAAGTAAAAATGAGAGACTGTGGCCAGAGCTGCCTTTGCCTGATAGTGAAGTAAAGAGGTCTGTGTCCGGAGCCATTTGATTTCTGTAGATAAAAGTGCAGAGATATGGGCATCTGGCGACCAGATGCAGACCCTGTGAAAAGGAGATATCGGGAGGTTATCCTGAAAGGGATCGCACCCAACAGTGCTGCTGGGCGATGTGACCATAAGATGCGGTGGTCACAAGATCCCAGCCCCTGAGGAGGCTCTCATGAGTTGCCAGTCAGAGGTGAGGCATTGCCCTCATCAAGATGATGTGTCTGCAGTGGAGGCTTTCTGCTTCCTTGTTCCAGGTTTATTTTCATCTCCTCAACCTCAGCTCAATGGTTCTACTGTTTGAACTAGGAAAACTGGGGTGTCAGGACAAAATGGTACAGTCTTGTAGTTTGTAGAATTGTGTATTTAGGGGTTGGTGACCTCTCGGGTCACTCTTTCCTGGGATATTCTTGCAAGTTTATATAAAATCGCTAGGTGGATCATTTGTCTGATAGTTCCTTCTTTCAGGCCATAGGCAGCACCACCCTTTTCTGCTTTTCATGGGGATGTTGAGATACATGTAAGAGGATAAGGAGAGAGGGCAAGTGTCTTTTCACCCACCAGTGCTGTCATAATCTAGGCATCTGTAGGTTTTATGTTGTAAACTTCGAGACACTGATAATTTTGATGTTCAAATGTTTCTTTTAAACTTGACTGTTTATCTGTTAGTAAGAACTATGTAACTATGTGGATTTAGCATTGCATTTTTGCAATACAAATGACCAAACAGGCCACAGAAGTTACAGAAAGTACAAAGAAAATTATTATAGAAAAATTATTTTTACAAAGGAGCAGCAAAGCTGATGATTGCAATGCTTTTAAAATTATTCTGGAAATAGAAAAAATAATGAACATTTTAAAATCTTTCTTTAAAATTAGAAAACATTGATACCAAAGCGTAACAAAAAGGTAACACAGTTTTCTTATAAATATTAATGTAAAAACTCTAAGTATTTGCAAATAATGTATCAAAATATTAAAAGAATATTATAACAAGAATATGTCTATTATAGAACTGATAAGAGGGTACAATATTAAAAAATCAATTAAAAATTTCATATTAATAGATATGGAAATATCTATTAGAGAAGCAATCTCTAATAGATAGGAAAACCAGAGATACATAAGTTAAAATTTATTAATATAGGAGCAAATACTTATTAACATGATTATTCACGCTTTATTTTAAATTTTATACCTATGTATGTATGTCTATATGTATCTATCATCTATCTAAATTTTTATTTGTTTTGTAGTTTACTGAATGGACTAAACGCAGAGAAATACAAATAGGAAATGTGTTTCTCTCTTGGCCTTCAAGCAAACATGTTCTATTACATCTTCCTTCCTCATCCTTTAATAACTCTGGCAGATCCATCCACTTTCAGGTGTTAAGGATTCCAATCATGTTTGAATGTAAAAGTTCAATCTCACATCTGGTGTAAAACTTCCCCTTTCTCTCCAGCTCATGCCCTACTTATCATTTGCGGGCCTGCGTGGGAGAAGGATGGGCAGGAAGCTGGTTTGTTCTTCCACTCTTTCTCTTCCCTTCTGCTTTCTCAGCAGTGTGATGCTTCTGAGTTTTCCTTTCTTTCTTGGTTAACATCAGTTCCCAAAATCCAAGGCATGTAAGTTGAGCTTTCTTAAGAACTTTTACCAATTTGATTTTGGTACACTGGCATGAGACTAAACTTTTCAGGAACTCAGCAAGCATCGAAGCCAGGGAGCAAGATGCCAATCCACCATTCTTGCAGAAAACTTTAGTCTCTGTGAGTACATCTCGTGGCATGTCACTCTGTCACAACTCACTGGGGGGAATGGGCAATATTTATCCTCTTATCTTCATGCAGAGGCCCACAAACTACTATCGCTGAGATTCATCTTCTAAATAAACTCCAATCTTTTGTTGATATGGGCTGGACAGGGTGACAACTATTTGCCATCTCTGGGCAGTCCCTAGAGAGCAAGGTCTGGCAGCTTCTTGGCTGTTTTCTTTAGAATACATAGTTCTTATCTGTTGTCCTCTGCTTTGAGGTTTTAGCCAAAATTGTAAGAACAAGAAAAGTCTCATTCTATATCTTGTTATGTAATTGTGTTCCTGGGTTTTCCAGAGTTTAAACAGATATCAACTTTATTTTTCTCCTTTTTCAAATCTGATTTGTGAGTTATTTCTTTTCTAGATCACGATTAAAAGCTAGGGCGGGAGGTCTCATGGGTTTTCCTGTCATTTTAGGATGAGTTATTTCCCCTAGTTTAATAATTACTTAATTCTTATAATATTACAGTTCTAATGTTATCCTATTTACTGCTTTCTTCAGCCACAACATAAGCATGTTTAGAGCTCAAACACGCATGGCATGCAAAATGATGGGAGGGGGTGGCCTGCTCTGCTGCTGTCCTCCCTCCTTACTCTGGTGAAGCAGGTTGCTTTAGCCAAGAGGGCAGGTGGGTGGCATGGAAGGTAATGATCTTTGAGACTCCGCAAAAAGGCAGCCTGATAAGAGGACCCCTAGCCCTAAGATGATGTGGGATGGATTGCCAGAGCCTTGAACATGGGGCAAGCCACAAGCACTTCATATCAGGGAACTCTGCAGGACAGAGACATTATTGGAGAGGGCTACAAGGCCTGAAGTTCGGTTGTAAATCATTAACAAAAATTACTTGTTGGAAGTAATTTGGCATTTGGAAGTTGAAATTTGGAATTTGAAAAGTTGAAAAAAATAAAACCAATCATGGATCAAAAATAATTTCAAAATTTAGAAAATATTTGAACTAAATGATAGCAAAATATTATGTATCAAAGCTTATGGATGCAGCTAAAGCAATACTTACAGGGAAATTTATAGTCTTAAATATTTGTTTTAGAAAACTCTTCTTAAGAACAGATGAAATGCAAAAGGAATAATGCTGATAAAGTTATAATGGAGAGACTCAAAAAAGGCAAAATAATCTTAAAGAAAAATAAATTTGACAAACTTTTGGGAAGATTGATCAAGATAACAAGAGAAAAGTAAGAAATATTTTTTAAAAGAATGATAAAGGGGCCATAGTTTAGATGCAGTACATATTAAAAGATAACATAGAATGTCATAATAACTTTATTGCTGAAATCTGAAAACCTAGGGTAGGTGGACATATATTTGGAAAAATTCCTACCAAAACTGAATCAGGAGGAAAAAGAAAGCTGAATTGTTTTATATCATTAAAGAAACTAAATTATTGTTTATTAAAAAAAATTTTTAAATAAATTTATTTTATTTTATTTATTTTTGGCTGTGTTGGGTCTTCATTGCTACGCACAGGCTGTCTCTAGTTATGGCGAACGAAGGCTACTCTTTGTTGGGGTGCACCGGGCTTCTCATTGTGGTGGCTTCTCTTGTTGCGGAGCAGAGGCTCTAGGTGTGGGGGCTTCAGTAGTTGTGGCTCGCGGGCTCAGCAGTTGTGGCTAGTCGGCTCTAGAGCGCAGGCTCAGTAGTTGTGGTGCACAGGCTTTGTTGCTACGTGGCATGTGGGATCCTCTTGGACCAGGGCTCAAACCCATGTCCCTGCATTGGCAGGAATTTTCTTAACCACTGCGCCACCAGGGAATTCCCTGAATTATTGTATAAATCTTTACACTTATGTGTATGCATTTGAACATGGAATGATGTATACCATTTGTTATCCTTGGTTAGCTGAAGAGGCTGAGACTTGAGGGGACTCCTAGCTGATTCTTCTCATATTTAATCATTGGAGTTGCCTTCCTTTCCTCCTCAGCATGTGAATAAATACCAGAATTGCACATGAATGTTTGATTTATCTCCAAGCTTATATTCTTCTGAGCCTGCAATTTTATTTTTACAGCCCTGAAGAAGAAACCACTAGTATTTTTTTTACCCCCCAATTTTTTCTTACCTCTTCTTTATGAACATAACTTCAATAATGGTGTGAAAATGTACCAGTGAATAATATATTTTGATTGCTTTTCCTTACAGCTAGATAATAACCTTTTAACTAAGTTCTCGGTAAATGAGAGATAATTAAAAGTATCACAGAGATAGCATTGCCCCTCTTTCCTTCATTCTGTTGCTTTGAACAATGAAAAGCCTGAGGCAATATTTTTAAAGTCATTGTAGAACAGCCAACACTGGTACTGCCTAATTTTAGACCTTTTTACATCAGTTAAAAATGAAATTGTATCTTGTGTAAGCCAATATTATATTCTTAAAAAAATTTTATTATGTGTAATCAAACCTTATCCTAATACATACACGGTAGACAGCACGTAGTGGTTTTTCCCAGTGGAAGATGAAGCCAGAACATTGTCCCCTGAGTCACTGGCATTCACTTCTGAGTTTAGTGTCTCCATGGCAGTATTGTCCCTATCGCAGTTCACTTTTCCTAGGGCAGATCTTAGCAGAAACAGCCAACTATATGGCTTGCAAAAAGAACCTTTTTTTAATACAAAACTTTGTAAACCTTTTTCTATGAGATTTTTTCATCTCTATACTGTCTCTGTGATAGGATTTAACTTGAAGAACTCAAAGTCCTTCTTTCTATACTCTGCCAATTATTTCCCAAGAAAGTTTCAATTTTCTGGTTGTAAGTAGCTTATATCAGGGGAGTTCAGACTGGGAGGCCCTAGTCAAGGCTATGTCCACAAGGATATACTGCGTGGAGCCAGGCAGAAAATTTGTACCAGTCCCAGTAAGTCTGGCATCTTTGTAAGAAATTTGGTGTGCAGTTAAGAGTTCAGTTCCTGGTTATATTCACTAGGAAGTTTCAAACATTTTCTCAATTTAGTCAATTTGCATAACATTGTACAAATCTGGTTTTCTGCCTGGAACATCCAGTACCAAACCATGCATTCCCCCCAGATTGAAATTCCAATCTCAATGTGGTCTCCATAAGATCCCTTTTACTTTCTGGTGGTGGTCCAAAAACCACCTCTACTCAGGCTGAGTCAAGATTTTCTCTTTCGCCCTCTCTTTGGAATCCAGGCAGATAACAAGAATACACATGTGGCTCAGATTGAAGGTAACGATTTAAGTCTGAAATTCTGCTGGTACACGTTGGCTCCGAAACTAATTTTACTCACATTACCACCATCAAGTATAACACTTTAAAACATTGACCTAGGAGACTCAACCCCACTATTGGATGAAAAATGTCCTGGAAAGAAAGAGTAATTCCAAAATGACGAACAAAGGGAACAATCAGTCCCAAAAATACTTGAAATCTGCTTTGTTTCTTTTCCCATTTATCAAAGCTTCTCTGATGCCAAGCAAACTCCAGAGCAAAATTTGTCTGCAGGTGTCACCTTTGTGCATCTTCTAGTTTCCTCAGACCCTCTTGCCTCCCTCCAGTTCTCCCAACAGAAGCCAAAATACCTGGACTAATAAGAAAGCTCCTCCATAGAACAGAGAGGGTAGAAAAGAGACCAAAATGGGACAGAGGATTCTTTTTTGAAGTTAGGGGAAAAGAAGGCTGGGAACACTTTTAGGTCTTATCGGTTTATCTTGATCTAGAACCAGTTGAATGTTCATCTTTCTCATGTTAGATTGAGAGTATATGTATCCAATCAGCCTTGAATTCTGCAGATTTGAAGGCACCAGCAGATTCCTCGGTTATCTAACCATCTATGACCATTATTTACCTATATTACAGACACTGTGCTTCTATATACCACAGGAGAAAATCACGTTTCTCTTACGGAGAAGCTAGAGTCAAGGCTATAGCTATTATACAGCTATAAATATTTATTGCCCATGTTCTTCCTTCAATGCCTGTTTGATGAATAGATTCTGAAACCTCACTTTCCCCTGACACAATGTAGGTGTTGACAGAAATGGTTAGAAAAAAGTACTTTGCATCAGATATAAAATCAGTAGATAAAAAGGGATAGGCCAGGAAAGTTCATGGAGGAAGTGCTATATGTATTTTTTCTTTTCCTTATATACTTTTTGGAAAAGAAAAATGACTGAACTATTTCTGACCTCAGGAAAAAACTCCAATGATCATAATCAGATGATCAAAGACTAGAGACCATCAGGTCCCTTGTCAGTCCTGTGGTTTCACACTCAGTGAAAGACTGTAAAGTGCTGAAAGTTTTCGTTAGAGTCAGCGTGCATCACCCAGACCTCCAGCCTAGGGGATGAGAGGAGGGCTGTGAAAGCGACGAGATGTACAGTGAAGGAACCGGGGATAGTTCACAGAACTTTTATTTTGTGAATGAACAGTAGAAATGGATACTTAGTAGTTTTCCATGTAATAAAAGATAAGCCAATAAACTGGAAAAAAAGGCAGCAGTAAAACCAACCAAGAAGGTCTGATGGAGAGATTCTGTAAAATAGGAGATAAAGATCATAGCAAAAAAAGGATATTTTTACGAAAAAGTATTAGTAGTATAATTTAGAAGGTGCCTTTTTCCCCTGTTCCAGAAAAACATAAACTGTATGAAATAAGGAATAAAAGACAAGATGATGAAACAACAGATGAAGACAGAGCTAAGAAGCATATATAAATTAAAAAAGAGGAAACTTGAGTGAGGTGAAAAAATATTTCTATTTAATCTAGCATAGTCACAGGGTTTACATATGTACCTTGTTATGAACTAAATTATGTCCTTTCAAAATTATTATGTTGAAGCCCTAATCTCCAACGTGACTGTATTTGGAGATGGGGACTTTAAGGAGGTAATTAAGGCTAAGTGAGGTCATAAGCATGGGGCCCTGATCCAATAGGACTGGTGTCCTTATAAGAAGAGGAAAAGATAGCAGGACTGTGTGTGCACAGAGGAAAGGCCACATGAAGACACAGTGAGAAGGCAGCTGTCTGCAAGCCAGGAAGGAATTTAAGAATATTTGGGGGGTACATCTAAACTGTAACATTTACTGATTTTTAAAAAATTGCTCCTCATTAAAAAAAAATTAATTACAAGAGACCAACATTTTCGTTTAATATCATAATATTGGACAATTTCAAGATTAAAGAAAGAATCCTTTAAACCCAGAGTTCACAAACTTTTTGCCGAGATGCATTGGGGCATGACCATAAGCTCACAACAGGATATTTTACATTTCGGGGGGAAATACAGGCAGAGTAGATGTCTTTCAGATGCTGTGTATATTACTAGCTTAAGGAAGTTCATAATTTCAATATTAGATTGCACAACATATCCTTTTTATGATGTCATATCTAGGTGAAACTGGATTTTTTGGTGGGTGCTTTGATGAAAACACATACCATGCGAAAGTCAATGTAGAATGAGAAATGAGGCTGCAATCTGATTCCAAGGTTTGAGAAGGTGTGCTATGATCAACAGGAAATTATTTAAGGGGGTTATTAAGTAACATTAAGTTGTTTAGTTACTTAATAACTTATTAATGTTATTAATAACATTAAGTTATTTAAGGGTGCCATGAACCAAGAAAGTTTGAGAACCTCAAATCAATCACAAAGGCATTGGAGCAGGAAAAAAAAGAAACCAAAACCGTTTATTATAAAAATAATACAAATTACCTTGACTCAGATTCTCCCCATGAAAGTAAACTCCAGCTGGCTTAAGAAGTTTGTATATATATATATATATATATATATATATATATATATATAACCAAACTAATTTTATTTGTCTTCAAATCTTTTTGTGAGGATACGCTCATCATACATATTTTATTCTTGAATGTCTGCTATTGTTTAAATGAAAGGAGTTACTACAAAATACTAGCAGAAGATGTACTTAAACATGAGACAAATCAAAATTACTAAGCAGTAGGGGAGATCATTACACAAATATACGGAAAACCAGTATTGAAATCACAATCATTTGTACATATGATTTCAGATCAATTTAAAGAATAAATTAGTTTTAAAAAAAGATGAAAAATTTTAAAATACATTAAAAAATAAAAATCTGTAACCAAAACCCTGCTTTTCTGGATAATAAATACTAATACAATTAACACAAATATTTTATCTAATTAAATGTTTATTAAAATCTATTTTCCATGCTTTGTTGAGAGAATTCCATATGCCTATTGCTTCTAAGGTTTTGACCCAGTTTCCCAGTGTGTAAAGATTTTCTGTGACATTTTATATACACTCTAGGTTATTTAGAGAATGAATTTCTAGAACTTTTATAAAAGTAATTTTCAGTGCTGTTAATATGTGAATGAACATAAATTGAAGGGAAAATAATTAAATAAATGTGATTTTATTTGAGTTTTGGGATTCCAAAGCCAAATATGTAGCAGAAAAATATATGAACATTTGACTTTCATTCTTTTAGTGTTGATTTTAGTAATAGAAATTTATGGAATAAAGATATTAGCAGAAATGCAAGCAAAAATTAATATTCTTCCCAGCTACTTTAAAGTGCTAGATTTATCTAGATATATTTATAACATGTATTTTAATGATTTTATAAATAGAAACTATAACTGGTTAGGCATATACACTTGGCCTTTATTATTATAGAATTCACTTACCTTTTTTTCTTGAAATTTCTAGGTAATTCTTGCCCATGTTTCAAACAAAACAGTACTATGAACTAAAACAAATTAATCCCCAATGTACATATTTGTTTTAAATTCAATAACACAAATGTCAAAAACTATCAGACACAAAAAACTAGGAGAGTAAAATATTAAGGTAATAATAAAGGACATAGCATTACTCAAGTACTTTTTTTTGGCAGGAGGCAAAAGTGAAATATTCAAGTTTGGGAATAATGCAGTTTTGCTCACAGTAGAGGAAGGTCAGTATCCCCTCAGTGCTTTTTCCCACCACTCCTTGATTTCAGAACAATAGGGATTTACTTTGATGGACAAATAAGATTCCTGAGGAAAAAAGTCTTTAGAATCATGAAGAGCTATCTGGGTTCTGCTGTCTTGTTTCTGTTACTGTGCCAATCGTACTGCTGTAGGAAATATGCAGCTGCATGCAGCCCAGTGCTGTGTCCAGTTGACTATCTTGCTTTATTTTCTGAGGCTTAGAAAGAGGTAAAAAAAGAAAGAGAATGCCTTGCACAGCATTGCGATCAGCTGTGGATGACAGCCCTGGATGTTGCCTCTCTTTAACTGCAGGCATGAGTGTGGGTTTTGACATATCTCTTTGACAAAGAAAGATTTTTGGGAATACATCTATCAAACTCCTTTCTAAAATATGATGATTTAGTAAAGCTCAGTTTCATGACGAATGTCTTGCTAATGTTTTGGGATATTCTGTGGACAAAGAAAAGCTTTACAGATTTATATATATTTTGCTACATCAATAAATGGACCCTTAAATCACGTCCATCTTTATCAGAGCACTCTAAATATACTTGTAGGTATTTCTAAGAGGTTCTATTTTTTTTTGATGGAGAACTGTATAAATCTTATAATCATAAATGTAAAAAGATATGGCCAAATATATATATACTTTTAATATATATTTGTATATATATGTATATATATATACATAGACCGTATTAACTGAATATATTTAAAAGAACATATTTAAAAGAATATATTTAAAAGAACAGGTTTTTTTGAAACCTGTTCTGCCATGACCAGAGATAAAAGATCTTTTTATTATACTGTTGGCTTTCAAATTAAGCTTCCTAACTTGTAATAAATATGCAACAAATTTTAAAACTTGCTTAGTCAAGCTACCCCAGCATGGTTCCCAAGACTCCCTTGCTTCCTTATTGAAAAGCAGCTCCTTGATGTCAGAGATGCTGATAGTTACAGGTTCAGCCACACTGAACTAGTGAGGCTAAAAGCAACCTCTTATCCATGACCATGTGGATTTAGTTGAGGTCTCTGGTCCTGATGACCATTTTCTTCATTGTTTAGTTTGTTATCAGTTGTTTGGTTGCAAACCCCAAACTGATTTTTGGCTAACTTAAAAAAAGAGAGAATTTGGGCTTCCCTGGTGGCGCAGTGGTTGAGAGTCCGCCCGCCGATGCAGGGGACACGGGGTCGTGCCCCGGTCCGGGAAGATCCCACATGCCGCAGAGCGGCTGGGCCCGTGAGCCATGGCCGCTGAGCCTGCGCGTCCGGAGCCTGTGCTCCGCAACGGGAGAGGCCACAACAGTGAGAGGCCCGCGTACTGCAAAAAAAAAAAAAAGGAGAGAGAGAGAATTTACTGGAAGGAAATGGCCAGAGGCTGGGCCACTAGGCTTGAGAATGGGCAGGGAAGCCATGAGCAGGGAGGAGAACAATCCTCTGGGCAGAAGCCATCTTGCTCTAGCGCCATCTCCACTACTGATATCCTTGTTATATGAAGCCAGGTCACTTACTAAAGGTGCAAAGTCCAGGAAAAAGCACCAATTTGGTTAACTTTGGTTACAAGCCAGTTTATTGGGACAGGAAGACACACCTTTGGAAGGGATGGCAGCCTCTAACGATGCTATCCACAAGGGGGAGGAGGCAAGCAGGTGCTAACATGTACATCTTGATGTGGGGTAACCAAAGATAACTGTGCTGATGGAGCAAGCCATTGTGGTCTCTCAATAGTCCTGCCTGTGGACTTCAGTTTGCACCGTTTCAGTACCCCAGAGCACAGGACAGTATCCTACACTTGAATCCAAGGGCCATGATCCCTTCTGCCATGGTTATTTATAAGCATTCCCGTATATCTAGATGCCATCTTGAATTGGAACCTAATTTAAAGCTTAATTACTTTAAGAAAATATTTACATCTTAAGAATAACGATGTCATGTTATTTTAACTAAGGATCTGGTAATGATTACTTTGAGTTTTACTTGATTAAGAACTAAACAAATTTCACATTTTAGGATCCAATTCAAGACATATTATTTTCTAGACTTTAAATAAAAAATAATGTTCAGTTTAAATCCAAACAGCTCATTAGAGAAAGCTAAGAAGTGATCTCCTTAGCACGATAATGGCTATACTATTGTTATTATGCCTATTTTACATGGTAAAGACAAATTATTGTACTTGTGAAAGAGAATATAATGTCTAGGGATATTAAACTTTTTCATGTTTCTCAAATTTGTTAACAGCTGGATTATAGACTGTATTGCTGCCTTGAATTATTTTCTTTCTGAAGCATGTTGGCTTGGATAATTTTTATATTATGGAGAATTTAAAATGTTTTAAAATATCTTTCAGGAGAAGTTGGTTTCCTTGTCATTTGTGTCTTTCTCTCTGTGTAGGACATTAAATTTTTACAGGGGAATGGATGGTCCTAATGATACAGGGGAAGCATGGATAAGTGGCTCTCTTTTGGGAGTTTATAAGACTTCTACTTAGCAAATGGAAAGACTTATTTGCTAAATGTACCCTCACTGTACTAGGAGATGCTGACTTTGCTCTTTTATGTAAGTTTAGCCTGTTTAGTTCCGGTATTAAGCTGATTTTGGTCATTTCTCCTAATCTCTCTTTTCATAGCGTAAAAATATTCATTCAGGATTCTGCAAAAAGACAAGCCAAACTACTTTCAAGTTATTTTTATTTTAGTATTTAATTTTCAAAGGTGATCTTCTGAGAGTCTTTTTTATTATCTGTGAAATAGGAGTTACTCCACGGAAAAAATATTTTTTAAAGGGAAGTAGTTCTGGCCACCTTCATCTCTTTATTATTTATGGTTAATATTTTTCTTAGAAAATCTGAAATGTAAAAGAAACTCAGGTAAATTGAGGTTTTCTCTATATTTACTTAGCTAGTGTATTTTTAGAGAGAGTATGCTATATACTGTTCTTGTTCAAAATCTTTTCTCCAGAGAAATAACAAGGACATTTAATAGAAATAAAATAACGCAGAATTTAAAAGACTATTGTTTATAACTTTCAACAATTGATAAACATGCTTTTGCATTGAGGTGTATTTGTCAATTACAGTAGAAAATTCCTTGCAAATATGAGAAAGATCAATACATGTAGCATGTTAAAAATGGTGTAAATTATGCCAACTGCGTTTCTAGGCACCAACACCAGAAGGCACTAAAACACTGCAGTTAGTGGTCTGCCTGCCAGTCGAGGTGGTATTCACAGCACGTTCTGCGTATAGTGTGCTAAACTGAAGTATTGACAGTGCGGGGTACATTGTAGCTACATGGGATTTTAGGTAATGTTAAATACAGGGTATTTTCTATTTTCTTTCTGTACATGAGTGCTCAAGAATGCATTTCATTCCCTTTTGTCTCTTTCATTCTTGATGGCAAAAATGAGCGTTCCGGTGCCTGTGAGGAAAGGAAAGACATAACTGGCCGTATCTGTTTAAATTTACCAGTGGTAATGAACATTAGCAGAGTGACAGGAGGGAAAGGGAAAGTGACAGAAAGTTCAAGGATAATTTATAAAGGATTAAAATTGTATTTATTTTCGGGCAAAAAACACTTAGCAGAGTATTTCTGTTTGAAACTATGTGAAAATCTCTGTCTGGTCATAAGTAGTATCTGTTATTTTGCTTCTGATATTAAATGATGCTCTATCATTGGAGATTTTTCAAAAGAGATCAGTGACCACAGATCACTGACGTTGGCAGGCTATACTGAGGTTGTGGGTAGAGTTGAGCCCTCTGTTCTTTGAGGTTTTCTAGAATTCTGTGATCATATAATTCTATGACAAAGAAAATCATTTGATAGCACTATTGGAGATGTAATCAGGAATACTGATTCATTTAATTGTGTTAAGATGTGAAAACCTGTAAGTAAATTTGTTTCTTAATGACCATATTGTATTCGACTTTCTCAGAAAAATTTGTTAAAGAACAAAATAAATTACAAAAGTTCAAAAATGAATTTACTATTATATTTCCTGTTCATTAAATAAGAGAAAATGCAAAACCAAATTTTGACATCAAAATTAAATCAATAGATTTAATGAAGTGATTTATTCCATAAGAAATATGATAGTTGAGAATCTTGAAAGAAAACTATATATAACAGTTAATATATTTTGAATTTCTTTTGAAGAAGATTCTAATACCTATTACTTCTAAATTTATTGCATATGAAGTTATTCACATTTATCTCCAATGACCTGAGAAATAACACAACATTTTGGAGTCTCTGTCCGTATTCCTACAAATAATAACAAAAAAATAAAGCAAACTATTTAATTAACAATAGGAAATATTGTTATGGTTAGGCAATACATGCTCTGCAAACTTTCTTGAGAAGGTAGTTCGATGACAGCACTGCAATTACATTTGTTAAGATTAAAACAACTCAGTCACTAGTTGATGGTGAAGAGAGATTCAAATTTATTTCTCAGTTCTTTTTTCTGAAAATGAAAACTTTGTATAACCACTTAGCAATTTGTCAATTTTCAGGAGATAAAATTCAATAAAACCTTGATTTAGTATACCACTGATAAAGAGAAAAAAAGCATTATTAATATTGTTTTAGTCTTTTTTTTTTTTTTTTGGTCAATTTCTAATGACGAGGCTTTTTTTTTTTTAAGATTTTTTTGATGTGGACCATTTTTAAAGTCTTTATTGAATTTGTTACAATATTGCTTCTGTTTTATGTTTTAGTCTCTTGGCCCCAAGGCATGTGGAATCTTAACTCCCTGACCAGGGATGGAAACTGCACCCCCTGCATTGGAAGGCTAAGTCTTAACCACTGGACCACCAGGGAAGTCCTAATAAGGCTTTGAAAAGACCAAGACTTTTGAAAAGACTTCAAGCTCATTAACTTGTAGTTATTATTGCAAACACAAATAAAAACGTGAAAGTAATGAGCTTTAACAATCAAGTTAAATTGCACAATTGCAGTTTTTGTTTGAATCAATTTATTCTTTTATATCATACATAGGTTTAATAGTTTTATATATATTTAATAGTTTTATTAGTTTTATGAGTGTATAAATTATGGAAAATATGTTCTATTTTCATAAGTCAGGAAAGGACTTTGGGGTCTAGTAAAAAGTACCAAAGTTAAACATTTATTATATTTTATTTTTCTCCATTATTGTTACATATAATGGTTTCATGATTTAAAATATCTTGATATATTATACCTTTATCAGAACATAGAGTAACATGAACTTTATATATATATTCATCCTTAAAGTTTGGTACTCAGACAAGGAAGACATTGACAAGTATCTGAGATTGTTTGGTTGTAAAAACCTCTAGAAGGTTGTGAGTTGTGAGAAAATTAGACAGTGAAAGTTATACATGTAGAATTTTAAAGAGGGAAATTGAAATGGTAACTCTTAAATGAAAGGCTAAAACAATCTAATCCCAGAGGGTTTAAGTATCTGTATTTTAAGACTCTTCTTAATTTGAGTAATTTAAGAATAGCATGTGAACTATAAGGATGGATGTTAATAGAAAAAGATTCTTCAGAAAAGAGGAATAACACACAATGAAAATTTGAAAAACAAGCTGAGATTTATGATGGAATCCTAATGCACCAGGCCTCCCAGATGGGCTGGAATTGTTCAATCTGAGATCCATTTTTGCTAACTCTGCTGTAACACATGTGAAGCAAATATACATATTGATGACAAGCTAACAAAACAATAATGCTAAACATATTACCATATCTTCAATAATCTCTTATAAAAGATATAATTGCATTCTTTTTAATCCAAATTTAGTAACTATTATTTGTGAATGCCCTTTAGTGGAAGCTTGACAACAAAATTTAAAAAAAATATTAGAAACCACAAGTAAAAACCACAAATTGAAACACCTCATGATTTTCAACACCAAAGAAGCACAATCCCAAGAGCAGGGTCAGCTGAGATAGGATGTTTATATTTTCAATTCTAGCTTCCTGTTTCTGTGAAGACATTTCATCAAAATCTATGACAGCATGGGGTCATTATAGATACTACACAAGGTCATTTCAAACCATCATGCTTTCTTTCAGATATTTCCACAAGTAACTTAAAATCATAAAATTATTATGTGTTATTATCATAAAGTAGCAAGTCAGGTTTACACAATTACACAAGTTCAGTAATAAACTGTTGTTAAATATTTTGCAATTTTTACTTGTCTATGCTAAAATGTAATGTACCTCTTTATAAATTTTAAGTAATTTTCAAACTTTAACACATTACCTTTTAATTGAAATTCATTTAATTTAACACCTTCTCCAGTTGCAACCCTTTGTTTGCCATGCAACTCTTAAAACCATTCATTCTTAGCGGTGGAGTTAATCAATACTATCTTAATGAGCTTTAGGTTCTTATCATTAACAAAGAAAAAAATAGCATCTGTCTTAGAATCTGAAGTAGGAAAAGATACAGTTAAAAAAGGCTAAGATTTTTATAATCTCTTTATAATGGGGTTTATTCTGTAAGAAGAGAAATTAGAATGTTACTGCATTTGTCCTCGTTGCCTTGCCTTCTAACCTCAAATAACCTTTTTTTTAAACGAATGTAATTATCCCTTATAAGAGATTATTTGATATGATGATATGTTTACCTTTATTATTTTGTTAGCTTTTCATCAATACATATATTTGCTTCACATTTGTTAGCAGAGTTAGCAAAGGTGGATCTCAGATTGAAAAATTCTTCATCATGAATCCTCCAGATGACTTACCATTTCACTCAGAGTAAAATCCAAAGTTCTCACAGTCACCTTCAAGACATGACAGACTCTCTGAACATGGTCTGGCATCTAATCTCTTCCTCAATCATTCCACTCCACCCACAGTGGTCGCCTCCCCATGGTCCTATGCCCAGCACACTCCACCTCAAATCCCTTGACCTGGAAGCTACCCCTGCCTGAGCCACATTTCCCCCAAATATCTATGCAGCTTGCTCCCTCATGATCTTTAGGTCTTTGTTGTAATGACTCTTTCTCAGTGAGACCTTTCCTATAGATACCCTTCCCCACTCCCCACCCTTATTTGCTTTATTTTTATTTGTAGAACTTCACCCTGCCTGATTTAACACTATATGTTACATGTTCACGTTTTATCAATTATCTCTCTCAGTAAGTTTAAGCTCCATATATTTTTCCAAATATTGTTTAAGGCTATGTTCCAAGTACCTAGAATAGTGCCAGGCACACAGTAAATACTGAAAATATATTTATTAAGGATAAAAGCCTCCTACTTTATTCAAAATTGCTTTAGCTATTCTAGTTTCTTTGCCTTTCCATATAAATTTTAGAATTTTGCCTATATCTACAAAAATGAATTGCTGGCATTTTGACAGGAATTGTGTTAAACCTGTGCATCAATTTGAGAAGAATTGATATCATTACCATGTTAAATTTCCAATCTATGAACATTGTATTTGTTTCCATTTCACTTAGATCTTTGATTTTTTTCTATCAGCATTGTGTAGTTTGAGCACACAGTCTGGTACATATTTTGAGATTTACACCTAAGAATTTCATTTTTTTGAGTGATATAAATGGTATTGTATTTCTAATTTTGGTGTCTAATTGCTTATGTAGAGAATTATAATTTTTTTTAGTGTTTACCTTGTATTCTGGGAACTAGTTGAGCTCATTTACTTCCAGGAGTTTTCTTAAAATTCCTTGGAATTTTCTGTGTAGACAGTGATGTCCTCTGCAATAGGAACAGTTCTGTTTTTTCCTTTCTGATCAACTTGCCACTTATTTCCTTTTCTTGCCTTATTGCACTGACTACAACTTCCAACACTTCGTTAAATAATAGTTGTGAGAGTGGACGTTCTTACCTTTTTCCTGATGTTGGGGGAAAGAATTCAGTCTTAACCATCAAGTATAATGTGTCATAAATTTCTCATCAACATTCTTTATCAATTTGAGGAAGTTCCCTTCTATTCTTTTAATTTTCTGCATTTTTTTTAATCACAGATGAGTGTTGAATTTTGCCAAATAATTTTTTTTGCATCAATCAATATGATCATGTGGTTTTTCTCCTTTAGACATTAATTTAATGGATTACATTGCTTTATTTTCAAATGCTGATCCATCATTGTATTCATGGTATAAATTCTACTTGGCATAAATGGTATAAATTCTATTTTAATATATTGATGTATTCTATGTACCAATATTTTGTTAAAGATTTTTGTACCTATATTCATGAGGGATATTGGTTTGTCATTTTTATTCTTTTTTGGTACTTCTGTGGTCTGGTTTTGGTGTCATGTTATAGTAGTTTCTGAGTTGGAAAATGAGATGGAAAGTGTCTTCTCCTATTTTTTTGGAAGAGACTGTGTGGAATTGGTCTTAATGTTTCTTAAAAGCTTGGTAGACTTCCCCAGTAAAACTGTCTGAATCTGGAGATTTCTTTGTTGGAAGTTTTTAAATTATGAAAACAATTTCCTTAATAGTTATATAGACATTCAGATTATCTATTTCATATTCAATGAGTCATGGTAGTATATTGAGGAATTTTGTCTAAGACATGAAATTTATGTTTGTCTACTTGTTCTTGATTTTTTTCTTACTATCCTTCTTATGTCAGCACAGTTTGTAGTGAAACCCTGTTTTATTCCAGATAGTGATATTCTGTATCTTATCTATCTGTCTATGTATGTATGTATGTATCTATCATCTATTTAGTATTCTTGTTAGTGGGTTGTCAATTTTATTATCTTTTCAAAGAAACAGCTCTTTGTTACATTGGTTTTTCTCTTTTGTTTTAATTTTATTCTATTCTATTCTTATCTTTATTGTTTCCTTCCTTCTCCTTGCTTTGGATTTATTTTGCTCTTCTTTTCCTAATATCTTGAGATAGGACCTTAAAATATTTACTTGAGAATTTTCTTCTTTTCAAATACATATATTTACTCTCAGACTAGCTTTAGCTGTGCCCTACAAATCTTGATGTCACATTTTCATTTTCAGTCAGTTCAATGTATTTTTAAAATTTCCCTTGAGACCTCTTCTTTGACACTGTGTCACTTAGAAGTGTTATTTAGTTTTCAAATCTTGGGAGATTCTCCTGTTATCTTTACTGATTTATTGATTTTTAGTTTTATTCTGCTATGGTTAAAGAACACACTCTGTATAATTTCAATTTTCTTAAAAGGTTGAGATTTGATTTATGGTCCAGAATATTTTATAAATGTATATGTTCCATGGGTACTACTAAGAATGCATATTGTGTTATTGATGAGTAGAATGGTCTATAAATATTCATTATATTCTGTTTATTAATAGCGTTTTTAGTTTTTCTCTATTCTGTATCCAGTATGTTCTATATATTGCTGAGTTTCTGTCTAGTTGTTTTACCTATTATTGAGAGAGGGGTGTTGAAATCTACAACTGTAAATGTGGATTTTTCTGTTTCTCTTTTCAATTTTCTCAGTTTTTTCTTCACATATTTTGCAGCTCTGTTGGTGCCTGCATATATACATAAGATTGATAAGTCTTGCTAGTGGACCGGCCCTTTTTTCATTATATAGTGCCCCCTTTCTCCTTGGTAGCTTTTTACTCTTAAGTCTATTTGATCTGATATTAATGCAGTCATCTCTGATATGTTTAGGTAATGTTTTCATGATATATCTTTCTCTATCCTTTTACATTCAACCTGCCTCTTTATATTTGAAACAAGTTTCCTGTAGACAGCATATAGTTTGGTCATGTTTTTTTAATTCACTTTGCCAAGTTTCTGTCTTTCAATTTGTGTGCTTACACCATTTCTTTTTAATATAGTTATCAGTATGCTAGGGCTTAAGTCTGCCATTTTATTTTTTGTTTTCTGTTCTTTGTTTTTCATTTTTCTGTTTTCTCCTGACTTCCTGTGGGTTACATGAACAGTTTTTCAGAATTCCATTTTGATTTATCTATAGTGTTTTAGATATCTTTAGTATGTCTGTTTTACTTTGTGAGTAGCTGTTCAAGTTATATCTATATCTACATATCTTATCATAGTTTATAAGTGTGGTCATTTTATCAGTTCAAGAATAGTACACTTACCTTCTTTATGTCATTTTATCATTCTCCCATTATAATACAATTGTCTTAAATATTTTTTCTACAAACATTTAAAGCTTTGCAAGTAGTGTTATAATTTTTGTTTCTACCATCAAACATAGTTTAGAAAACTCAAGAGGAGAAGAAAAGTCTATTGTATTCACCTATTTTTTTTGTGTACCCTCTTTTTTCTTCCTTCCTAATGTTCCCAAGTTCCTTCTTTTGTCATTTCCTTTTTGTTTAGATACCTTTCATTAGCCACTCTTATAGGTTAAGTCATCTGGTGATGAATTCTCATCATTTTTTTCACTTGAAAATGTCTTAATTTCCCCCATTCCTGAAGGATATTTTCACTGGATATAGGATTTGCGGTTGCTAGTTCTTTGTTTTCAACACCTGAAAAATATTTTTCACTTTCTTCTGTCTTCCATGGTTTCTGATGAGAAACCACTCAATCTGTTTTTTTTTCCCTCCTAAAGGTAAATTGACATTTTTCTCTGTCTGTTTTCAAGATTTTTTTTTTTATTACAAAGTGTCATGGCACAGATTTCTTTGAGTTTATCCTGTTTAAACTTTGATCAGCTTTTTGAATCTGTGGGCTAATATCTCTTGCCAAGTTTGAGATAATTCATTCATGGTTTCTTTGAGTACTTTTTCAGACCTGGCTTCTTTCTCTTCTTCTTCTAGAAATCCAATGACATAAATGTTACACTTTGTGTCATAGTACCACCTGTCCCTGAGGCTCTGCTCATTTTTTTTGAGTCTATTTTTCCCCCATTGTTCAGATTGTATAATTTCTGTTGTTCTATCTCCCAGTTCACTGATTCCTTCCTGTCACCTATCGTCTGAGTTGAATTCATTCACTGAGCTTTTAATTTTGGTTATTGTATTTTTAGGTTTTAAAATCTCCATATAATTCTTGTAAAAAAATCCAGAAATAGTAATAATTAAAACCAGATGGGAAAAATATTACTTAGTAAGAGTTTATTGTGCATGGAAGAACAGTACACAAACTGGGAACTTTCAAACCCAAAACTGATAGGAAGCTCAGAGGCATGATGTTACAGAATGGCTTATAAAGTGAAAGTGAGGAAGTTGTTTAACCTTTTTTACAATATTGGTTATTGCAATGGGGGTTTTCAGACAGCAAGGGATTGGTTAAAAGTGGTTATCTTATACTATTTTTAGGACGATGACAAGTTTTTTTATGATTATCAGAAGCATTTTATCATCCAGGTCACTCATCTGTTCTTCTATCTCAGTTATTCTGCTATTGATTCCTTCTAGATAATTTTTAATTTCATTTATTGTGTTGTTCATTATTGTTTGTTTGCTCTTTAGTTCTTCTAGTTCCTTGTTAAACATTTCTTTTATTTTCTCCATTCTGTTTCCAAGATTTTGGATCATCTTTACTATCATTACTCTGAATTCCTTTTCAGGTTGACTGCCTATTTCCTCTTCATTTGTTTGGTCTGGTGGGTTTTTACCTTGCTCCTTCATCTGCTGTGTGTTTCTCTGTCTTCTCATTTTGTTTAACTTACTGTGTTTGGGGTCACCTTTTTGCAGGCTGCAGGTTCGTAGTTCCTATTTTTTTTTGGCGTCTGCCCCAAGTGGGGGAGGTTCGTTCACTGGCTTGTGTAACGTTCCTGGTGGAGGGGACTGGTGCCTGTGTTCTGGTGGGTGGAGCTGGATCTTGTCTCCTTGGTGGGCAGGGCCACATCTGGTGGTGTGTTTCAGTGTGTCTGTGAACCTAGTATGATTTTAGACAGCCTCTCTGCTAATGGGTGGGGCTGTGTTCCTGTCTTGCAAGTTGTTTGGCATGGGTTGTCCAGCACTGGAGCTTGCTAGCCGTTAGGTGCAGCTGGGTCTTAGCATTGAGACAGAGATCTCTGGGAGAGCTCTCACCGATTGAAACTACATGGGGCCAGGCGGTCTCTGGTGGCCCAATGCCTGGCCCCTGGTGGCCCAATGTCCTGAACTTGGCTCTCCCACCTCAGAGGCTCAGGGTCCTGACACCAGGCCAGAGCACGAAGACCCTGTCAGCCACACAGCAGCAGCAAAAATCAATGCTGATTCTCACTGCATACATTCCTTGAAGACCGGTGTGTCCAACTGGTGGAACACTGACTGCATTGGAGCACTTCCACCTTGGAGAAGTTTTCTGTGGAAAATGTCCTTCATAGTCCTGGGTCCTGACTTGGGTACATGCCCTATCTTGCAAAGAGGCAGCTTTTCCACTTGCCCTAGTCTTTCTTTCCCTGAGGTTGGCTAGCTGACCTGGGAACTAGAGAAACACACAGCAGCCCACCAGATACTTCTGAAATTAAGGGCTCATGAGGTAAAATGTGGGTGCAGCTACAGCCTGTTTCTGGATCCCTCCATGGTTTATTTTTTACATGAAGAATACAACAAAAGAAAACTAGGCAATGGAATCCTTTAGAGACTCCACTGATTCATGTAACTAGTAACCTTGTTGCTTAAGTATAGTCAGTCATTCCTTACACAACTGCTTCTAAGATCATCTCTGCTTATTTGTTACAATGAGTTTGGCATAGATTACTCTACCTAGAGTTTCTAACAAAATAATCCTCCACACCACACAGACACTATCCTTTACTCCTTTCCTTGCTCATATTATTTTGTTGGATTCTTGCATTATTTTGACCTATGAGAAAAATGAAACTCAGAAAGTTCTGATCTTCTCAGTGGGAGCAAACGTTCTAAGAAGGCAATGCAGGTTTAGAGACTTTTAGAAGCTGTTGTCTTCCTTGGTCCCCGCTGTCCTGATGTCATGGGGATTCATGCCACACTCTCCATACATAGCTCTACTGTTTGGTTCAGGAGAGTCTGTTCTGAATCTTCTGGGAATTAACAGCTCTGTGAATCAAGAGACATGGTTTCCTCTTCCTGATGTTACAGAACCAGTGTTACAATGTTAGCTTTTCATCTCCATGTTTTTTTAAGTTGGGAAATATTTGCTCCTTGAGGACATGCTCAGCAATGTTAATGGGAGATAAAAAGTATTCGATTCCATGTTCTTATGCTACTGGAGTTTGTAAAATCTCTCATTTTCTCTCTCAAGGAAAATGAGACACATGAAGTAATAGGCTAATGACACTAGACAGGTCGCTGTTATCAGTAGCATTACCCACAGCAAGACTGTAACAGTTTTCTCTTTGACTCCCTGGATTACATAGAGGAGACAGAGGAAAGTTTAATTCACAAGACAGTAGCACTGTTTTTAGTGTTTTTGAAAATTTCATGTTGTTTTCAGAATAATCAGACCCAGCCAACCTGTTTAAATGTGCCAAAGAAAAGTAAATTATGTAAAGATTTCTTTTATAGATGAGACCCTTCCTATACGTATCTTCTGCAATCTCCTAATTGGTTTCCTTTTCCAATCACAGTAACAGCCTCTTCCTATAATGAAAGATTTATTGATAAGAGAGTTTGTTTATACAATAATTCCTCCTCTTTTTCCATTCTTTTCACCGATACCTAGCTTTAGATATTGAGCCTTTTAAATACTAGACTTCTCCAACTTTTCTGCACCATTTTGTACATGTTATGATACCTTAATTCCATATACGTTTCCCTTAAGATCTAAAGTTATAGGGACTTCAGACACAGAGGTAGAGGAAACTAGGTCCTCATCAAAGGGGAAAAAAATGAGTGTGTAGTGGATTGAATGTGTTCCCCCAAAAGATTTGTCTACATCTCAACTCCCAGAACCCATAAATGTGACCTTATATGGAAAAAGGGTCTTTGCAGATGTAATTAAGTTAAAGATCTTGAGGTGAGACATTCTGAATTATGAGCCATGAATTTAATTACAAGTGTCCTCATGGAAGACATGGACAGAAGAGGAAAGAACCAGAGGAGAATGTCATGTGAAGACAGAGACAGCCTTGTGAAGCCATAGCCAAGGAAAACCAGGAATCCACCAGAAGTTGGAAGAGGCAAGAAAGGGTACTTGCCTAGAAATTTAGGAGAGAGCACAGCTCCACTGACATCTTGATTTTTGACATGTGGTCTCTAGAACTTTAAGAATGAATTTCTATAGTTGTAAACCACTCAGCTCGTGGTGATTTGTTACAATAACCCTGGGAAAGTAATACAGAGGGCATTCCAGAAATTTAGAAGGACATACAAAGGGTTAGTTAGATTGAGCAGGCTTGTGGGTAGAGATTCAACATAAAAAGTCAGACAGAGAAAGACAAATATCATATGATATTGCTTATATGTCGAATCTAAAAACAAAAAAATGGTACAAATGAACTTATTTACAAAACAGAAATAGAGTCACAGAGGTAGAAAACAACCTTATGGTTTCTGAGGGGGAAAGGGGAGAGATAAATTGGGAGACTGGGATTGACATATACACACTACTATATATAACTGTATAGCACAGGAAACTCTTCTCAATATTGTGTAATGACCTATATGGAAAAAAATCTAAAAAAGAGTGGATATGTGTATATATGTATAACAGATTCACTTTGCTGTACAGCAGAAACTAACACAACATTGTAAATCAACTATACTCCAATAAAAATTAAAAAAAAAACTTAAGATAAAGAAAAATTGAGAACAGTGGAATAAAAACTGTTCTGCCCCTCAGCATTTGCACTCACCCTTTCTCCTTTTCTCCTGTTACTGAAGAAGTGTCCATCCTCAGCTGGACCTCCAGTCCTATCTCTTCTCAGAGACTTCATGTTACTATTATTCTCCCTCTGTGTCCTTTATCTTTACCCTCTTTACAGTCTCTTTCCTGTTAGCATTTAAACTTATCTGGGTAAGTTTCATCTAAAACACAAACAAGAAGAAAATCTTAATAAGATATCTTGAGAAACTATCCATATGTGTACCTACGGGTCTACTTCCTTCTTTTAAACTACTGTGTAGTGTTCCATTGTGTGTGTATATCAGAGTTTGTTTTCTTCTTATCAATTTCTCTACTGAAACACCTATGATGTTTCATTATTGCCCTATTATAAAAAGAACAGTGTGCCTCATTGTTCATTGGTGGGAGATTTTGCATTAGGGTAGAAATAAATATAATATTTCAGGTTATATGATATGCACATTTTAAACTTTAATATGCATTGTCAGATTGCTTTGAAAAGTTTGTATCAATTTTAACTCTCTGGCAGTATACCATTTCCAATCTCTTCAATAAAACATGGTATTATACTATTAAAATAGGTAGCTGTGGAAATACAGAATGATAGTATTTAATGGAGAAAAGAAACAATAAACCAACTACATACTTTATTTTAGTATTTGTGTCTGTATTTCAATGAATAGAAAAGCCCTAGAAGAAGAAATTGTTTTGATTACCAGGACTAAATAAGATAACCATTATTAGAACTGGGAAAGGGGACTGAGAATAGGTGTTTATCTGTACTCATTTATATTTTTCAAGAAAAGTATATTCATGCATTACTTTGTAATACTAAAAAGTATTTCAAATCTAAAATCACATGGACCATCAGATGACCTATATTTTAGATGTTATTAGGAAACAGATGATGCCAGTTAAACCATGACACAATGCTTCATTTTTACCTTTCATTTTACGTTTTATAAATGAGTTTTTAAAGAATTTTTGGACAAAGATTTTTACATCACACTCCATTTTTATTTCATACTACTGCTCTTATGTTTTTCTATGAACAATCATTTCATTTTAATACATAATTGTAATGTGATACTTTTTTAAGGCATTAAACAAAACAACATGTGGTATCAGTGTTGCACGTAACTCAGTTGAAGTGATACCAGGCAAACAAATGTGCCACCATGGTAATCTGCATCTGTCTGACCATGATTATAAGTTGCATTTGTTTTATGAGACTAACAAAAACGTTCATCTTAGGATTTATAAATACTGTAATAATAGTCATTTTAAGACTACTCCATGACCCAATTCTTCCTTCTAGCCCGATTTTCTTTCTATCCTACATAGGCGAGCTTACTGAAACAATTGTCTATTCCTGCTTGTTCTATGCTCCTATTTCCTCAAGTCACTTATTTATTAGCCCACAGCAATATGACTTTGCACCTAATACTGTATTGAAACTGCTCTTTCCAGGGTCACCAATGACCTCCTTGTCACAAAAACCATAAACAATATTTCAGTCCTCATCTTATCTAACTTCATTAGCATTTGGCATGGTTGACTTCTGTCATGAAAACGTACATTTCTGGTTCTCCTACTCTTTTTCTGACTGCTCCTTTACTATCTTTATTTCAGATTTCTCTTTGTTTTTCCCCTCTTAGATGTTGATGTTCACAGGATTCTATTTAAAGCTGTGCACTTCTTACCACACTACATATAGCAAACGAGACCCAAGCAAATAATATATATGTGTGAAATGGACTGGTAAAATAGTGAAGATAATGTAACTTTTAACCAAATAGAGAATACATGACTTGATTAAAGGCATTAAAATTTGATAGGTAAAAACTAAAGAAGAAGGTAAACTGCAGGTCAAAGGAAATAAATTTGCTCTGCTGGATGAACTTGCTGTTGGATACCTTCTAGTCCCTTCCTTCTTTCTACACCATCCCATCTATTCTCATGGCTTTAATTACCATCTATACTCACCCTTATTAGTCTCAAATCTGTACTTCAAATTCTCTTTCCTGATTGAGACTCTTAAGCAACTGATTATTGGACACGGTCATTTTTAAGTTCCACAGGGAGCCATTCCTTTCTCTAACTCACTGATGAGCTGATCCATGAAGTTCTCTCTAGTCCATAGTTTATTTTTAACTTTTTGAGGAATCGCCAATTTACATTCCCACAATAGTGCACAAGGGTTCCCTTTTCTCCACATCCTCACCAATACTCGTGATTTCTAATTTTTTGATAATAGCCTCCTAATATGTGTGAGGTTATATCTCATTGTGGTTCTGATTTGCATTCTCCTGATGATTAATGATGCAGAGCATCATTTCATATGTCTGTTGGGCATCTGTATGTCTTCTTTGAAAAACTGTCTATTAAGATCTGCCATTTTCAATTATATTGTTTGTTTCACTATTGAGTCATATGAGGTCTTTGTATATTAATATTTTGGACATTAACCCCTTATCAGATATATGAGTTGCAAATATTTTATCTCATTCAATAAGTTGCCTTTTCATTTTGTTGATAGTTACTTTTGCTGTGCAGAAACTTTTTAGTTTGATGTAGTCCCACTTGTTTATTTTTGCTTTTGTTGCTTTTGCTTTTGGTGTCAGATTTAAAAACTCATAGCTGAGGCTGACATCAAGGAGTTTACTGCCTATGTTTTCTTCTAGGAGTTTATTGTTTCAGGTCTAATGTTCAAGTCTTTAATCAATTTGGAGTTGATTTTTCTGTATGATGTACATTCTTTTGCATATGGCTGTCCAGTTTTGGCAACGTTATTTATTGAAGAGACTGTTCTTTCCTCACCGTATATCCTTGGCTCCTTTGTCATAAATTAATTGACCATATATGTTTGGGTTTATTTCTGGTCTATTTTGTTCCATTGATCTGTGTGTCTGTTCCTCTATACCAATACCATACTGTCCTAATTATAACTTTGTAGTAAAGTTTGAAATCAGGGAACACCATGTCTCCAGGTTTGCTCTACTTTCTCAAGATTTCTTTGACTATTCAAAATTTTTTTGTGGTTTCATAAAAATTTTGGCATTATTTGTTCTATTTCTTTGAAAAATGCTGTCGGAATTTTGATAGGTATTACATTGAATCTGTAGATTGCCTTAGGTAGTATGGATATTTTAATAATATTGATTCTTCCAATCTATGAACATGGAATATCTTTTTATTTATTTGTGTCTTTTTCAATTTCGTTCATTAATGTCTTGTCATTTTCAATATACAGATCTTTCCCCTCCTTGGTTAGGTATGTTTTCCTAGGTATTTTATTCTTTTTGATGCAATTGTAAATGGGATTGTTTTCTGAATTTCTCTTTCTGATAGTTTAGTATTAAACTATTAGTGTATAGAAATGTGTTATGGATTTTTGTGTATTGATTTTTATCCTGCAATGTTACTAAATTGATTAGTTCTAACAGTTTTTTGATGGAGTCTTTAAGTTTTTCCATAAATAATATTATGTCATCTGCAAAGAGTGACAGTTTTGCTTCTTCCTTTCCAATTTAGATGCCTTTTTTTCTTGCTTAATTGCTTTGGCTAGGACTTCCAATACTTTGTTGAATAAAAATGGTGAGACTGAGTACCGTTGTCTTGTTCCTGATCTCAGAGAAAAAGTTTTTAGCTTTTCATCATTGAGTATGATGTTAGCTGTGGGCTTGTTATACATGGCCTTTATTATGTTGAGGTACATTTCCTCTATACCAATTTTGTTAAGAGTTTTCATTATAAATTGATGTTGAACTTTTTCAAATGCTTTTTCTGCACCTGTTGTATAATCATATGATTTTTTTACCCTTCATTTTGTTAATGTGGTGTAACACATTGACTGATTTGTATCATTGGAATAACCCCCACTTGATCATGGTGTTTGATCCTTTTAATGTATTATTGAATTTGCTAATATTTTGTTGAGGATTTTTACAGATATGTTTATCAGAGATATTGGCCTGTAATGTTCTTTTCTTTTGGCATTCTTCTCTGATCTTGATATCAGAGTAATATTAGCCTTATAAAACAAGTTTGGAAGATATCCCTCCTCTTCTAATTTTTGGAAGAGTTCAAGGATATAATAATAGTAGGGGACTTTAATGCCCCACTTATGTCAATGGATAGATTTTCCAGACAGGAAATTAATATGGAAATATTGTCCTTAAATGACACTTTAGGCCAGATAAACTTAACAGATATTTATAGAACATTCAATTTAAAAGCAACAGAATACACATTCTTCTCAAGGGCACATGGAACATTTTCCAAGATAGATCATATGTTAGGCCACAAAACAAGTCTTAATAAATTTAAGGGGACTGAAATCATATCACACATCTTTTTCAACACCAATGACATAAAACTAAAATTAATTACATGAAAAAAATTGGAAAACTTACAAATGTGTGAAGATTAAACAATATGTTACTGAATAATCAAGGGTTCAAAGAAGAAATAAAAAGAGAAATCAAAAATACTTTAAGTCAAATAAAAATGGAAATGTAACATACCAAAATGTATGAGATGTAGCAAAAACAGTTCTAAGAGGAACATTCATAGTGACAAATGCCTACCTCAAGAAACAAGGAGAGTCTCAATCTAACTTTACACCTCAAGGAACTAGAAAAAGAACAATTGAAGCCCAAAGTTAGTAAAAGAAAAATATAAGAAATATTAGAGCAGAAATAAATGAAATAGAGACTACAAAGACAGTAGAATAAATCAATAAAACAAAGTTGGTTCTTTGAAAAGATAAACAAAATTAACAAATTTTTAGTTAGAAACATCAAGAAAAAAAGAGAGAGGACTCAAAAATATAAAATTGGATATGAAAGAGACCTTCCAATTGATATCACAGAAAGAAAAACATAAGGGACTATATACACTAAAAATTGGACAGTCTGGAAGAAATGGGTAAATTCCTAGAAACATACAACCTACCAAGACCAAATCACGATGAAATGGAAAATATGGGCAGATTGATTACTAGAAAGGAGACTGAATCAGTAATTAAAAAACATTTCAACAAACAAAAGTCCATGATAAGACAGCTTTACTGGTGAATTCTACCAAACTTTCAAACAAGAATTAATACAAATGCTTCTCAAGCTCTTCCATGCTGATTGACTTTTATTCCTCTTTCTTAGATAAGGCAGAGTAGAAGTGAGATGAAAAAACTTAGAGTGCATGTGTTTTTGTGAGTGAGAGATTGAGAAGAAGAGTGAGAGAAATAAAACTTACTACTTTTGTACTTATTAAGGTCTAATGTTAAATGACATACATAATTCAACCTTTAATTATTTTTTTTTACTTGGTGGTATAAAATCCATAAGATCTTTACTTCTTTCTGGAGTTGTTCTTCTCCAATCATTAATGTACAGTTGAATGTATAGCTTTATTATTTTATTTTATATTTTCACTTTAAGGAATGCATTATAGAACTGTACATTTATGTTGTATTTTGTTTTCAAACGATTATGTAACATGTGGCAAATATGGCCCCAATTTCACTGATCCATTTTTCCAATTTTGCAAACTTTAGAGCTCTCTGTCTAACTGTATTTATGACAAGTTGTTAAGTCATAGGAGATATGGATAATAATATATCTTTGGCCCAATATGCTAATGTGGAAATCATTTTTTCTTCTCTGTGGAATTTCACTCCATTGAAATAAAGTCAAGACTGGACTTTTAATGTCATATAAATATATATCGTGTTTTTTTCTGAATCTCTAGCAGTTTACAGTACAGTATCATTTACCATTTTCATCTTTCCTAGTCTGATGGCAGAATCATTTTGTGTGCTGTAATATATCAGTATGTTCTGAAGAACGATGCAAAACTTCTCAGCAATTTATCACTTACTCATAGTTATTTGTTTCTGTAGAGCTGAGAGTAAATTTAATAAATCTTATGTATACTCTGTAGGAACTATAATTTTTGTCTGCATGTCTTGTTTTTCCATTTCAATTTTATTACTTTTAGAAATTCTTACCCAATTCCTGTGATTGGTAATCTCGGGGTACAGCCCAGCATTCCTTCTCTACCACAAGACCAGGCTGGACCAATCATAGAATTGGACCCACTGTCCATAATGATTAGATTGAGAATGGGACTATAATCCTTGATTTGCTATTTGAGTAACAGAAAAGACAGTCTCTTTTCTCCTTTGGGTCATGAGCTGACAGGATGTGGACCTGGGGCTGATAGCTATCAACCATCCTATTAGGAGGAAAAAGAGAAGAGTATAACCAAAAATTAGAGACCGTGAGCAAACCAATGAACAAAATGTAATTCCTGGATCATAGAGTGTCTGAGTCACTCATGAGCTGTCAGTGTTTTTACCTTTTATTAACAGTTTAACATTTATAAACTGCAAAATATTCTTGCTGATGTCCATATGTAGACTGTCTCCAAAAGCATTAAGTTCAAATATCTCAAGCATTTTTAAAATTGCATTAAAAATTTCTTTTTTGCTTTTTCCATTTTTCATTTTAACCTAATATAGTGTTTCCCCAAATATGTCTATATTAGCAGTTTTCCTAGGAGGGAAAAAAAAGAAGAAAAGTGGTGTTCAGTGCCAATAGCTGTGGGATAATCTGAATTAAGCCAATTTGACATTTTCTTATTGAACTTATTCTAAAAACCTTTAGTTTCTAATGTGCATGGAAAATATCAAAGTGTTTAACCAAACATTTCTGGAACTCTTTATTTTACATCTAATGGATATGGCTTTCTGATAGGCAAACTCTGAGCAGGAAAGTATTAGTGATTTTAAATTAAATTGAAGTTTATACACACCCCCAACCTTTTTGGTAGCTGATCATAGAAATCTGTCTCAAACTAGATTTATTAAAAATGGAATGTTTTGGGTCATGTAACTAGGAAAGGTGTACCTGGTTTGGAGTATTTGTTTCAATATCCAAAGAGTACCCTCAAGGCACTCCCATTCTTTCTTACCCTCATTCTCTATTTGTATTTCTCCACTTTGTTCCTATATGTATTGATTTCCCTCTCAAGCAGAGTTTTTCCACAGGAATAATGATATTGGCAGTTCTAAGTTTAAATCTTGGTTGGACCCAAAAGGTAAAAAGGGAATTTTATTTCCTAGTATCCATACATCAAATTTGGATTAGAATACATGCCTGTGCTTGAATCAACCAGCAGGTGTTGTGGATAGTGGTATATCCTCAAATCCATCATCAATGGGCATGTACCCAGCATGTGATTGACAGCACTATCAGAATCACAGAATAAGCAGGACAGTTTTGCCTGTGAGAATTTGGGTGTTCTTACCAGAAGAATGGGAAAAGGAAGCTAATCACCCAGGAACACTGATGTCTACTTGTGAAAATATTCCTTTACATAAGTCTATATTCTGTGCTAATACATTTATAAAATTATATTTTTACTATAAATTAAGAAGAGTTTATTTTTCAGTAGTGCTAGAAACATTGATTGTTTATCTCTCTTTAACAATTTTTAAAAGAAAATTTAATTTGCAGAACTAATTTTTGGGCAGAGTTACTTTATGACATGACTATGTGCAGAAAAAATTCTGTTGATTGAACATAAAGTGTCATGAATGGTCATTTACAGAAATAAGTGGTACAAAACTTTTATAGCTTTTGAAATAGCATAATGAAGACAGCATGATATCTACTATTAATAACCAAGAAATAACAGCTTAGTCTTATAAATGCCATAGTTTGACTTAAATGAATAACACTGTGTGAACAGAATGGCAATGCTAATCACTATATGCTAAATGATACCATGTATTTTATTTTTCCTAAAACAATTGATTTGAAATATACTGTAATGTGGAACATTTTGAAATTGCTAGAATTTTTTTGACTATTTTCCAGGTAAAGTTTAATTCTTAATGATAAATCCTATTGGTTTGAAGTAAATCCATCCACATCACATTTATAACTGTATTAACTTACAACTTATCACTTTAAAATAATTTAAAATAAACTATAAAATTAACATGACTTTTATAAATATAACTGAGGAAAAAAGAAGAAAATTAATCTACATATAGTTTTCAAAACTGTTAGCATTTTGGCATACTTCTTTTATTCTCCCCACCCGCATGCCCATTGTACTTAGATTTTTCAGTTTACTTTAGGATTGGACAGTAGTCTTATTTTGGTACAATGGCTTATAGAATAAACCTGATAGCCTCTTTTATTTGTATTTTTTTAACATTTCCTATTCTTTTAAGATTCTTAATAAAAAAGTTGTTTTCCTAATGATTTGGTAACTAACTCAAGTTTTCTCAAAGTCTTTTGAAACCAAGTTTGGTAAAGGCAAACTCATTATTTTTAAAGATAATTTTTAAATCCTTGCATTTAATTTTATAACATCTGTTTAAACTCACCTCATCTAATTAACTGATTTATATGCATACAAAACTTACTTTTGACTAACTCATTTTACTGAGTCCTTGATTTTCCTTTCTGAATGCTTTTTCAGTAGACGAATAGCATGACTATGGTTTTCCTGCGTATCTCAGTGTATCTTTCTGTTCTCAGGAAGGTAGCCTTGATGTCATGGCTAAGAGTCGTGTTTTGTGGTGGCCGAGCTCTGGAGTCTGGGTGTTTACCATTAAACTTTGGTTCCAACATTTATTAGTGTGTGAGCTGAGCAAGGTTTTTCATCTCTCTGTGTTCCGTTTTTTTTTAATCTGTGAATTGGGAGTGATAATAATTAGCATTTATTCAGTATTTACCATTAGTATGACACAACTCTAAATGTTTAATATGTACTAGATATAGAATACTTGGTTCACAGCATTTTTTCTCTCAAACAATTAAGATTTTCATCATTTTTTTGTCACTCAGTATTGCCAAGGAAATATGACTGAGTATTAATTTTTTTCTTCCTTTATAAGTACTGTATACTTTTCTACATTGGAACTCATGGGATTATTTCCAACCCTTTAAATATGAACAAGTTCCAAAATTTGATTGACTTTAGATGAATTTCATCACTAATTTTGCCTAGAAATCATAGCCTCTTTTTGATTTGTGGAGTTGTTTTCTTCTCAGCTCAGATTTTTAAGTATTATATGTTTGACTATTTCCTCCCTTCTGGCTTTTTTCTTCCACTGGATAATTATAATTGTAGGGGTTTTTTGGGGGATTGGGGTGTTTGTTTGCTTCTTACCTATTACTTTCCTTCTACATTTATTATGCTTTCCATTTACTCATTCTTTTGATTTATAAATACATTCAGAGAGAGGGTAGTAAAGTGGAAAGAACACTGACTCTGGAATCAGATTAATCTGAAATTTAATCCTGGTATCACTATTTATAAACTGTGTGACCTTAGACAAAGTCATTTAACTTCTCTAATTCTATTTTTCTCATCTGTAAAATGCAGAGAATGGTACAAATTGAAAAAAGTTATGAGTTCTTTTTGGTCGAGTAATTGAAGTGTTCTGTATGTTCTATAAATTATTCTTCTGAATAAATATTATTGTATACTCTCACTGCAATTATTCTTTTTTAAGGTCCTCATTTCTGACATTAATTGCCTACACGTACATTTGGTAACAGCCCAAGTGGCACTCTTCATCCCAACTCTTGCCTCTAAAATCCATACTTTATTTACATTGTAGATTGATTTGCCCAGATATTGTATGCTGGATGAACTTTATACAATTAAAATGGATCTCCTGGACAATGTGAACATTATTCTGTCTTCTTTTTCTGAACCCTCTGATACTAATTTTACATTTTTTAAAAAAGTAAAATATTTCTTTACCCTCATACCTAACTCTGTTAATCTTTCTCCTTTTTTCAAACTGAACCCAACTAGCTTCATGTGAGGAAACCATCTTAGTTCTTTGTCTGAACTTGTTTTCTAACCCTGTAAGTGTAACAATCACATTAGGCCTTAATTATAGTTACTTATCATCATGTCTCTATATTATTAGATTTAGTTCTTGGAGGTGAACAACTAAAATTGACTTACTTTTGGATTCTCACAGTCACTAACGTAGTGCTTTGCATAAATGTTGACATGAATTAATGAATGGGGAATCTAGTGTGATGTGTTTTTACTAAAAAATTTTTGTACATGCTGTAATAACTGTACATGTCATACCAACTCACTCTGCCCTCTCATAGATGATACTGGTTTTCAGAGGAAAGGGATATAGGATACATTGTTCAAAGACGCATACCACAAAAAGGGTCACTAGAATAAAAGTCAGAATATCAGGTTCTTGTGGCATGGTTTACCTGTGACCTTAAGTTCCACATCATAAATTCAGATATTAGCATATAATATTTCTAATTTCCATTGCTGTACTAAAATTTGGAGAATTTTTCTTTTACATCTCAAACAATACTTAGACTTGACAATACCTTGAAAGCAGGTGTGCAGTGAATATTTATGGAAATGAAATGCTAATACGTATGCAGGTGTTTTTTTTTTTAAAGAATGATAGACAAGGATCTCGTGATCTGAATATTTGCTAAACTTTTGTTCTCTTATGTGGAAATTCAGTAATTGGAAAATTTTAGGTTTTATAAATTTTAATGTCCTAATTTTAGAGATGAAGTTCAGGAAACCTCATGACTTGGTTAAGATGACACAATTAACCAGTAGAAAGCAGGGGGCAGAAACCAGGCCTCTTGGCTTTTGACCGAGAGACTTTTCCATTCTAGAATGCTTTGAGTTCCAAGGGGCAAACCGATGACTGTAATACTTTCAGCAAATAGTAATATTTACATATAAGAACATCTTTATTTATCCTTAATTTTTTTCAGTATGTCTTCAAGGGACCATAAGAATAGGACTTCATGTTTTCAACCTAGGATATTTTCTCAGTGTCTCCAATTTGGCTGAGCCATGTATGATTGTTATAGAATGGATAATTAGCATATCAGTATTGAATATTACTTGTTACAAAGCCTCTTTTGCAATAAGAATGAAAGAAATGAACTTCTGTTAATAATATTGGAATGTGGTTAATACAGGAGCATAGAGGTAGGTTTAAAAACTGAAAAAAAAAAGGGACCATCTAGTTTTTCTTGCCCAGCTGTTGAAAGACCTTTCTAAAAAAAGCATTTCATAGGTGGCAGTGTGCTGCTCCTGGCTATGTAGAGCAGGACTAGAGGCAAGGAAAACTTCTGATTTTTTTTTTAACTTTCACTGACATGGGTTGAGAAATTATTTGAAGTTGACCAGATGGAAGAGAATGAGACCTGCTTCTTAGAGAGAAGATTTTTTTCTCATACTTTCTCCCTGAAACCACAATCCACAAAACCAAGCCATCAAGAGTAATAGATACTTGGTAGCAACAGGCTTCTTCCCTGAAGTCTGTAGCCCCAGTGTTCTTGCAGGGATACTGTAGGGTGTTGAGAGCAGCCATATCAACAGGAAAAAGAGACCTCTGGAACAGACAAATACGTGATCCTGGCTACCATTTCACAATCAGGACTGAACTCTTGAAATGACTAAGCTGGAGTTCTTGAATTAATCACAGCAAAGGGATAAAGACATTTCTTGCTGAGGGAAAATTGGGTATATGATTGGAATAAGAAATAAAAGACAAGTGGTATTATTTTTTTTTACCAAATTGGCAAAGATGTAGTTCTTTTGGAACTCGTGAGGAAGTTAATATTCATGAGTGCTAATGCAGATTGAGGTCAAAGGATGCTGTATATAGTACTATTAGCATTGAACTATTTTGAAATAATATCGTCACAGAAAATCAAAAGAGGTGGGCTTTATTTGCAACCTTCTAACCATGACTGTGCCTATCACTTTCACTCATTGTTTTTCACATTTTCAAAATGTAGATGCATTACCTTCTTTATACCAAGTAGTATTTATAACTGATTAGAGAACTCTTGAGTTCTTCTGAAGTTAGGGAATCTTTACATCAATGTTATTTAGGTACATTATCGTGATAACTTCATGAATTTTAGGTAATTAAAACAAAACAAAATAAAATAAAACAAAGCACTTCTCCAAAAATTTCTTGTAGCTTTTCACTTGAAGGTGATTGTTAAGTAAACGGAGTCAAACTCGAGATGGTCTATGCTAAATGGTGCTGTGTGCTTGGGCTGTATGCTGGGGCATTTCTTCTAGGAAAGAATTGGATATGTATTGTATACTCCAACATGGAATTACTGGTGAAAGAAAAATATGTTTTTTGTTTTTTATTTTTTGAGAGACTGGGAAGAGGGTGAAGAGGAAGACAATAATTGCTGAATGAGAATTGTGAATGAACAAGTTGCTATTAATAACATTAAATAAAGTTAGAAAGGAATTTTAAAAGGCAGGAAGTATTCAGGAAGATGCACAGAAGCCCTTGCTGAGTCAGAGATGGAGATATTGAGGATGGGCTGACCTCAACTGAAGCTGATAGCCCTATAAACCCAGAAAAAAAACATGAAGCAAGGTTTTACAGCTTAGTCTTTAGATGAGAAGCTGTACTGTTTTCCCAGGGATAGACCATACAAATGATTTACTAACTTTCATTTTTTTGGATGTATTTTTGCCTTATTATTTTCCAAAGGTACATAACGATTCTTATTACAGGTTTAGAGACATATATTCAAAATTGAGATATAGAACAATAAGCACAGATATAGAGATTTTCTTGAAATTATTATTCTTAATTAAGCTTGTTCATTTTAGAAGTTTATACTTGTTATCAAACCAAATAAATATCTTCAATGGCGTGAAAATGTCTTTTTGATGCCATTTAATCTTCATGTCTCCTATCACAAAATACTTATCTGAGTTGATATGTCGTTTAACATTTTTATGATATGACTTTGTTTTATTGTTTAGAAATCTTTCTTGACAATTTAATGAAAAATGCTTACTATCTTAGGTTCTTTTAATGATTTTTAGATTTTTTTTTGTACACAGTGTTCCATGTCAAAGTATACTTTCAAATCCACTGTTTTTAAAGTGAGAAAATCTCTTCTTGGATTGTTGTAACTCACATTCAAATCAAACTTTGGCAAAAAGTCAGTTTTACTTTGAGGTTGTTTCATTTGTCTAAAGGTATCTTCCCACTGCACTTTTTTTCAATTGGCAAAGGGAAAAAAAAAACACCCCAAACAGCTATATTCCTGACGATTGACTACACTGGTGTCTAAAATCTTGTCAGTACCTAAGCTTTAAGATATAGATAACTAAATTCAAAGCGACATTTTACACTTAAAGAATCATGTTTCACGTTTAAAACCTGAAGATGAGATTCAGCTGGGGTTTTAGATACAGTCGTTCCTCATTGTCTGTGGGAGATTGGTTCTAGGCCCCCCGCAGACACCAAATTCCAAGAGTGTCCAAGTCCCTTATATAAAATGGTATAGTAGTGTTGTGAAAACATAATTTGAATTTTTATGCATACGTGAATCTCAGCACTACTTGAAATAAGTACTTCGCTTTAAAATATCAGTGCCTTGAGAAGACAGTTGGGGAAAATGTAACCCACATACATAGTAGAGCATAGAGGAGAGAGCCAAGGATGTTACACTCTTGATACCTGGAGATGTTACAAGTCCATTTCTTATAGAGGAACTGTTCATTAACGGAGATTCTACAAATCATATAGATATTTATGTAGAAGTATTAACAGGGGACCCTTCCAAGAGTAACTTCTAGAAGTTTAAAAACAATACTGCAAGGAGACATTACCAGTATTCTGTCTAAACTGCAGAAATAGCACCAATTGAGCCCAAAACCAGGGCATGCACATCTAAAGAGATCATCTACATACTGGGAGACAGAAAGAATTAGTAAGTTTCTTGGACTTGATGCCAGAAGGTGAGATTTGGAAACGCAGAACTTCAAAAAGCTTAATTTTGTTCTATAGCAAAGGACTAGCAACATCAACATCCCCTGGGAACTTGCTAGAAGTTTAGATTTTCAGTCATCACCACAGACCTATTTAACCAGCATCTTTGGACTTGGAAGCTAGAAATATGTTTTAGCAAACACTGCAGGTTATTATGATGCATTATGAAATCTGGGAACTGCAGTTACAAAGATGGTAATTGAACTAAACCTAAAACCTTTTCTGCTAGGTTTTAGCCGTATTACTTTGGACAGGTCACTCAGCCCAACTGTATTTCTCTTACCTTCTTGAAAACTATGAACAATATTGGTATATTGACTGTCTCAACACCCATGCAAATTATTAGTAAGGTGGAATTCAACACGTACACCTCGGATCATGAAGATTAAACACTAATTTCTGGGAACAACTGAATGCATTCAGGAAAGCAGATTCTGAGTCAACAGTCAATAGTCTACAATAATTAACAGATACAAGGAACAAGAAATTCTGGAAATTCTTATTTTAAAGGGGAGATCTTATGGGGTTTTTCTCCCAGAGACTAATACAAATATGAGTGTGCAAGATATTTGGCTTGGCAAGAAGCAATTGAAAAATGAGTTTTAGAGAACCATTCCCATGTAATAGCCTGGCTTAACCCCTTCCAATTATTCTCTCATCCCCAGAGAAAGTATGAGGATATTAAATGGAGAAAGCGTTTGGTCTGCTTTGCTTGCTTGTATATTGTGGAAAGTGGACGGAGAATGCTGTATTACAGATCTGTATGGTGCAGGGAGATCTGTGGGCATCTAGGTGATGATTTGGAATCAAGTCTCAGGCTATCTGAGAGGGGTGAAGCCAGGGACAGAGGTTCTGAACTCTGAGATTTCTGCTTAGGGATGTGTGTGATGATTAAATAATATGCAACACTTTGTGATAACCTACAATATGTTAGGCTATTACTTACTCTTATTATAATCAATTTGTCTATTCTCACTTTCAGTTAGTGGCCACAAATCTCAATTAGGCAAATATGGTCAAGAAATCTGTTTTACTAATGAGTCAATTGCAGACCCTTTCATAACTTCTAATTTTTCCTCAAAATCTCCATATTCCGTCCTTCCCCCACTGCCCATTAACTGATGAACTGGCCTCAAATGTCATTTGGAAAATGTAGAATATCAGAATTGAAATTTCTAATCTGAATTTTATACCTTCTGCCTTCACTCCTATAGAAATGAATCAGATGAAATATTCATGCTCCCAAGAAGACCCTTTTTTATATATCCTATTCCCTCTCAACTCTTCAAAGACTTCATCCAGCAATTACCTCCTCTCTCTCCTTCATCTCTTTTCCCCTCACTGCTGGATTATTCGTATCACCATATCAATGTGCTCTGGAATTTCCTATCTTTGTCTCACATCTTCAAGACCTCATTTCTATTTCCCCTTTCAGAGCATTATTTATACAAAGACATGTCTATATTTTACTTTTTCAACTCCTATTCACACTTTAAAAATTTTTTTATAAAAAAGCATTCTTTTAATTGTACAACTGATAGGACTCAATTGTAAGAAAATCAGAATACAGACAAGGAAAAGGAACAAATTTAAAACTATCAATAATTCCTTCACCTAGAGAAAATCAAGCTTAAAACTGGATGTATTTTCTTCCTTTTTAAACAGTTTAATTTGAAATTATATCAAGTAATACATGTATATATTTTTTAAGGAACAAAGACACTAGTGCGAGAAAACTTGTTCCTTCCTACTTACTCAGCCCTGATGCTGGTTCTCTGGAGACAACACTTTAACCTCTTCAGAGCAGAAATGGAAGTCAGGCTGCAAGATTTGCTTCAAAGCTCTGCTCTTTGCTGGCCGTGTGACCTGGTCAAGTCACTTAACTAACTCTCTGTACTTTAGTTGCCTTTTCTTCATTATAGGCATAACCATATTACCTAGCAAAAGGGTCATTGTGAGGATAAAATGATTGGAACAATGTTTAGCACATTGTATATATAGTGTATAAATATTACTGTAGTTGTTTTTGTTATTACTACTAATTTCATAATTCCAAATGAAATGTTTACATTAATAGGTCTTGATTTTTAGTATTAAGACAATAACTATAGATTACCTCATATTCATAATGCGTTAGCTCTTTTACCTTGTCAGATAAAACACACATCACCCATCTCTCTGTTTTACCACTATAGCCAGATCACAGTTTTTACTTAAGTCAAAGAGTGCTATATATCAACCTTTTATCCTTTAAATTTCTTTGCTGTCATTTTAGTGTAGTTCTGGGAGCAAATGAAGGTAGAAGCATGTGTTCTATCCACCATGTTGAACTGGAAAGTTCCATAGGCCCTTCACCCAGTAGATTCTAGCTTCTGATCCACTGATACTGCTCAGGACTATGTCGCTAACCACATCCATATTGTCGAATCCAAAGGCAACTTCCCTGTCTTCTTCAATTGGCCTCTTAATAGCATTCAGCAAGTTAACTGTCTTCTCCTTATTAATGTAGTTTCCTCTCTTAGCTTCTGTGATACCATCCTCTCCTTGGTTCCTTCTCAGTCTCCTTGAGTTTTTCCTTCTCCTCTGCTAGACATCAATATTTTGTAAAACCCCGGGACTTTGTCCTGGGACTGTGTTTTGTTTGTATCTATCTACATTCTCTCTCCCCAGACAATCCATTTTGCTCATATAGTCTAAATGGTACCTAATGCTGATGCCTCAAAAATTTATTTCTCCCATGAACTCTCAAACATACATCAAATGGCCTAATTGTTGTCTCCAGGTATCAAAGAGTTACTTTAAAACTAACATGACTAAAACATATATCTTGATCCCTTACATTGATGCACATACCTATAAAAAATTTAAATGAAAAAACAATTAACTTCTTTCCTTACCTTATCACTGAGTTTGAGAGTCATTCTTAGCTCCTTCTATTTTCTCGTTTTAGAAATAAATGCAACATTCAAACCTGTCAGTTCTATCTCCAAAATATATCCTGAATGAATTTACTTCTCTCAGCTCTCACTGCAACCACCCTGGTCTGAGTCACCCATCTAATCTTGCCTGGACTCCTGAAGGAGACTCTTTGTTTCCAGTTTGATTCTCTACAAGCTGGGCATTTTTTTTTTTAATAGGGAAACAAAGAGGGAGAAAAATAGTGATTCTTTCTCATCTTTTCATAGCCACAAACTCCTAAAAACAAGACAAGGCCTATCTTGGTCAATGAAGGTAAAACTTCCTTATCACATTACTTTCTGGGACATAAAACTTTATATCAGTACAATTTGAAATTACCCATGTGTTTGCTTTGTCACTGGACAACTCCCCTAACTCCTAAAACTACTTGACAGTGGATTCTTTGCCTGGAATACCAATGCACAGAGAACATGCAAATTGTGCTTCAAAAATATTGTTTGATAATGAATTAGTGAGTTATCAATATCAGTCATATGATACAACTTCCATTTATTTGGATTTATATTTTTACCCCAAATTCTTAACAGATAAAAGTTCTTTCAAGATCTGAATAAACACGTCTTTCAAAACGAACTCCTTAAATTCTTAAATAAATGGGAAACATATATTTGCCGTCGTACCATAAGGTCATGCGTATAAATAGATGACTCTGCTTTGTTTACCCCTGTGTAACCTCACAATTAGTAACATATGTGGATGTGAACAATTTAATAGTTTATATCAAAGTGCATTCCATTTACAACATTTATTTAACTATGCATGTTGTCCAGTAAATACATGGTTTACTTTTCATAAAAATGTGACTGAATTGATTCAGTAAAAGTAACATTAGGAAGTTGAACCTCATCAATTCAGAAAATATGTGTAAGATATAATTTTCTGGTAAGCATTCCATAATGTAACCCTTTAATAAGAAAACACCAAAGCAATTTTATTTTAAGACTGTGCAAAAGAATAGCAATAAAAGTCTGTTTGTAAATTATGTCTTTTGTTTATTGCTTGTTCTGCTTTTCTATTTTTAGAATAAAAGTACTCCCTTCAAAAGTAGAATATTATTTGGCAAATCTAATAAATCATATCTCTACTGAAAATAACAGCAATAAATAATATACTTATAGAACAAAATATGTGTTTCAGATGTGAGATTTTTAAGGTCAATTTGAATACATTCTAACGTCCTAGTGAGAGTAAGCCTAGTTCTTAATAGTCTAGTCTGCACAGCACTGCAGTCTCCAGAGATTTTTTCTTTTTTTTTTTTTTTGTACATGGGCCTCTCACTGTTGTGGCCTCTCCCGTTGCGGAGCACAGGCTCCGGACGCGCAGACTCAGCGGCCATGGCTCACGGGCCCAGACGCTTAGCGGCATGTGGGATCCTCCCGGACCAGGGCACGAACCCGTGTCCCCTGCATCGACAGGCAGACCCTCAACCGCTGCGCCACCAGGGAAACCCTCCAGAGATTTTTTTATTAAAAAAAGGCATATTCAAAGATGAGAAACGTGCTTTTGCATCTTAGCTATACTCAGACATCTTCTACACAATTGCAAAACGTGTTAAAACAGACATGTTTAAAGGAAATAATTTATGCATAAATTTTCGAAATAAGCATTTAAAAAGTTCAAAATCATGTTTATTCAAAAATCCAACTTTAAATTTTTTAAGTAATGTCAGTAATGATTATTGATATACCCAAATGTCACATTAATTAACTATTCAGCTTTATAATTTGCTTTTAAAAATCCAGAATGTCATATTAATATTACATATAATATAGTAAAATTTCAATTCTGCATGATGATGTTTTAACAGAAATTTCTGAAATTACTAAACAACCTGAATTATGGGCAACACAACATTGAATGCTATTTGTTAACCCTTTATGCCTCACCTCCCATTTTTGATTTTGTGTTTCTTACCATACGGTAGTGTTTATCCAAACACCTGCATTAATAAATTATCACTTGAAAGCATATGCTGACCAAAGAGTAAATACTACATTGTTGTTATAACATTTTCAATACAAATTGATTTCTACTATATTTGAAAACTACCCCAAGTCTTTAGTTTTGAAAGAAAATGTTTTTCTAATGCAGATGGCTATTTTTAGTATTCACAGTATATGTTAGTTAAAAATACCTAGGTATTTTTCTCAGTATGTAATTAAACTGAATGATTCAATCAAAAATAAGAAGTGTACATGAATAATGGGGTGAGTTCTCTCAGAATCCTTCCTCACTTGGTTTATTTCTAGCAACATGTAAATTTTATAAGCTGTAGCTATACTAGAAAAATACAAAACAGCATAGAATTAACTTTCTTTTTGGATCAGGGTGTACAAAGAGAGGTAACTTGAGTAAACCAGCTAATGAGGAGTATGGAGATTTGGGGATATATGTTCCTTAGTGTGGTTGGAAACTGAATACATTCATAAAACAATTGCTCCAGTCACTCTCTCTTTCAAAATATTTTAATGTTTTAACCTATTTAGTTTTTAGTAGTTTTCATATTTAGATTTGATAAGAGGTGGTAGATACATTTTAAAGTGTAGTTCATTTGTGTAATTCCTTGAGATTATGTCTTCCACTTCATCTTTTTTATTATGCAAATGCCAAATTTTTAAGATTCTGTGACATTTTATTCCTTTGTAGCCCGAGATTATTTATATATGTATATACCTATTTATTGATCTCTGTTTTTATATGAAGTCCACATTGTTACAAAACAATTAGAAGTAGCTTTTAATACTGGATACAAAAGAGCAAGGCAATCTACATCAGAAAAATATAAGAAAGATATGATGACAGAAAAACATTCAAGGATATGAAATAAAATCAGACAGAAATTATTTTGTTTCTGCTGTATCTTTTACTATGTTTCTAGTTTATTATAAAAACATGACTATACTGATATTAATGAAAGGAACCACCAAGTTATTTTTGTGTAATCTGTACTAGACATTAAACAAAACTCTTTACATAATACATTTAATTCTTACCTCAACCCTGAAATTATGCTCATTTTCTACATAATGAAACTGAGATCTTGTCCAAAACCTTGTTTAAATTAGAGGTAAGAAGTACAGAGCCTAGAAAATTCAAACTGTGTTATCTGAAGCTAAAGCTAATCCTATAAACCCTAGGCATCTCTCCTGTATTTAATTGATTTTTGTCAGGTTTCTCTTCATTATACAGTAAGGGTCAAAGATTATTTGAATACTAAGCAGGTTCATGTTGCCTGAATGGAACTGGCTCATCTAACTTAGGTTTCCAAATCAGCATCCAGGAAGCAGTAGTTCCTTCTACAAAAGGTTGAGGTTCCTACATACAGCTCAGTCCAGAGAACTTTAGCTCTGCAGAAATCTTTGTAGTGATTGAAGGTTGTAGGTACTAACCTTTTAACTGATTTCAGTGGAAATCACAGGAATTTGTGGAGGTTAAGCGGTAAGTTGGAATTTTTGGAGTTCTGGCTATTTTCCACGTAGATTATTATGTCATCTAGCATCAAATAGCATCAGGTGTTTATTTCTTCCTTTTCTATCTGGATGCCTTTTATTTCCTTTTCCCCACCGATTTGTCTGATTAGAACTTCTAGTATCCTTGCTATGGAAGAAACACCACTGTATTTTGACCACTTCATAGGAGCATGTCCTGTATAGACCTTGTGGGCATAGACACACAGGAGTTATTACTCAGTTTGTGACATAATTGGCTCTTCAAAATGCCATTTTACTCTAAAAGGCCAGTTGATTCATAGAGATGGGGAATATGGTGAGAATAATGAATTCCATGGTCTTCTAGTCTTCATTTGGCATAAAATGAGCTCGCTTTTCCTTCTAAGGGCTCTAGTCACAAACTGGCACGATTCTAGAAAATGGTTGATATGGCACACCCTCTTTGTGCTGATTAAGGTTAGACTTCACAATATCTGAAGCTTTTCCAGTTACACAAATCAAGTAAGATTTTAGTGGCCTGCCATCAGTTTCAGTCCTAGGGACACATGCTCAGTTACATCACATCAAAGTTTCCCATAAGTCAAACCATTCTGATTCTTTCAGATAACTGCCCTGGATCTGCTACCCGTTGTGGTTGCTGGTCTCTGGCTGGTCTCTGCTTCTACCTGGTCCCTATCACTTATGGGTCTCACCATCCTCACTGGATCCAGAGAGCCCACATTGATGGTGAAAGTTCCTATTGCTTTTTTGGTCTGCAGAGAAGAACCAGCTTGGAGCTCTTCACAGATGCTGAGTGCATTTTTCAAAGGTTTGATGAAAGGATACCTCCAGGACTCTCACAGTTAGGGTATGATCGAGCAAACCTTGCCTAAAAAATCAACCTAGAATTTCTGGAAGCAACATGTAAATAATCCATAGAGTTCCGAATAATTAACCATCTGTTTGCAGTTCTGACTACAGGTACTGGCATTCGCTCACATATGACATGTCATCATCCATCCATTTTGGCAGAAAGGAAGGTGCTCTGTGTAGAAAATATTTTCCATCTCTAATGCAAGAATTAAATTATATAAATATTTATTTAAAAGGAAATGAGTAACTACAGATCAGTAGGTTTCTTTTATTTTGCACTGATATTTATTTAATTTTTTTCTTGCTGAGCTTAATTTAAAAATCTTGTGTAGAGAATTTCAATGCAATTTAATCAGCAGGAACATGCATTTATGATGGAGAAAGTATTAAAAAAAAACAAAGAAAAAGACTGCTGGGAGAATTTATTTTGGTAATTCCACCCAGAGGGCTAAGGTTGAAGATTCAATTTACACTCAACAGGAATAAAGCAGTGAGTAGAGGAGGCAGAGGGACTTAGTTAGCAAGACATTTTTGTGGTACAAAAAATCCATGCAAAATAGTCAAATTTGTTTGGAACTGGAACTGGAAAATACCAACAGAAATAGAGCATTGGAAAAAAATCATCTGAATCTATTTTGCAGTTAGGAATAGATAAACAGATAATATTTAATACAGCATTGTAAGAAGTATGCAAAATACCACAAGAACAAAGATAATTTAACTCTTGCCTATGGTAGATTGTGAAGAGTCTACCAAAGAGATAACATTAATTGGAACTTGGAGAATTAGTTGGCTTTCCTTGTTACTAATTAAGGTATGGATGGTAATATTCTAGCTATGAAGATCAGCAGGTTCAACATATGGGGGCCAGAAAGGTTCAGAAATGTGTTGGAAAGAGAGTAAAGTAAAATTGAGAAACATTTTCTGGTACACAATAAGTGGTGATGGTCTGGGAGATGGGCTGATGGTGGTGAGAAGGGGAGAGAAAATGAGAGGGTTGGTTCCATAATGATTTGTTAGGGCTATCTTGAAAAGGACTCCTGTAGACTAAACTAAAAGTGTTGGACGGACGAAAATCAACAAATATATCCGAAGTAGTAAAATGATCAAAATTTAGAATATTTTAGGAAACTATAGCAACAAAGCAGAAAATAAACTGGTGTTAGAAGAGAAAAAAAATGCTGCAGAAGATACAGCTCTATCTGAAGCTTATAGAAGTATAAAAAATTGTGAGGAACTATTAGAAAAAGGTCAGAGATAGGCATTTTGAGATTAATATTTTAAAAAAGGACAAAATAAAATGAGAATACTATGGCTTCTGAAGTTATAGGAAAAGTAGAGATTAAAGAAAGGGAAGTATAGAGTTATAAGTGGAAGAAGTAGAACCAGAATTCAATTAAAACTATATCGCAAAAGGTTAACAGAATTGTAACGCTAAGAATCCTGACCCTAGAAAGAAAGAAAGAAAGAAAGAAAAAGGAATCAAGCCACTGGAGAAATTTTGGAAATATAAAAATGTCTTAACTATTAAGGAATAATCATTGCTTCTGAAGGAAATGGGGAAAAGAAATATATATTTTCTGTAATATGCACAAATGGAGGTGTATCTCAAAAGAAATGTGAAAATGAATTTGTAAAAGAAATGATTGATACCTCCTTCACGTTTATTTAACAGGAAAGTATGAAGGTGAATTTAACCATATCTTAAAGAAAGTGTGCTTACTCTCAACCTGTGTTTTAAATCTGACCAAATTGTTGATCCTAATCATATTTTTTTATCATAGGATCAAATTATATACTGAACTTCTATTCTGAATTTTCATTTAACATTAGTTTGTTTATTCTCACCCATGTCATGAAATATTCTTTAAACTAACATTTTAATAATGCATAATGTTGGATTTTTTGTGTGGATTATGATTTAATTAACCTTTCCCAAATTGTTGGGCCCTCGTGCAGTGTCCTGTTTTTGACATTATACAAAACAGCTGTTGAGCATTCAAATACCACAATCTAAGACAGCTTTTTAGGGGAATTTTCTTGAAGGGAATTGCAGAATCAAGGAATTAAGTATATTTAAATCTTTGGAAATATGATGCCCAAAGACCCTCTAAAAATACTTAACAGCTGGATGCCCCTTAGTAGTGTATGAGAAGGCACATTTCATTATATGCATGTAAATGCTCAGTGTTAGAATTTAAAACATATTTACCAATTTGAAAGGCAAAAATGGATATTTTGTAGATTTGTGTGCTGGTTATGTTGATCATTTTAAAATATGTTTATTTATCATTTATATTGATTTTGTGCATTTTTTCCAAATTTACCAACTTCTAAAATTTTTTTCTAATATGAACATCAGAAATGTTCACACATCATTTTGTGTACATAAGTTGCACAATGTTTGTAAAATATATTGAGAAGTTAGCCATGGGGAAAAGAGTACATTTGGGTTTAAAACCTTTCACTCTTGAAAGAATTACATACATTTGAATAAAAAATGAAATAAATTAAAAAATAATGATTCAAAAGATTTGGAATAAAATATTGTTTATGATCAAACTAAATATATGTAATATATAAATTAGTGGATAATTATTATGGATATATTTTTGATATATACTACCAGTATTCTTATAAGATGGATTGTAAATACAAAACACATTTTAGTGAAAATTAATAATTTAAAAATACAACTTAGTCCATTCATACACCATGATCAAGTGGGGTTTATTCCAGGAATGCAAGGATTCTTCAATATACGCAAATCTATCAATGTGATAAACCATATTAACAAATTGAAGGAGAAAAACCATATGATCATCTCAATAGATGCAGAGAAAGCTTTCGACAAAATTCAACACCCATTTATGATAAAAACCCTGCAGAAAGTAGGCATAGAGGGAACATTCCTCAACATAATAAAGGCCATATATGACAAGCCCACAGCAAACATCATCCTCAATGGTGAAAAACTGAAAGCATTTCCACGAAGATCAGGAACAAGACAAGGTTGCCCACTCTCACCACTCTTATTCAACATAGTTTTGGAAGTTTTAGCCACAGCAATCAGAGAAGAAAAGGAAATAAGAGGAATCCAAATCGGAAAAGAAGAAGTAAAGCTGTCACTGTTTGCAGATGACATGATACTATACATAGAGAATCCTAAAGATGCTACCAGAATACTACTAGAGCTAATCAATGAATTTGGTAAAGTAGCAGGATACAAAGTTAATGCACAGAAATCTCTGGCATTCCTATATACTAATGATGAAAAATCTGAAAGTGAAATCAAGAAAACACTCCCATTTACCATTGCAACAAAAAGAATAAAATATCTAGGAATAAACCTACCTAAGGAGACGAAAGACCTGTATGCAGAAAATTATAAGACACTGATGAAAGAAATTAAAGATGATACAAATAGATGGAGAGATATACCATGTTCTTGGATGGGAAGAATCAACATTGTGAAAATGACTCTACTACCCAAAGCAATCTACAGATTCAAGGCAATCCCTATCAAACTACCACTGGCATTTTTCACAGAACTAGAACAAAAAATTTCGCAATTTGTATGGAAACACAAAAGACCCCGAATAGCCAAAGCAATCTTGAGAACGAAAAAAGGAGCTGGAGGAATCAGGCTCCCTGACTTCAGACTATACTACAAAGCTACAGTAATCAAGACAGTATGGTACTGGCACAAAAACAGAAAGATAGATCAATGGAACAGGATAGAAAGCCCAGAGATAAACCCACGCACATATGGACACCTTATCTTTGATAAAGGTGGCAGGAATGTACAGTGGAGAAAGGACAGCCTCTTCAATAAATGGTGCTGGGAAAACTGGACAGGTACATGTAAAAGTATGAGATTAGATCATCCCTAACACCATACACAAAAATAAGCTCAAAATGGATTAAAGACCTAAATGTAAGGCCAGAAACTATCAAACTCTTAGAGGAAAACATAGGCAGAACACTCTATGACATCAATCACAGCAAGATCCTTTCTGACCCACCTCCTAGAGTAATGGAAATAAAAACAAAAATAAACAAATGGGACCTAATGAAACTTCAAAGCTTTTGCACAGCAAAGGAAACCATAATCAAGACCAAAAGAAAACCCTCAGAATGGGAGAAAATATTTGCAAATGAAGCAAATGACAAAGGATTAAATCTCCAAAATTTACAAGCAGCTCATGCAGCTCAATAACAAAAAAACAAACAACCCAATCCAAAAATGGGCAGAAGACCTAAATAGACATTTCTCCAAAGAAGATATACAGAATGCCAACAAACACATGAAAGAATGCTCAACATCATTAATCATTAGAGAAATGCAAATCAAAACTACAATGAGATATCATCTCACACCAGTCAGAATGGCCATCATCAAAAAATCTAGAAACAATAAATGCTGGAGAGGGTGTGGAGAAAAGGGAACACTCTTGCACTGCTGGTGGGAATGTGAATTGGTTCAGCCACTATGGAGAACAGTATGGAGGTTCCTTAAAAAACTACAAATAGAATTACCATATGACCCAGCAATCCCACTACTGGGCATATACCCTGAGAAAACCAAAATTCAAAAAGAGTCATGTGCTAAAATGTTCATTGCAGCTCTATTTACAATAGCCCGGAGATGGAAACAACCTAAGCACCCATCATCGGATGAATGGATAAAGAAGATGTGGCACATATATACAATGGAATATTACTCAGCCTTAAAAAGAAATGAAATTGAGCTATTTGTAATGAGATGGATAGACCTAGAGTCTGTCATACAGAGTGAAGTAAGTCAGAAAGAAAAAGACAAATACCGTATGCTAACACATATATATGGAATTTAAGGGGAAAAAAATGTCATGAAGAACCTAGGGGTAAGACAGGAATAAAGACGCAGACCTACTGGAGAACGGACTTGAGGATATGGGGAGGGGGAGGGGTGAGCTTTGACAGGGCGAGAGAGAGTCATGGACATATACACACTAACAAACGTAGCAAGGTAGATAGCTAGGGGGAAGCAGCCGCAAGGCACAGGGATATTAGCTCGGTGCTTTGTGACAGCCTGGAGGGGTGGGATAGGGAGAATGGGAGGGAGGGAGACGCAAGAGGGAAGACATATGGGAACATATGTATATGTATAACTGATTCACTTTGTTATAAAGCAGAAACTAACACACCATTGTAAAGCAATTATACCCCAATAAAGATGTTTAAAAAAAAAAAAACCCCCCAAAAAAATAAAAAATAAAAAAATAAAAATACAACTTAGTCCAATACTCTCGTTTTTAAATTTCCAAATCGTTTTATCAAAAAAAAATTGAAGTGAGAGAAAGAAGGTAAATGCATCATAAACTCCTTTTTTATCATAGGCAGAATTTAAAAATATAATTTTATTTCTAATGTTGATAACTAAAGACAATATAAACTACTTATAAAAACAAATGTTGACATTAATAGAAGTACTAGAAGACTGTCTTGCAAGCAAAATGCATATAAAACATTTAAAAATATTTATATAGCAAACACATATCAAATGTACAATGTAGAAGCTTTAAAATAAATAGCATGAAACAAGATAAAAAAATGAGTTAAATATAGTGCTTTAAATTTGGCTCCAGTAATATTGGCTGTGGAGTTTAAGAGAAGTTCTGAGAATTAAGTTAAGTTAATTAAGTTCTGAGATTAAATTAAAAAAAATTCATAATAATCATATATCACAATACATAATAGAAAGTAGCAAATAAGCATTTAACGGACATGTATTTGTTATTTCTGTTGTTATGGCTATTTATCAATGTTTATTTCTAATATATTGTAATATATTGACTTTTAAAACTGTTTAATCCCTCTCTTTCCTCAAATTAATCCATGATATTATAACTTGGAGAATACCTTCATTTCACCGTTCTACTTTTTAAAAATTCTCCCTTTTTTTTTAAATTCTCCTTTTTTTTTTTTTTACAATCCATCCCATTTTTTGAATCATTTGTTACTATCTATAAATCTGAGCAGAAAGAATCCCTTAATATTTGTTTCCAATATGTTTTTATATTGCTTTTTCTCAATATGCTTCATAAACTGTTGATAAATAGCTTTAAATGATGTTATAATAGTTACACACTAAATACTGACTAAGATAAAATGCAGCAACCAAAGATAAGTTGAGTTCAAGCCCTTTCATTACTTGATGGGGAGTCACAAGAACACCACTGAAAAATATTTATCATTGAAATTATATTTAACAAGGACAATAAACAAAGTCATAGCAACATATCCTGTTCCAAAATTTTTAGCATTTAAATCAGGGAAAAAGTATTTCTTGATCAAGCAACACTACCTAATTGAAAGGTATCCTAATGGACCATTACCTGGCTATCTGATGCAAAAACAGGTTCCAAGGATTGAGAATTAAACCAAGGAACGCAACTTGATAATATATTTGATTTATGATTACTATTTCCTTATTGTTACAGAACCTGTTATTCCTATGTTAAACACTTTATGAAACTAAGGGGTGCTGTATATTTCTTGAAAGATCAGTCTAGTTAAGTGGGCAAATGGGCATTTGCTGAGTCAGGAGGATGACTTGAACTTTCTCACTGCTTTTCCAGCAAGAGTGGGAGGGTCTTCAATCTGTAGCATCTAGAAATTCAGACACACACCTTAGTATGTGCCCAGCCTGTTCTATGGAGGTATGTAGCCTAAAACTGGCTTTAAAAACTTAAAAGGGCATTTGTAAATCCAGAGGGTTATGCTTTATAATTTAATTAATAGATTTATTGCGAGTCAAATACTTGATAAAAAGAGGGTAGCAGAGTCATCGAGAAAACAGGTTTGGGGGTCAGACAACTATAGTTCAGGATCAGGGACCATCATTTACTAGTTGTTTGACCTTGGGCAAAATGTTCACCCTCTCAAGCCCTCATTTTCTTCATTTATTCACTGGGTGTGAACTATTACCTTATTAGGTAATGGTGAAAGTAAGTGAAATTATATAAATAAAGGTCTCATAGTGTATGGCACACAGCATGTGCCTCCAAATGACAGCCCCTATTCTTTTTAGATACATTTTATATTTAAGTGACAAACAATGCAACGTGTTTAGTATCCTTACAAAAGAAGCAATCTAATGTTTCATGAGTTTTCACTTAATTGCAAGGGTTGAGAATTTCCTCACCTCCAAATCACATTACAAACGATGAAGATAAGAAATGTTTATAAGTGCTAATGGTGTTCATTATTTCTTGACTTATTTTCTATGTACAGCATCTTGTTGGAGCCATGACAGGACTCTAATCAAGGCTCTTGACTTTTAGGTATTATTTTTGTTTCTGTTCTAGAATAGGAGCAATAGAGACAGGCAAAATAATATTCCTAATTAAGTTAATTATGCTTTGTCAGTTAATCACAAGGTGCATAAATTTATCTCTGCACTGCCTGAGCCTAGAAGATATTTACTGGAAACGACACATTTCTCATTCGAAATTAAGAAAATTGCAGGCAAAAAACATTTGAGGTTTTGCCTAGACACATTTTGCTCTGATTTGCCTTTAATAGAACGAGTCTGGCAAGAATAAGGCCATAATACTCTGTTTGTTAGTGCAACAGTTTCTAACAGTGAATAGGATCAATTTGATATATTTCATTATCCTTACAAATTAGAAGGAGCTGTTTGGGCCTGCACGGAAATGCTGATGGCAGTGACAGCCACCCATGAGGCTGACACATTGAACTTCACAGTTCAGACTTTAGGAACCTCTCTCTGCCAGCAGTCTTGGCATCTTTATGTCAGATTTTCATTTAAATTGGCACATTTTATTATACAGAGACATAGCATGATTTCTTTAAAACTTGATATTTCTCCTGTTTGTATTCTATTTCTATAGTACAGGTGGGAGTGCCAACTACATCACTGAATAGTATAGTAATCTTAGAGATAAACGTCTGTAGCAGTTTTCAAGAGGGTGAAAATATAGTGAAAGTATATAAATAAAACACTCCCAGCGGATGGCATATAGGAAGTGCCCCCCCAAATGACAGCTACTATTATTTTTGAGATGTTCTGAATATTTCAATGGCAAACAACACATTTTTTATTCTTACAAAACAAATAATCTAACATTTGGTTGCCACTCACAAAGAATTCAAATATAATCCGTTTCAAAGGTGCAGAAAGGGGAAAATTACAGGGAATTGAATTGACTATTTACTGCCTTCTCCTTAGGTCTGTGTGATTGAGGAATATGGATTTTTGTTTGTTTTGTTTCTTTTCTTTGTTTAATTAGCTATAACCATATTAAGGGATTTCGTTTTGGGTGAGCCTCTGCCTCCTTGAAGTCTAGTCTTCCACAAGATGAGATCAATTCAGAAAGAAAAAGCTTATGAAGACATGCATTGTTTCCTGACTGAACTTAAACAACTATTTTTCTATGTAATAAAGTTTGTAAATAAATCCACTGTTCATTGACTGCAAAGCATGTTTATCTGTACCTTTGGCAATATATTTAACACCAACTCAACGATATGCTGCTGAGGTACTTATTAAGCAAAGAGAACTATAAGTTTGGGTTAGAAGACACATTTTGATCTTTTTGTCCAGGATTCTTTAGACTCTTCCAGTGTGAACTGGGCAGGGCATATTTTCTATAAGACAAATGTGTTGGCTCAATTGTGGCCCAAGTTTGAGGTATCATTAACTTCCTTCAGGCCACTATGTTAGACATTTCCAAAAGGAATAAGGTATTCCAAGTGTGACTAAATCATTTCTAATCAAGATCATTAAATTACTTACATTTCAAGAAAGTTTAATAGATGCTCGAGCTGACAGTTTTTAAAGTTCACTATTACTTGATTTTAAGTTAACAGACTCTACTGAAAAGTATGTCGTTACTGATTTAATTTAAATCATTATTAATGATGAATACTTGGAGAGAATTGCCTAACTCATTTCTCACTTGTGTGACCTTGAGCATTTTGTTTAACCATTTAAGCCTTGTATTTCTCAAAAGCAAGTTGGTAAAAATAATAGCATTCCTAGAATGGTAATTTTGAGTAGTAAACCAAGTCAAATAATGTAACATGCTTTGCACAGTGCCAAAATATGTACTCAGTATATTATTTAATGATGATGAAAAAGTATCTTTACCTTAGTGCATTTAAAACATTTTTTGGGTAATTCTCTGAGATAAATCTTACAATGAAAATAAGAAAGAAGCAAAGACAAAAATGAACATATAGAAACATGGCGCCTGGTTCTTTTCAAGCAGCTCTGTGGTCTTTATTACCATCAGGCTAAGGGATAATAGGCAGGGGAGGTGGAGATAAAGTTCTATCATGAACCTGATCATATTTGAAGTGAGTTCTCTCTGTGCATTTTTTAAACGTCGAAAACAAAAGCTGCACAGAAATGGTAAAAATAAATTACAATATAGATTCTAGGTATTATGTTAAAAGAATATTGCTATCACTGGCTCACACATGAGAGCTTCCGTCAGTAAGTCATCCTACTTCCTGCTTTCATTAAGGATTAATCTTGGTACTTCTTGGTAGAATTAAACATTCAAGCTCCAGTGAAGGTGGCTGAAATTTCATTATTTTTATGTCTCATCAAATTATTTACCTTGCCAGGCATTTGCCACCCACTTTTCTTCTGGAATTTCAATTCAAATTTATTTTAAAGAACCAATGTGTTGCCTTCCCTGATGAGAAAAGCGTGTTGGCAGGGAAACAGAGGAAAGCAACATGAAAAACTCATTAGAAAAAGAGCATTTGTTTTTGTAATGCCATTTAGGATGTGATAGATTTGATGGGGAAGCACTGATGGAATATACAAGCTTGTAAATCCAATTTGTAGAAGGAGTCATGACCATTTCTCCAAGGATTCTTACCTCTCATCTACTGAATTATGGCACCACATTTGTCTTGTCTCTGTCATGAAATTCACTTGCAAATATTTCAAATACTTACATTGGTTTTAAGGTAGTCCATTTTTTTTGAGGCTGGGGAATGTTATATTTTATTGTATTAATTTTTGGTATCTCACCCTGAAGTGAATTGAGGATGTTGTCCTGAGACATGAGGTACAGACATGAAATAAGCACGTAGTCCACGTCCTCATGTTTCTTTCTTCCCTCTGCCCATTTCTATCACCACCACCAAATGCCCAAAGGACATCTCAGGAAACAGTTCACAAATTGCTAATCTAGGGGTTGTTTTGGTAAAGGTACCTGGGAGGTTTTGAAATGATTAGTGTGATTTCCCACAATACTTTAATATTTCACAATATTTCATTTTGATATTGCATAATTTTATAGTATTTTATGCTAAACATAATGCAGCAAACTTGGGACACAAAATTACAGTAATTATAATTTCATGCAAATTCACTCAATTATAACATATTCCAGACAATTTTTCCTAATTAGGTAATTAAGGGTATTTGAGGTTGTCAAGAAGATGGTCTCTGGATTCAAAGAGACCTGGGACAAATGTGCGTTTCTCCATTAGCAACCTTGTTAAATTGTCCTACGTGAAGTTCAGCTGGCAATGCTGTAAAATGTCCATAATGATAATGACATTTATACACAGGATTAAATAGGACAGGGCTACAAATCACCTGTCATTTGAGAGAATGGCAAAATCCACAGAATCGTCTTCCTCATTTTATCTATGGTCTCTAGAGCAGTGACGACTAAATCATTGCTCATGATATGACCATATGAGCATTAACTCCAGGCCTCATTCGGTCTCACAGGAGCCCTAGCAAAGGTCTTCATGTTACAACCCAGGTCCTAGTTATTACTGGGGAAAGGAAATATGAGAAAATGGACAAGTTACACACATATGCAGATCTTTGCCTTATTCAAATGTCCCACTAAAATAATAGCACAGGAATAAAAAAGAATGCACTACAAATCAAAGAACACAAGAGAGGAGACTGCAGCCCATGAGAAGCGTCAGTACATTTTTAGAAGTTGGGAAGCAGATGTATTAGCAGTAAGAGGCTTCACAGAGCTGAGAAAGCCGAAATCCAGGGCCAACAGAAGGCAATGTAATTTAGAAACAAGAAAATTTGCACGGCAGAGCCCTTAAAGGTTAAGGAAGTAGAAACCCTATAAACCTCAGGATGTGGCAAAGAGTGGGGCAAAAACTAAGACAATTGTTACAGAATTCCTTAAGAAACCTATAGACTTCTTAGAATTTTTTTGTTTTTTCTCACTTGTTCTTATAGACAACTACCCTCTCTGTCATAATGGCAGGACATTTATTCTCTGCATAATTAGAACTAGACAGAAAAAGGACACCGTGAAGGAGAGTTACCTATCTTATTAAAAATAGAAATTACACTGAAGTGTATATACTTTAGATACCTTTCACTATTTCACTTTCTAAGGATATTGAAGTATATTTTCCTTTGGAAAAATTAAATGGCCTAAAGAAAGTACCTACAAAGATTGCTTTTTGGCAGAAGTCCAGTGAAACATCTGGGTCCTTACTCAGTCTACTTCGGTTAAGTCCATCAATTGACAAGCTCTTTCCCCAGAACACAGAAATTATAACTGGCATTTTAGTGCCTAAATAAGAAAAGAAAAGAACTTGAAAAAAAAGAAATAATTCATGGAAAAGAAAGCAAAAAAGAAATGATAATATCCTCTGGGAGATAAAAAAGAAAATCTTTCATTCATAAAACAACCACTAGATGCTGTTTTTTTAAGAGAAAAAGAGTTCTTAAATATCACCCGCATTACCCATACAAATGTAGAAAATATAAACATGAAGAAATCTTTCAGAAAGAACAGGTAGAACAGGCGAAAACAATGCAGAAAAAAGACAAGAAAATTAGAAGATCATTCCAGGAGGACCCAACATTCAAATAATAGGAATTCCAGCAGGAGAAAACAGGATCTTTCTGAGGAGAGCCTCATCCATGCCTCCTATACACATCATCATTGCTGAGAGGGCCCCTACCATGCAGAGAGGGACATGTGACCTCCTGAAATGCTTCACCTCCATCATCAGGCCTCAAGATAGCACTGGTGTTTTGATTCACTCTTCTAACAGGTGTCAAGAGCAAACCCCAGAATAAGGGAGGCGGCTTCTAATCCTGTCAGCATGGGTCAACAGGGTTTCATACAGTGGGACCAAACCCAGCTTCCATAGATCTCCTTGCCTCCATCAACAGGAGTCAACAAAATCCCCAGAACTCACTCTCCCCTTTGCCCCTGAATCCAGGGCCTCCCTGCTATTATCTTCCTTGAACCCATAAATATTTATAAATAGTATTACATTCTATATTTAAATGTTCATCACTTTTTCCACTGTGCCCTCTGGCTGTCATGGTCCAACACTGGCAAAATCTCATATACATTCTCCCTTGAATACTCTATGCTACATGTTCTCCCCATATGAGTTTTTCTCAACTTCTTGCTCTAACAGAAATCTAGATTGCCTCTGATTATCCTGCCTTCCTTGCAGCCCCCCTCAAGGGCTGACTTTGTATCCTACCTGTGAGTAAATGATGAATAAAGGTTCTTACTGTTCCTCAGGGTTGTTTTCAGATATTCTTCTTCCCACTTCCTTAAAATCCTCTATCTTTGAATATCATCTCATTAGATCATATCATCAACTTTGTTGCTATCGTCTAAGAAGCCTTTGTCTCACCCTTCTTTATTTCTTAATAATTTATATTTTTGTTCACTGTCATTCTAACATAACTCCCAAATTTGTCCTGTTGATTTCAAAATGTACCTGGATAATATTTCCAATAGCTTTGTCTCTTACTTTCTAGGACTTCTCTCCTTCAATGATCTTGTCTTCATCCTACTCTAACTCTCGTGGTTACACCCTAGAACTTGTTCTTGCCAATAATGCCATCCCTTCCATATTTGCCTACACCTCTCACTGACCACCACCATCATATCATTTCATTTGATTTCGTCTAGGACTCCAACAATGCTTCAACCTGGCCAGGACTTCCAATGCATTGATTACAATTATTCCCTTGCATATAAGCTTACTCCCCTGTCCCCATTCTGCTCTTGCCTGATACATCTCAACCACAGCTGTATCAGACTTTTGGCCTATATCATGCCAGGACTTACAAATGTAGCTAGAGATAAATTCACAACTTAATTTTTCTCATTTTAAATCAGAACCCAAACCTTCAGCTCATCCCAAAATTGAGCAGTAATCATATCATGTTACTCTAGTATGGTTCATTCTCTCTCTCACTGTCCTAGAAACCATTTCACAACCTCTCTGCCCTCTAAACATCTAATACCTCCTCCTTCATCTTCACTCTCAGATGATCCCTTTGCAACCTCCTTTACTTAGAAAATTGAAGCAATAAGTAGAGATTTTCTACATATTATCATCAGTACATCCTTCTGCATCCCATGTTCATTGATCCTATATTCTGTTTTTAATCCATTCAGCAAATTTATTAAGCACCTCCTAATAAGTGAGGGCTTGGGGATACAAACATAAGCAGACATGGTTCTTGTCTTCACAGAGTTCACAGTCTCATTGTTTGGTCCAGCTTTCTTCCGAGAAAGTGGGATTCAATCCTCTTTCTGTCAGAGAACAGATAATGTCAATACCTCTGCCGCTGCTATTTACTCAAGTTTTAGAATTAGCAAACTCCCTTTTCAGGCTTTATCTACCTGACTGCCAAGAGAAGAATAAAATAGAGCATAATTATTCAACTTAGAAAGTATCAAGTTCATCTTATAATCATAAAGAAATAAAGTATGACAGTGTTAATTATTGCCAATGAGTAAGATTGCTGATTGCGAGATGAGTGCTGCTCTTACGGGCTGGCTGGTCCCATTATGATGGCATAGTGCCATCTGCTGGATGCCAATTCGGGATCAAGATGTGATCTATTCAAAGAGAAGCTTCAAGAAGTTGTATAATTGTATTGACAATTTGCTTTCTTAAATCATTCCTGATTTCAAAACTACTCAAAGATTTAACCTTGTTCAAATTAACAAGGAGATTCAATCTGAGACAAGAAACCCAGTATTTCAAAATGAATTATATGAATGTGGTTTTGAGAGCTGGAAGGAACTTTGGAGATGATCTGAATGAAGCTATTCAGCATCTTACACATGACAAGACTGAAGTCTAGACACCTTATATGACTTTCACAAGTAATATTATGAACATGTGATGGAGTTGGATCAAGGACTCTCAATCAGTTATCTTTCTTCTACATCTACATTCTCTTCCTTATCTTCCACAGTTAGCCAACTGATACATTAGGCCCTATATTGTATTATGTAAATTATATCATGTAACTTAAAATTTTTATGAGTGAAGATGAGAGATGTCCTAATCCAAGAGGTGTCCTAAATTTTTCATTTTACTGATGAAAATTGCCTAAGGACACGTTTACATTTCTTGATTCAGTGCCCAGTCCTCTTTCCTCTACTTAAATGTGGTATTAAAAGATTATCTCAAACACAAAGATGGCTGGCTGGTTAACAATAAAACTCAACAATAAAAATATGTGCAGATAATTAAATTGCATACCTTAATTTCTGACAGATTATAATACCTTTATTTTTAGCCTCTTAATTAACAAATTATAGCTCTGAAGATCTGTGTTATCTCACAAAAGCCAGCATATTATAAATTTAGTTCTCCATTAATTCCTGGAAAAATAACTTCTTGCTGTTGCCAAAGCTATGTTATAGTAACATTAAATGTCAGAGTTGCTGCTATATTTTGCTGTTTAAAGATCAAGTTAATGAGATGGGTATACTTGGACATTGGGAAATGTGCAGTTGTATGTTTATCTCTCTTCCAGATCTTACTTGCAAATAGACTGGTGGAAATACATTCAGATGCTATTTGAAGATATTTGTCTCATGAAGCAATAAACATTAGGAAAGGAAAATGGAGAAAGGAGAAATAACCCATGTATTTTAAAGTAATATGTTTATCCCAGTCAATAACTTCTAAAATATATATTCTTATTATTTTATACGTTCCAAAAGCATACTAATTCAGTTTCAAAACTAGTAATATAAATTTATGTATTCCACAATAGTTTTTCTATTTAAGTTGCAGGTTTATCTTTTTTTTTTTAACAACTTTATTGGAGTATAATTGCTTTACAAAGGGTGTGTTACTTTCTGCTTTATAACAAAGTGAATCAGTTATACATATACATATGTTCTCATATCTCTTCCCTCTTGCGTCTCCCTCCCTCCCACTCTCCTTATCGCACCCCTCCAGGCAGTCACAAAGCACCGAGCTGATCTTCCTGTGCTATGCGGCTGCTTCCCACTAGCTATCTACCTTACGTTTGGTAGTGTATATATGTCCATGCCTCTCTCTCGCTTTGTCACAGCTTACCCTTCCCCCTCCCCATATCCTCAAGTCCATTCCCTAGTAGGTCTGTGTCTTTATTCCTGTCTTACCCCAGGTTCTTCATGACCATTTTTTTTCTTAAATTCCATATATATGTGTTAGCATACAGTATTCGTTTTTCTCTTTCTGACTTTTACTTCACTCTGTATGACAGATTCTAGGTCCATCCACCTCACTACAAATAACTCAGTTTCGTTTCTTTTTGTGGCTGAGTAATATTCCATTGTATATATGTGCCACTTCTTCTTTATCCATTCATCCAATGATGGACACTTAGGTTGTTTCCATCTCCTGGCTATTGTAACTAGAGCTGCAATGAACATTTTGGTACATGACTCTTTTTGAATTATGGTTTTCTCAGGGTATATGCCCAGTAGTGGGATTGCTGGGTCATATGGTAGTTCTCTTTGTAGTTTTTTAAGGAACCTCCATACCGTTCTCCATAGTGGCTGTACCAATTCACATTCCCACCAGCAGTGCAAGAGTGTTCCCTTTTCTCCACATCCTCTCCAGCATTTATTGTTTGTAGATTTTTTGATGATGGCCATTCTGACGGGTGTGAGATGATATCTCATTGTAGTTTTGATTTGCATTTCTCTAATGATTAATGAAGTTGAGCATTCTTTCATGTGTTTGTTGCCAGTCTATATATCTTCTTTGGAGAAATGTCTGTTTGGGTCTTCTGCCATTTTTGGATTGGGTTGTTTCATTTTTTGTTATTGAGCTGCATGAGCTGCTTATACATTTTGGAGATTAATCCTTTGTCAGTTGCTTCATTTTCAAATATTTTCTCCCATTCTGAGGGTTGTCTTTTGGTCTTGTTTATGGTTTCCTTTGCTGTGCAAAAGCTTTGAAGTTTCATTAGGTCCCATTTGTTTATATTTCCATTTCTCTAGGAGGTGGGTCAAAAAGGATCTTGCTGTGATGTATGTCATAGAGTGTTCTGCCTATGTTTTCCTCTAAGAGTTTGATAGTTTCTGGCCTTACATTTAGGTCTTTAATCCATTTTGAGCTTATTTTTGTGTATGGTGTTAGGGAGTGATCTAATCTCATACTTTTACATGTACCTGTCCAGTTTTCCCAGCACCACTTATTGAAGAGGCTGTCCTTTCTCCACTGTACATTCCTGCCTCTTTATCAAAGATAAGGAGACCATATGTGCGTGGGTTTATCTCTGGGCTTTCTATCCTGTTCCATTGATCTTTCTGTTTTTGTGCCAGTACCATACTGTCTTGATTGTTGTAGCTTTGTAGTATAGTCTGAAGTCAGGGAGCCTGATTCCTCAAGCTCCGTTTTTTGTTCTCAAGATTGCTTTGGCTATTGGGGTCTTTTGTGTTTCCATACAAATTGTGAATTTTTTTGTTCTAGTTCTGTGAAAAATGCCAGTGGTAGTTTGATAGGGATTGCATTGAATCTGTAGATTGCTTTGGGTAGTAGAGTCATTTTCACAATGTTGATTCTTCCAATCCAAGAACATGGTATATCTCTCCATCTATTTGTATCATCTTTAATTTCTTTCATCAGTGTCTTATAATTTCTGCATACAGGTCTTTTGTCTCCTTAGGTAGGTTTATTCCTATTTTATTCTTTTTGTTGCAATGGTAAATGGGAGTGTTTTCTTGATTTCACTTTCAGATTTTTCATCATTAGTATGTAGGAATGCAAGAGATTTCTGTGCATTAATTTTGTATCCTGCTACTTTACCAAATTCATTCATTAGCTCTAGTAGTTTTCTGGTAGCATCTTTAGGATTCTCTATGTATAGTATCATGTCATCTGCAAACAGTGACAGCTTTACTTCTTCTTTTCCGATTTGGATTCCTTTTATTTCCTTTTCTTCTCTGATTGCTGTGGCTAAAACTTCCAAAACTATGTTGAATAAGAGTGGTGAGAGGGGGCAACCATGTCTTGTTCCTGATCTTAGTGTTAATGCTTTCAGTTTTTCACCATTGAGGATGATGTTTGCTGTGGGCTTGTCATATATGGCCTTTATTATGTTGAGGAAAGTTCCCTCTACGCCTACTTTCTGCAGGGTTTTTATCATAAATGGGTGTTGAATTTTGTTGAAAGCTTTCTCTGCATCTATTGAGATGATCATATGGTTTTGCTCCTTCAGTTTGTTAATATGGTTTATCACATTGATAGATTTGCGTATATTGAAGAATCCTTGCATTCCTGGAATAAACCCCACTTGATCGTGGTGTATGATCCTTTTAATGTGCTGTTGGATTCTGTTTGCTAGTATTTTGTTGAGGATTTTTGCATCTATGTTCATCAGTGATATTGGCCTGTAGTTTTCTTTCTTTGTGACATCCTTGTCTAGTTTTGGTATCAAGGTGATGGTGGCCACATAGAATTAGTTTGGGAGTGTTCCTCCCTCTGCTATATTTTGGAAGAGTTTGAGAATGATAGGTGTTAGCTCTTCTCTAAATGTTTGATAGAATTCGCCTGTGAAGCCATCTAGTCCTGGGCTTTTGTTTGTTGGAAGATTTTTAATCACACTTTCAATTTCAGTGCTTGTGATTGGTCTGTTCATATTTTCTATTTCTTCCTGATTCAGTCTTGGATGGTTGTGCATTTCTAAGAATTTGTCCATTTCTTCCAGGTTGTCCATTTTATTGGCATAGAGTTGCTTGTAGTAATCTCTCATGATCTTTTGTATTTCTGCAGGGTCAGTTGTTACTTCTCCTTTTTCATTTCTAATTCTGTTGATTCGAGTCTTCTCCCTTTTTTTCTTGATGAGTCTGGCTAATGGCTTATGAATTTTGTTTATGTTCTCAAAGAACCAGCTTTTAGTTTTTTTGATCTTTGCTATCATTTCCTTCATTTGTTTTTCATTTATTTCTGATCTGATTTTTATGAGTTCTTTCCTTCTGCTAACTTTGGGGGTCTTTTTTTCTTCATTCTATAATTGCTTTAGGTGCAAGGTTAGGTTGTTTATTTGAGATTTTTCCTGTTTCTCAAGGTAGGATTGTATTGCTATAAACATCCCTCTTAGAACTGCTTTTGCTGTATCCCATAGGTTTTTGGTGGTCGTGTCTCCATTGTCATGTTTTTCTAGGTATTTTTTGATTTCTTCAGTGATCACTTCGTTATTAAGTAGTGTATTGTTTAGCCTCTATGTGTTTGTATTTTTTACAGATCTTTTCCTGTAATTAATATCTAGTCTCATAGCGTTGTGGTTGGAAAAGATACTTGATACGATGTCAATTTTCTTAAATTTACCAAGACTTGATTTGTGACCCAAGATATGATCTATCCTGGAAAATGTTCCATGAGCACTTGAGAAAAATGTGTATTCTTTTGTTTTTGGATGGAATGTCCTATAAATATCAATTAAGTCCATCTTGTTTAATGTATCATTTAAAGCTTGTGTTTCCTTATTTATTTTCATTTTGGATGATCTGTCCATTGGTGAAAGTGGGGTGTTAAAGTCCCCTACTATGAATGTGTTACTGTCAATTTCCCCTTTTATGGCTGTTAGTATTTGCCTTATGTATTGAAGTGCTCCTATGTTGGGTGCATAAATATTTACAATTGCTATATCTTCTTCTTGGATCGATCCCTTGATCATTACGTAGTGTCCTTCTTTGTCTCTTGTAATAGTCCTTATTTTAAGGTCTATTTTGTCTGATATGAGAATTGCTACTCCAGCTTTCTTTTGGTTTCCATTTGCATGGAATATCTTTTTCCATCCCCTCACTTTCAGTCTTTATGTGTCTCTAGGTCTGAAGTGGGTCTCTTTTAGACAGCATATATATGGGTCTTGTTTTTGTATGCATTCAGCCAATCTGTGTCTTTTGGTGGGAGCATTTAGTCCATTTACATTTAAGGTAATTATCGATATGTATATTCCTATTCCCACTTTCTTAATTGTTTTGGGTTCGTTATTGTAGGTCTTTTCCTTCTCTTGTGTTTCTTGCCTAGAGAAGATCCTTTAGCATTTGTTGTAAAGCTGGTTTGGTGGTGCTGAACTCTCTCAGCTTTTGCTTGTCTGTAAAGGTTTTAATTTCTCCATCAAATCTGAATGAGATCCTTGCTGGGTAGAGTAGTCTTGGTTGCAGGTTTTTCTCCTTCATCACTTTCAGTATGTCCTGCCACTCCCTTCTGGCTTGTAGGGTTTCTGCTGAGAGATCAGCTGTTAACCTTATGGGGATTCCCTTGTGTGTTATTTGTTGTTTTTCCCTTGCTGCTTTTAATATGCTTTCTTTGTATTTAATTTTTGACAGTTTGATTAATATGTGTCTTGGCGTATTTCTCCTTGTATTTATCCTGTATGGGACTCTCTGTGCTTCCTGGACTTGATTAACTATTTCCTTTCCCATATTAGGGAAGTTTTCAACTATAATCTCTTCAAATATTTTCTCAGTCCCTTTCTTTTTCTCTTCTTCTTCTGGAACCCCTATAATTCGAATGTTGGTGCGTTTAATGTTGTCCCAGAGGTCTCTGAGACTGTCCTCAGTTCTTTTCATTCTTTTTTCTTTATTCTGCTCTGCAGTAGTTATTTCTACTATTTTATCTTCCAGGTCACCTATCGTTCTTCTGCCTCAGTTATTCTGCTATTGATCCCATCTAGAGTATTTTTAATTTCATTTATTGTGTTGTTCATTGTTGTTTGTTTCATCTTCAGTTCTTCTATGTCCTTGTTAAATGTTTCTTGCATTTTGTCTATTCTATTTCCAAGATTTGGGATCATCTTTACTATCATTATTCTGAATTCTTTTTCAGGTAGACTGCCTATTTCCTCTTCATTTGTTAGGTCTGGTGAGTTTTTATCTTGCTCCTTCATCTGCTGTGTGTTTTTCTGTCTTCTCATTTTGCTTCTCTTACTGTGTTTGGGGACTCCTTTTTTCAGGCTGCAGGTTTGTAGTTCCCGTTGTTTTTGGTGTCTGTCCCCAGTTGCTAAAGTTGGTTCAGTGGGTTGTGTAGGCTTCCTGGTGGAGGGGACTAGTGCCTGTGTTCTGGTGGATGAGGCTGGATCTTGTATTTCTGGTGGGAAGGTCCACGTGTGGTGGTGTGTTTTGGGGTGTCTGTGGCCTTATAATGATTTTAGGCAGTCTCTCTGCTAATGGGTGGGGTTGTGTTCCTGTCTTGCTAGATGTTTGGCATAGGGTGTCCAGCACTGTAGCTTGCTGGTCGTTGAGTGAAGCTGGGTGCTGGTGTTGAGATGGAAATCTCTGGGAGATTTTCACCATTTGATATTATGTGGAGCTGTGAGGTCTCTTGTGGACCAGTGTCCTGAAGTTGGCTCTCCCACCTCAGAGGCACAGCACTGACTCCTGGCTGCAGCACCAAGAGCCTTTCATCCACACGGCTCAGAATAAAAGAGAGAAATAGTAGAAAGAACGAATTAGTAGAAGAAGAAAGATAGAAAGAAAGAAGAAAGAAAGAAAGAAAGAAAGAGGGAAAGAAAGAAACGAGGGAGGGAGGGAGGAAGGAAGGAAGGAGGGAAGGAAGGAAAAAAAGAAAGAAGATAAAGTAAAATAAAATAAGATAAAATATAATAAAGTTAAAATAAAAAATAATTATTAAGAAAAAAATTTTTTTAAAAAAACGGACGGATAGAACCCTAGGACAAATGGTGGAAGCAAAGCTATACAGACAAAATCTCACACAGAAGCATACACATACACACTCACAAAAAGAGGAAAAGGGGAAAAAATCATAAATCTTGCTCTCAGAGTCCACCTCTTCAATTTGGGATGATTTGTTGTCCATTCATGTATTGCACAGATGCAGGGTTCATCAAGTTGATTGTGGAGCTTTAATCCGCTGCTTCTGAGGCTGCTGGGAGAGATTTCCCTTTCTCTTCTATGTTCTCACAGCTCCCAGGGGCTCAGCTTTGGATTTGGCCCCGCCTCTGCGTGTAGGTCGTCGGAGGGCGTCTTTTCTTCGCTCAGACAGGACAGGGTTAAAGGAGCCGCTGATTCGGGGGCTCTGGCTCACTCAGGCCGGGGGGAGGGAGGGGCACGGAGTGCGGGGCGGGCCTGCGGCGGCAGAGGCCAGCAGGAAGTTGCACCAGCCTGAGGCGCGCCATGAGTTCTCCCGGCGGAGTTGTCACTGGATCCCAGGACCCTGGCAGTGACAGGCTGCACAGGCTCCCTGGAAGGGGGGTGTGGACAGTGACCTGTGCTCGCACACAGGCTTCTTGGTGGCGGCAGCAGCAGCCTTAGCGTCTCATGCCCGTCTCTGCAGTCTGTGCTTTTAGCCGCGGCTCGCACCTTTCTCTGGAGCTCCTTTAAGCTGCGCTGTTAATCCCCTCTCCTCACGCACCAGGAAACAAAGAGGGAAGAAAAAGTCTCTTGCCTCTTCGGCAGCTCCAGACTTTTCCCCGGACTCCCTCCCGGCCAGCCGTGGTGCACCAACCCCCTGCAGGCTGTGTTCACCCCGTCAACCCCAGTCCTCTCCCGGCGCTCCGACCGAAGCCCGAGCCTCAGCTCCAGGCCCCGCCCGCCCCGGCTGGTGAGCAGACAAGCCTCTCGGCCTGGTGAGTGCCGGTCGGCCCTGATCCTCTGTGCGGGAATCTCTCCGCTTTGCCTTCCGCACCCCTGTTGCTGTGCTCTCCTCCGTGGCTCTGAAGCTTCCCCCCTCCACCACCGCAGCCTCCACCCGTGAAGGGGCTTCCTCGTGTGTGGAAACAGCTCCCTCTCACTGGTGCAGGTCCCGTCCCTATCCTTTTGTCCCTGTTTATTCTTTTTTCATTTGCCCTACCCAAGTACATGGGGAGTTTCTTGCCTTTTGGGAGGTCTGAGGTCTTCTGCCAGCGTTCAGTGGGTGTTTTGTAGGAGTTGTTCCACGTGTAGATGTATTTCTGGAGTATCGGTGGGGAGGAAGGTGATCTCCGCGTCTTACTCTTCCACCATCTTCCCCTCGTCCCACTCCACAATAGTTTTTTAAATTCCTACCACATGTTGAGCACCTGCCAATGATGCTAGGAGCTGCCATTACCTAAATAAAAGTGCCCAAGAAACTCACTGCACAGGGCAGGGACATGACAGTTAGCTGACCATAGGAAATTTTTTGACGTTTTAAGATTATGGAAAAATCCCTCCTAATCCTGAATAAGAATCCTCTCCTGGTTTTTCTTTTATATATGTTTGTTTTATTGAATGATATCCTTCTTGAAGCTGGCCAGCTCTAGACCTCCAGGGCATATTTGAGATACAAAAAAAAAAAAAAAAAAAAAGGAAATTTTCCATTCCTCATTTATTTTCCTTAACATTTGCTTATCTAGCTATTGTTTATTTTACAATATTAGTGATTTATAAAGGTTGCTTTCTTTAGGTAAATCTGGATATAGGTAATCATACAAATATTTAGCTTTTCTTCTATGTAGCGGTCTTTCAAGAGTCAATGTGGTGCAGTACGATACTCATTTTATTCACCAACTAGAGGCTTCGTGAATTGTGCCAATTCTGCAAATCTATCCAACACTAGATGTGTTCTTAACCAGTCTTTTGGTTGAAGTCTCTTATTAAAATTAAATGATTTTTAAAAGTTGGTCTCAGCCTTCTGGTTCAGGACTACTGGGGCAATGGGAAGCAGGCTTACGTAACAGAACAAAACTGGCCCCAACCACCTATATGTAGCAACGAAGGACTTCATTCATAAACCTGATTGATAGGCAAAGACTACCAGAATTTTGAAGGAGATCAACAGCACAAAAAGACGAAGATAAATAAACAGAATAATTATTCCTTCAGGAAAGAGAGCTAATTGGGCAAGAGGAGGCTAAATTTTCTAATTGGTATTCTTGATCTGTCACCTGTGTTTTAATCAGCAATTTGCTGTGATTTTCACTGAGATTGAGCAAATTTTGATATTCTTATAGGTCATTTGTGTGTTCTCTTCTGTGACTCCCTTGCGTATATTGTTTGGTAATGTCTTGGCTGCACTACACATATTTAATTACCCCAGAGAAAAAGGGTTTACTTGTTTGTTTTTGTTCTTTTTTTTGGCTTATTTAATTTTAGAGCTCACTTGATTTTCCCCTCTCTCTTTCTGCTAGGTCTTTTGTTTTGGCCGCGCTGGGTCTTCATTGCCACGTGCAGGCTTTCTTTGGTTGAGGTGAGTGGGGGCTACTGTTTGTTGCAGTGTGTGGGCTCCTCATTGCGGTGGCTTCTCTTGTTGCGGAGCGTGGGTTCTAGGCACACAGCCTTCAGTATTTGCAGCACGCGGGCCCGAGAGCACGTGGGCTTCAGGAGTTGTGGCGCATGGGCTCAGTAGTTGTGGTGCAGGGGCTTAGTTGCCCCATGGCATGTGGGATCTTCCTGGACCAGAGACGGAAACCATGTCCCCTGCATTGGCAGGCAGATTCTTAACCACTGGACCACCAAGGAAGTCCCCTCTGCTGGGTCTTGAACCAATATTCTTTCTCTAAGGACAATACTCTTCTTCAAAGGACTGTGCCCTTTATGTTATAATATAGGAGTCATTTTTGACTGGTTTTGATGGAAAAGGAGGCTTCCTTATTGGAGTTCCAATTAAAAACAGCTTCCCAAAGGGCAGAAAAAATAATTCAGAATTCTCCACGTATTTCTATTAAACGTCCTCCCCTGGTTGTTCTATTTGAGGTCCTTCTTACATAACCATTTTACAGTCAACATCAGTGCAGGTGCTACACATGCCCTAAGACATTCTTCACTAGATATGCTTGAGTCCATCAGTGGTTTTTAAAGAAGGGAGTGGGAGGAGGGAGGGAGAAAGAGAGGGAGGGGGAATAGAAAGAGAGAGAGAGGTATTTGTGTAGAGCTTGCAGGCTCTGGATTGTTGGATAATTTAGAAGTAGTCATTTGGGTACAAAGAATACACAGAATAATGGTAACTATTACATATTTTATATCCAGTCCAAAACTAGGCAATAAAAGAAAACTTTGGTGTCTCTAGAAAGGATGGTCCCCTACAACTCACCTAATCTTTATTCTTCATTTAACATCATTGGAAAGGTTCTTCATATAATGAGATGATTAAGAGGGCAGTCCCTGCATTTGGATCTCAGGTGTGTCCTTTTAGGTAAATCACTTAACTTCTCAGAATCTCAGCTTCTTTGTCTGTGAAAGGGGGATAACAATAGTATATACTTTGTAGGGTAGCTGTTGATTAAATTTATGAGAATAATGCTTAGAACATAGTAATCACCCTGTGAGGGTAGCATATTGCTATTTTCTTTAAGATTGCTACCAGACTGAGGTAAATAGACAAATATTCAACTATCAGTTTTAAAAGGTATTTAAATATCTGTTTAATTTTGTTGTAAATTAAAGGGAGTGATTTAAAATTAGTGACGGTAAATTTCGTAGAAATCTCATTTAATTTTATTTATTCTGTAATATAGAAAAAATAATATTTCTAACACCCCTGTTGAAAATTAGCCCTTAAATCTATATACTTGTAAACTGCACCATTCCAATTATTTTAGATAGTTAAGCACATTTAAATAATATGTTTTCTAATAAGATTCCCTCAGGTTGATGTTATATTAAACAGTTAAGATATTCTTTGTTGTTTAAAGTTTACTATAGAATAGCACAACAGAACTAATATGGCCTATGTTTAATAGCTCATGGTTTAAACAAGTTCTAAATATGACTCAGTGCTTCTGTTAGGTTGGATTTAGAATCAGGTCCAGATTTCAAGACTTATTTTTAAAGATACTGTTTTACTCGGTGACTTTAATAATTCTAATTTTTTTGTTTCACTTGTTAGAATTTTTGAAGTGCTACTTTGAGTATAACATATAACATGTATCTATTATTGTATTTGGTTTGTAAACCTCTGAAGATGTCATTTATATAGGAGAATATAGTTGAACTAGTAATTTTGCCTTTTAATTTCATATGGAAAAGACTACCTTTGGGGACAGCCCTTTGATTTGAGAATGACATCCTTTTCTGCAGTATTTAACGTCAGTTGAAGCTCTGACATCCTTTTGATTTTGGTTTATCTGAAGCTTTTGTTTAGGGTTTCTGGTTTTCTGAATACCATGTTGGTTTCTTTGTTGCTCTTTTGCTGTCTAAAATACGTTTTTTATTTGGATCATATTTCACTTAGTTTTCTTTAGCTCCTCATATAAATAAAATGGCTACTTGGCCCATCCATCTCCACTCCCTTTTTATGAGGTTTTGTTGAAGCAAAATTCAGGGGTGATATACCAACTGTTCCAGACATCTGCATTCATAAACATTTGGAAGTAATCAGGAAAAACAACCTTTGGAAAAGCTCTGCCCTTATTCTCCTTCTGTTGCTGGCTCCTCTCTGCTTTTCAATAAGCCCTTCCCATTTGCCTTTGGAAACAAAACTTCCTGAACTGTTACTCACTGAGTTATTCCACACATATTCCTGCCTCAAAGACCACCTTGGTGATACTTCCTTTCCCTACTCATTCTCTCTTGAATCTGGGATTCAACTCACTGTTGGCTGGTTAATGGAGAAGAAAAGAAAATGTGTGTTGACCTTTAGTGGGAGGAAGAGGCAAGGGATGAAAGAAACCTTTGAACACAAGTCAGGAACTTTTTAATTATAGGTATTTATAAGAAAAAAAGTAGCAATATTAATACAGGCTTAATTATATTGATAAAGCCTTGGTTAAGAGTATAAACTGAGGAGTCTTTGCAGTGATAACAGACTGAGCCTAAGTGCTAATGTAACGGAAGAAGTGGGACAAAGGAGGATAGCAGTAATTATTTTCCTGGACAATTTTGTATTATGCAATTTTTCTATGGGGTGACAGTGTCTCTGCTTGCCGCTAGTGCCAACTACTTTATTGTTGACCCTCCTGTCCTCTCATTCAAAGAAATTCTAGTCTTTGACACAGAATGTCACAAGGTTGCCTGTGTTGCACATTCTAGTGTTTAGGGTCCCTGCGAATTGAGAGGCCAGTACAGAAGGATCAGTATACTGTGCTTCGTTTATCACGTCTAGTTAGCATGTCTGGCTTGTGGTAGACTGGCCAATGGATCTTCTTTCTTTCCCTCTGCCTGACTTCTTTATTCTCTGTGACCAACCAGAGGCTGTTAATAATGTCCTAAGAATTATATGTGGGTTTTAGTGAGAAACAGAGGCTCCACTTAAGCTTCTCGTTGAAAATGTACACCAAAATTGTCCTTCTGGACATTATCCCAGCTAATTATATGTTTGTGCTTTAAATTCTATTTATGTTAGTTGGATATAAATCTCTCAGAAACCAATTAGTGATACTGAGCAGGATGCTGTGGGGCTCCTGGGCACAAAAGGCTTTCTGTGTCCCCCATTTCTTGATTACAGGAAATAGGCTTCATTCAGCCTCCATGACCTTCCCCGATTACCAACAAGCAGGTTCAAACAGTTGCTCATTAGGGAAGGCAGGGGATGTAGAGACAAGGGAGGAACAGTCAAAAAAAAAAAAAAATGCAGCCTTGGGGCTGGGTCCTTGTTCCCCATCAAGGGATATACGTAACAATATCTTTGAGCAGTTTTGTGGATACTGAAACCTCCACCAGGTGGGAGAAGTTAACTGTGTGGTGCCCACAAGCACGTAGACCTCAGACTGGTTGGAACCAGAAGATTGATGATGCTAACTTCCACTTACCTCACCAACCAAGCAGAAGAATGTGCATGAGCTGATCATTCCCTTTTTGAACCATTCCTATAAAACTCCTCACTACCCCCTCCAGGTCAGGACACACAGTTTTGAGGGCATTAGGGTGCTGTGGCCCCCTTTGCCTGGCAAAGCAATAAAGCTAGTCTTTTCTACTCTGCCCAGAACTCTGTCTCCGAGATTTAATTTGGTGTCACGGTACAAAGGATGGATTCGGCTTCATTAGCATGATTGTTAATAAGCAAACCCCAAATGGGAGATATGTGTTTGTGGCTTTCTTAGATAATACTAATATATATATACATATATATATATATGTATATATATATATATTTCTAAGATTTTTATGCAAATTTTTTTTTTTTTTTTTCTGGTACGTGGGCCTCTCACTGTTGTGCCCTCTCCCGTTGCGGAGCACAGGCTCCGGACGCGCAGGCTCAGCGGCCATGGCTCACCGGCCTAGCCGCTCCGCGGCACGTGGGATCTTCCCAGACCGGGGCACGACCCCGTGTCCCCTGCATCGGCAGGCGGACTCTCAACCACTGCGCCACCAGGGAAGCCCTGCAAATTTTTAATTATGAAAATATTCTTTTATAATTGTATCAAAAAGCTTTGGTTTGTATATGCCAAATATTATTTTTTTCTTTTACGTTTCTGTGATGTTTAAACATATGCTTGGTTGGAGATTGTGTCCAATTCCTTGGGTCCAGAAATGTTTATTAGCTTCTTTGCAGGGAGTAAAAGTAATTCTGCCTTATGCATGTGTTTAGTTTCCACCAGAGAGAGAAAGAATATTTTCAGTAGATAGAATTACATTCTATGTCTTTAAGAAAAAACTGTGAGAATAATTATGAGAAGATAGCCTAATTCTGCAAGCCACTAAATACATTTTCAAAATAGCAGGGAATTTATTATTTATTTATTTTAAATATTGTGATGCGTTAATAAAATAAACATATACAAAGTGAATGTTTATTAGCAATAGTAGGGCAGTAGTGGTTACAAGTGCAGATGACGTTTTGGTTCTCAGTCTGCTAAGTCTTGTTACCTGACATTTTTCTGGACTTTGGAGTATAAGGAATGATATTTATTGGTCTCTTCTAACATCATCCCAAGAACTTTCACTGTGAAAAGAAGAAGAGGGGAAGACAGAATGATAGTCATCTAGGTTTAAAATTATTATTATTACTTCAAATAGGCAAGACTTAAGCATTTTAAATGCTGATTGAAAGGATTCAGATATTATAATAGAGGTATTGAAAGTACAATTGGTAAAGTGATACCTTAAGGTTATTTTAATTATTTGCATAGGAGCAGAATTACCTCTTCTTTTGAATAAGAAGAAATGGTTGAGGACACAAACAATTACTTGTGTAAAAATTAAGCAATTTTCAGTATGGTGGTTTCTGCATGATTTTCCCTATAGAGAAGGAAACAATATTATTTCAGAGTTATGAAGGCTGCGATGATTGTTGAATTAAAGCTAAATATTTGGTATCAGCCCAGTGAGAATTCAGAAAGAGAGTTGTCTGAGGATAGGAAAAAAATGGGTAATATTAAGGCCTAATTGAGACCAGACACTATGGATCTCTTCTTCTGTAAGACTGTAAAATGCTCCACCTTCCCTTTATTTTATACCCTGGATTTAGTGAGCTAATGAAGCCGAATCCAGAGGGGGTAGTGAGAAGTTTTATGGTAATGATTCAAAGAGGGCATCATCAACTTGTGGACATTCTTCTGATTGGTTGGTGGTGAGGTAAGTGAGACTCAGCATCATCAACCTTCTGGTTCCAAAGGTCTGGGGTTTCCTTGCTTGTGAGCAGCATACAGTTAACTTCTCCCACCTGGTGGGGCTTTCGGTATCTGCAGAACAGTTCAAGGATATTGTTATGTATATCCCTTGATGGGGAACCAGAACCTTGCCTCAAGATTGCACTATTGTTTCTGTCAACTGTCCCTCCCTAGTTTCTTCCCTTCCCTTCCCTTCCCTAATTAGCAACTGTTTGAACCTGCTTGTTGGAAATCAGGGAAGGTCATGGCTGAATGAAGCCTATTTCCTGTAATCAAGAAATGGGGGACACAGAAAGGCTTTTGTGCCCAGGAGCACCCCAGGATCATACTTGGTATCAATAATCTGAGCTATTAAAGAATAGTAATATCATCTTGGTTATTATTCAATGATCATGGTTAACCTTATTAGGTGTTTACTATGCACTATTCATAGCTCTAAGCACTTATAAGTATTAAATAATTTAATCCTTACAAACAAACCTGTGAGATAGTTATGAGCTCAATGTTATTATTATATGTATTATTATTATTTTATATATAATATATATAATATATTATTATTATTATTATATTATTATTATTTTTGTATAGTGTATATTTCCTCTAAGGTTTATATTAATATTTGAATTGAGCTTTATAATAGTTTAAAATATATTAGACTTTAGATCACTTTTATTGATTTCACTGACCACTTTTTTAAAAATTTCACATTTCATTGTTTTTCAGATCATTGTTTTTATTAATTTCTGGTTTCTCTGGAATATTTTTGACAGAATTTTATTTATGAGAATACATGGGAAACTTACATCATTGACTATGTCTAAGAATGTCCTCACACATGAATAATAGCTTGATTTAAAATTGAATTTTTAAAATAAATATTGTCCATTTGAAATGTGTTCTAGCATTGTTATAGTGGGTGAATCATCTGGAGCCAATCCAATTTTTTACTTTTCTGTGTCTATAAGTTGTTTGGTACCACATGGATAATTGTAGAAACTTTTCTTACTTCCAATCTTTCAAAAACAAAACAAAATGCACATTGTATGTTGACATGGATATCTTGTCACTAATGTTGCTTGGTGTTCATTTGAGTCCTTTTACCTTTAAGTTGTAATCATATGTTCAGGCTTTAATGTCTCTATCTCCTGCTACATTATGAAGCCTTGCATAAAATTAATGCTTATTATTCTGTTGTTCTTCTATTCCTAGTTCCTACGTGGTAACTGCATATTTGTTAAAGTCATTGAATTCCTGAATGAATTGTTCCCGCAACTTGAGAGAATATTATTTAGAGATTTCAGGTGGTATTTCAGGGCCTAAGGAGCCAGAAATAGACTGAAATAGAAAATCTATTTAAGAAGTTAACTTTTTGGTGAAATGCAAGAAGGCCAGGTCAGAAATGGTTATGTCAATATGTTATAATATCATCTATAGTCAAAATTTTATCATCATCAATAGGTTATAACATCATCAGGAAGGCCTTGAGGCACTCATTTGGGTGCTGCCAGTATTATGACAATCATGTTTACATTTAAAATATTCTGGATATTTTTGTTATAACTTCACTTGGACAAAGGGTAAGTCTGCAAAAATTTAAGCTACCTTTTGTTTACCCAAAGGCACAGGTTTTCCTGAATGATACAGAGATGTTGAAAATACAAATAGAAAGAGATTACTATTTTGTTGGATACTGACCCATGGGCAAGAATTTTGTAGTTTCACTAAGGACTTGAGGGAATTTGTAATGCTGTCAGATGATAAAATTGACAGCTGGGTGCTTTGGTAGGAACCTGAGTTGCCAATGGCTCATCTATCTACTTGATAGCGATCTATTTTCTATGGATATATGTAGTTACCTTCTGCTGTTGCTATTGTACCATTTACCTACATTCAATAAATGTGTGTCTTTGGCTTGTGACAGCTGACATTTTTTATTTTGTTAAACAATGATCTTTGCTCTTGTGAGATCTTCTCAGATTGGAGGAGAAAAATCATCAATGGGCATAAATGAAAAAGGAAGAGAGAGAAAAATAATGTAAAATGGAAACCATTGGTAGAGTTTTGAGGAGTGGGGGACACAAAAAGTTGAGAATGTAAATGAATGGACAAAGGGAAGATAGAGATGTCTGCATTGTATGGTAGATACACTGAGACCAGATATCCTTTGAAGGAGAAACAAATCTTTAGACAATTACTAAATATAATTGGTTCAACAAAATGCTGCTCTTATTATCAAAGTAAAAAACATACTTGCTTACCCACACACAACATTTTGGGTCTAAGAAATATATCCTCAGATGAAAGAACTATTGATTTATCTTATTTTCCCCATGACACTCGTATAGGGAAGAGTAATTACACAGTGAATCCATTCTGGGCAGGCTCAGTCAATCATCAGGTGTTCTCTAACTCTGCCTAGCAACTCAAATGATAGCACTGCAAGAAAAATAACAGAGGAAGAGATGTGGCATGCAGGGATTGAGTCTGATAATATTGCTTAGTTTCATTTCCTTTTAAACAAGTCAAATTTGTGTATTAATGTAGTATGAAATTACTCTCATGGTTGACATGAGGAAGGGAGATATTTGCAATCAGAAGACTATTGCTATTATTAAAATTTGAATAAAAGAGAATTACAAAAACCAATTCATCTTTCAGAATCAGAAGGATTTATAACCTTTTAAAAATAATATTTTTCCTACTGAAAATCGTCTTCAGTAATTTTTAAAATAATCATGTATTTACATGTGTTAGATCATTGATAAATATTAATGGCATTAATTATCAAAATGAAATTAATTATTTATCAAAAACAGGTGAAAATTATCCGAATGCCAGGTGAAGGTCCAAGAAAGAGAGAGTGTTTAACTGTGTCATAAGATGCAGAAAGGTTGAGTGGATAGTCTGAGAAATACTGTTTAGATTAAAAATAAAAGGAGAGATCATCAATGACCTTGACTGGAACATTTTCATTTGAGGACTGGGGACAAAATCTTGATTGAACTGAATGAAACAGAGAACACAGGAGAGAGGTCTGAATAATACTTTAGAAAAGTATTGTTTTTATTTTTTAGGTTGTATGATATGAATTTTTTTAAGCTGTACAATGTGATGATTTTATATATATATATTGCAAAATAATTACCAAGTTAATACATCCATCAGCTCACTAGTTACCATGTTGTTGTGTATGCGTGGTGAGAACACTTAAGATCTACTCTCTTAGCAAATTTCAAGTATCCAATAGAGTATTATTAACTGAAATCACCATGCTGTACACTGGATCTCCAGAGCTTATTCATCTTATAACTGAAAGTTTGTACCGTATGACCAACCTCTCCCCATTTCTCTCACCCCTGAAAACCCCTGGAAACTACTAGTTAATTCTCTGGTTCTATGGTTTGACTTTTTTAGATTCCACATATAAATTTTGCTATAAGGGATAGCAGGAAAGGAACAACTACTAAAAGGGGACTTGAGGTCAGGTTAGAGTTTTTCTTCAGTGTTAGGAAATAATATATTGTATTAGCGAAGTTATGGAAATGCCACAGTAAAAACAGAAAATTGATAATGTGAAAATTGATATTGTAGGGGATATGGAATATAACTACAGGAATGATAGTCTTGAGAAGGTGAAAGAGGATGGGATCTACCATACAGCAGAAGCCTAAGCTTTACTAAGGAACATGGACAATTCATTCATTGTAACAATAGGGAAGAAAAAGTTAGTAGGTACAATCCTGAGTCCTGACCAGAAATCTTGTATATCTTACTCTCCAAGTGGAAGTTTTTAAGTCAACTTCTTTTCTTTGAAATGCTCCGTCCACCTGCCCTCCATACTCTGACACAGTACATTCTTCATTCTTTATTAAAAAATATAAAGGAGAATCCATCGGATGTGAACTCTCCTTAACTTTTTGTCTCTTACTAAACTTAGCTGCAATAACATTAATCTTTCTGTACCCCCCGAGAGAGTCTCAACTAAAAGGTTGTCTTTCCTTCTGAGATCCATTTCTACCTATGCTGTGGATTCCCCCTCCTTTCAACAATGCACGCACCCTGCTGCACCCATTATTCCATTTTTTCCCTGTATCTTTGTCCTCCCTTCTCTTCAAGTCCCTCTCTTGGTCAGGTCACTCCCATGGAAAGGAAAATAAAATCTCCTTCAATCTTATATTTCTTTTATAAAAAAATTACTACATAATATCCTTTTGTATCCTTTAGTGGTTAAGTGTCTCAAAAGAATCTTCACTCATTATTTCACCTTTTCATTCATATTTTCTTATTGAGGTATAATTGACATATAACATATTAGTTTCAGGTGTACAACATGATTCAACATTTGTATGTACTGCAACATGATCACTGCAATAAGTCTAGTTAACATCTGTCACCATACATAGTTACAAAAATGTTTTTCTTGTGATGAGGACTTTTAAGATCTATTCTCTCAGCAACTTTCAAACATACAGTACAGTATTATTAACTATAGTTATTACATCCCCAGGCTTATTTATTTCATCACTGGAAGTCTGTACCTTTTCATACTGTATCACTGTGCCATTTATGTTTTAATCATTATCAGAGCAATTATCAGGTAATTATTAATAACTAATAATAATTATTAGTAAAAGTATAAACTACTTTAAACATGCAAAAATGTATAAGTGAATAAAATTAAGTTAACCCATAAAATAGTCACCAAGTTTAAAAAATTAAACAAATTTAATCAAAATCACCTGTACCCCTCTTTACCTGTGTTTCCTTCTACTACACCCAGAGAAAACAGGCAACTCCTATGGATTCATTATTTATCCATCTCATACTTGTTTTTATCTTTTAAGGCAAATCTATGTATGCTCATAAAATATATGTTTTTCTTTGCCTGTTTCAACATTTTATATTAATTTTATCCTACTGTGTGCATCCTTCTGTAACTCTTTTTTCGGTCTCAAATTTATTTGTGAGATTTATCCATGCAGGTACATGTACCTCTAGGTATTCATTTTTATTGTTAAATGAAATTTACTGTATGAATTTATCACTAATAGTGTATTGAATTCCAAATGAATGGATATTTGTGTTGTTTCCATTTTTCTTCCATTAGAAAATGTTGAATGACTCTTTGAATCATTTGATTCAAATATGTTTGAATGACTCTTTATAAACAAGTATGGAGTTTCTCTAGGGCAACAGTTCTTAGAATGTGGTTTGGGGTCTGTGAGGACAAAGTTATCTTTATAAAATAAGAAGTTACTATTTGCTTTTTTCACTCTCATTGTCTCACAAACGCAGAGTGGAGTTTTCCAGCGGTAACACGGAATGTGCTTTCTCAGCAAATTGAATGTGGAAGTAGTTATGAGAGCTCCAGGTGTTTTCTATTAAGACAGGCAGTAAAAAGATTTGCAAAAATGTATAACAATGTCTGTTTTTCACTGTTTTCTTGTTTTGAAAAATGCAGTTGTTTTATGAAGAATATGTTATGTATAATTGGTTTATTATTTTTGTTTTGAAATTAAGCAATAAATATTGAAATTTTTTCTGTTTTAACTTCAAATACATTAAATATTGATAAATATAATCTTTATAGATATATGTTCTGTATGTCCATTATCCTCAATAAATCTTAAGACTGTAAGACTGCATTTTGTCATACACTTTTGACCCCTAAATTTTCTCTCCTGTGAACTAACTATATATTAGGTATCACAAAGTATTAAATGACATACTGTAAAATTAAGATTTTGATGTACAGTTATCAGAATATAGAATAATTTCATCACATGTTGCTACTCTCTGCCAGAGTAATTCTGGCATTTTCACGTCACTTTATGTGGGCAATCCCTTTGTGTCCTTCTTGGAACCATACTAGTAGCTTGAGGCACCATTTCCCAGGGTGCTTGCAGGAGTGCTAACTCCTGCATTCGGAGAAAATGCTCCCATATTGAAAAGCAATCACTTGTCTGCAACACACACACTTTTGAGGCGGAGGAATAAATTTGGATCGACACGCAGACATAGAGATCAGACTTGTGGTTGCCAAGGGAGAGGGGGAGGGAGAGGGAGGGACTGGGAGTTTGGGGTTAGGAGACGCAAACTATTACATAGAGCATGGATAAAAAACAAGGTGCTAATGCAGAGCACAGGGAACTATATTCAATATCCGGTGATAAACCATAATGGAAAAGAATATAAAAAATATGTATATATGTGTATGACTGAGTCACTTTGCTGTACAGCAGGGATTGGCACAATGTTGTAAATCAACTATACTTCAATAAAAAAAAATTTGGAGTGACAGACAGACGCAGAAAAACACTGTTATGACATTTAATTGTGTTCTGACTGTACACCTATTCTGATAGACTGGGGAAATATTTATTATATCCATACTCAATTTAAAAATAAGAAAGCCCGAGGAATCACCACACTAATATTTTAGAAAGCAGGTGCTTACCATTTCTAATTTACCCCTGATGTAATACAGTTATGAGCTACATATTTTAGAGCTTTGCCTGAAGCCTATTATGTGAAACTTCCATGTAAATTTTAGGCTGCTGTGTATCATTTTGTTAAAAATGCAGCTCTTATACTAATGGTCTTCAGATGCTGTGTAACTTCATCTCAGATGAGAGCTGTTATCCAGTTCCCAGTGTCATCTGGCCCACTTCTCTATAGCTGACAAATTCAGCAGGGATAATTCTCCCTGGGACTGTTTGTCATCCAGAAATGAAGGAACACTCTATTAGCTACACATACTTGGAGTTTATTGAGGAATGAAGCTACTTAATTTCTTCTCTGAAGGGAAGGAACAAACAATGATGAAACTTATCACTCAAAAAGTGTTACAAAACGTCAATACCTTTTATTTTACAATAGAGATAGTTAACTTTTGTAGTAAATTGGCTATTTCACTGGTAAGGATTTTTAGGTGAGTAAACTGAAACCAGGAGGTTAAGTTGTGTACTCATTCAAACAACTGTTTAGTGACAGAACTGGGAGTATCGTGGTCCCTAGAATTGGTCCCTTTCCAGTGACAATTAAGAGATTATTTTCTGATTGTTTGCTTGTTATGTAAGATTGGATGATTGATCACATTCTAGTCATGGTTCTTGTATCACTCCAATCTTTTCTTAGTAATTTTTTTTCTTGCAATGTCTGTTACACTGACCTGCCCATTGTAAGTTTTCAGAAGTGTTGAAGTGAGGACCTTGTTCTTTCCATTACTAACGTGACAGCCCATCTCGTCTATCATGATCTTTTAGGACTTCTATGCATATTTTGTCTCATTAGCTCCTGTTTTTATCCCTACACTCTCTGTTAGTAATGAAACACGCAACTCCCCTCTTTCAGCGCCTTACTCCAGTGCAGGTCCCCCTACTACAAGTTCATTGTCCTGTATGTTGCATGTGACTTTTAGAACCCTTTTATTCAACAGCATTTATTGCAATTAATAACTGTTTTACAATACAATTGATATTAATTATTTGATTAATTTCTTTCTTCATGTCTAAACTGCAAACTCCATGAAGGCAGGATTATATCTATTTATAAAACTGCACTATTGGAGGGACCAAGATGGCAAGATAGGAGGTTCTCGAAGTTCCCTCCCATGGAGGCACTGAATATACAGCTACACATGGAGCAGGTGTAGTCACTATCTCAAAGAGATAGCTGTACTCCCACGTTCACTGCAGCATTATTCACAACATCCAAGGTATGGAAAAACCTCAGTGTCCATCAACAGATGAATATACAAAGAAAATATTACATATATACATGTATATATATACACACGCACAATGGAATATTATTCAACCCTAAAAACTGGAAATCCTGCCTTTTGTGACAGTATTAATTAAACTGGGGGACATAATTTTAAGTGAAATAAGCCAGAAAGACAAAGACAAAAGACTACATGGTATCACTTATATGTGTATGGAGTCTAAAGAAAAAGTCCAACTCATGGAAACCCAGAGCAGAATGGTACTTTCCAGGGACTGAGGGGTGCAGAAAGCAGGGAGAGGCTGGTAAAAGGGTACAGACTTCTGGTTGTAAGATAAAGTCTGAGGATCTAATGTATAAACTGGGGACTACAGTAGATAATCTTGCGTCACTGAAATTTGCCAAGAGAGTAGAATTTTAGTGTCAAGTGTTCTCACCAAAACAAACAGACAAACCAAAAACAAAAAGGTAAATATGTGAGGAGATGGATGTGTTAATTAACTCAATGGTGGGAATCCCTTCAAAATATGTATGTATATCAAATCACCATGTTGTATACTTTAAAAATATACTACAATTTTAATTGTCAATTATACCTCAATAAACAAAACTGAAAAAAAGTGAGCAAAAGTGAAAAAAGGTCTGTATTTCCAATGCGTAGCACAATCCATGGTACACAGAAGATGCTCAGTAAACTTTTATTGTGTAAGTGAATGATCCAGTTTTCTTTCATATATATTATGGTGATGCCATTTATGCTTTTAGATTTCAGGCCAAAAGATTTTTTTGCATTCTTCAAAATTTATTATTTCTTCAGCATTTATGACTGTAATTACTATATAGGATTCTTTAACATTATATCTAACATTCTGCTTCTCAAATTCTTTGAGAATGCTGCTCAATGATCAGGAGAGGATATACTCTAAGAAATTTAATATGGATTAAATTAATGTTGCAGCAATTTTTTTGCTAATGGCTCAGATTCTGTGGTCTTGGGTTGGAGTAGGCAAGAGAAAGCAGGAACAGTCTGTGGTTTGGGAAGTCCATCATCTTTTTATACCTGTATCAAAAGTAATCTTAATCACAATTACAACACAATTTTTAGTATGACTTCTGGGTCAGTGACTGCGGTAGTAATTTTGCATATTTTACGTAATCTAATTCAACAACAAACATTGAATTTGATATTTTTATCCACATCTTACTAATGACGTGTTTTGTCTAAGTCGGTACCACTAAAAAGTGTAGGCTTGGGCTTCCCTGGTGGTGCAGCGGTTGAGAGTCCGCCTACCGATGCAGGAGACTCGGGTTCGTGCCCGGTCTGGGAGGATCCCACATGTCGCGGAGCTGCTGGGCCCGTGAGCCATGGCCGCTGAGCCTGCGCGTCCGGAGCCTGTGCTCCACAATGGGAGAGGCCACAACAGAGAGGCCCGTGTACCGAAAAAAAAAAAGTGCAGGCTTGGGATTCAGATCATGGGTTATCTAATAAAAAGTCCCGGCAACTCAACATCTCACTACACATTTTGAAACGACTTCTTAAAGTAATACTTATGTAAAAAATGATAAAAATATTTGTTTTAAATAACCAATAAATTTGGGAATAGAAGTGACACATATTCTGCCAATATGTAAACCAAATATTTTCCTCCTCTATGTTCTGTTTTACTTCTCTTAACTCCTATTTCTTTCAGCTTCCTGAAGACTGGGGAATATATACGCAATATAAAGAAATGAGATTTAGTATTAGGTTTACTTGCAAGTTTCTTCATGTCTTGACTTTATAAATCACTTTCTGGAAAATCTTTTCCTCAAAACAGTCTGAGGATTATGAACTTATATTTTAGTATTTCTACTAAAAATGTCTATTTCACAGCTAGATAAAAGAGAGAATTTTTATTTTGGCAATGGCTTTGTTACCACTCAAAATACATACTTTTAGAGAGAAAACACATTGCTTTGTATGGATCATAAATACTTAATGTCTTTGACTAGATTTTAGGACTCTGTTCAGTAAAGGGATGAAAAATGAAATGGACAATAGAAATAAAGCTATGAGAATGTACTCTCCCATTGAAATTCTGGATTCTGTGTTTATATGTTTATATATATAATTAAAACTATTCAACCCTTCTTTCAGTCATTCATTCGAAAGGTATTTATTGTCCACTATGTGATATATATTATGCAAGGTGATGGGTATATGGGTAAAACACACACACAATCCCTGCTCTCATGAAGCTTCTGTTCAATTAGGAGAGTTAAACAATGAAAATTTGTACACATAAATACATATCTATTGTGACTAGAACCATGAGAAAACAATGTTTGGTAGTAAAGAATTATAGAGAAGGCCCACTTGATTTAGAGTGAAAAGGGAATGCAGTTTCCGGGGAGACACCATTTAAACCTGGAAATGAGGGATTAGAAAGCAATCAGGGGAAGATCTGGAGAAAATAGCATGTAGGGCTTATAAAACAAACAAACACAAATGACCTAGTGGAAAGTGGCACATTCTAGGAAGAGGGAGTGTGGCTGGTGCCTGGCGAGGAAAAGGAACAGTGACATATGTTGAGGGTTCTGTTGACATGGTTTCAATAATATAGGGCCTAGTAGAGCAAGATAAGACTTAGATTTACTCAGGTGCATTGTGAAGCTACTGAAGTGCTTTAGGCAAGTAATGACATGACTTGGCTTTTATTTTATAAAAATTATCCTTATGGGAAAAATAAAGTGGAAGAGAAAGGATAGGAAAGCAAATGGGTAAGGGGCAGAACTTTCTAGAGGAAAAATAATTCTTGAAAAAAGATAGCAACAAGTATGGGTCAGGAGGAGACAAGTTTTATTTAAATAATGAACTAGTTTTATAATTAGAGAATTGTAGGCATAATAGCACCTGATTAAGTGGCATTTATATAGATGTTTCTACTGCCTTTTAGAAGACGTGAAATAGACTAATCTCTAAATTCTCACTGTGTAAGTTGTTACCTAAGGACCACTTGTTTTTCTAGTGCTAATTATTTTGTTAATGGTTTATAGAGTCTCTATCGCTGTCTCTCTGTCACTATCTCTCTGTCTACGCCTTTGATTCTCTACCTTGGGACTAAGAAGATGTAAAAATTCCAATCATTCCTTTTTGTTACTTGCTTCCTAGGTGGGTAAGGAATTAAAACCAATGATATGTAGACAAATAAAATTTTAATGGATTTCAAGTATTCATCCTATTTCAGATTTTCATATTTAAAAAGAAAGAAAGAAATGTCAAAGAGAAGCAAGAGCTGGCAGTGTGACTTTTAGTGGAAGCTGATGAGATAATAAGGTAGTTTGTATGCATCAGTGTCATGGAAATGGAATTTAAATGCATTAAAGCCTTTCTTCATCATATATTATACTTTAGGACTTAAGAAAATTTGTTGCATTCTGTTGAATTTAAGTTTCCTTTTGACTAAGTAGGAATGTATTAAAATAAAATGCAAGTAATCAACATACAACATTCCGCCCACTCCGATAAAACTGTATTTGTTTTCTAAAGATGCTTAGCTGGTGGCTCTTCTCACATAGGATAATTTAGTCTTCAATTTCTGTGGTTCCATTGGCATGAAAATGTATGAAATCCAAGTAGAGTGTGGATATAAACACATTCGGCTTTTGTATCAAAGGGTGACATTTTCCCTCTAAAAATATGTTTTGTGCTTTTTACCCGGGCTTCATTTAATGGCTGTGTGGTAAATATTGTGAGACTGCTTCTGACAATCAAAAAAATCTCAATAGGATGTGATACTTCTTTCAATTACTTGTTTTAAAATGTACTCTAAGAATCCGAAATATGAGAAACTTATAATATCATTCATAATTTGTTGAATTATGTGCTAAGATATAGTATAATAGCCCAGATCTGGGTTACTAATACAAAAGCAAAAGTTTATCGGGACTGAGTGATTATCTATCTATCTATTTATTTTAATGCTTTATTTATTTATTTTTTAACATCTTTATTGGAGTATAATTGCTTTACAATGTTGTGTTAGTTTCTGCTGGATAACAAAGTGAATCAGCTTTACATATACGTATATCCCCGTATACCCTCCCTCTTGTGTCTTGAGCTGATCGCCCTGTGCTATGCAATATGAAGCCAGTCATTCCAGCCAAAATCACTTTCTCTCTAGTCCTTTTTGTCTTTTTGTTTGCTTCATTTGCTTTATTTTTATTCTTTTCTTCCCTTCCTATGCTTTCCTGTGGTGACTACACGAGTAGCACACCTGTAATTTAGCTTTCATTTCTGAAAACATTTTTATCTTTTTCTTTAGTTCTTTCCTGAGTTCTGTGAATTCCGTTTGTGTTACCCATTGTTCAGTTAAAACTCCAAGTGTTTGGACCATATTTCTATTTGATTTCTTAGTTTTGATTTGTGATTTTTCTTTGTCAATGCAACTGTTCTATTAGAGTTTTCTTTTAAATTCAGGTTGAAATGTTGCATTACAATCTTCTGTTTGTGATGATCGTTTTCTGTTTTCTTTGGCTCCTAAGAAGCTTGGCTTTATGCTGTGTTTTTTTTTTTTCTTGAAGTGTATTTTTTTAGTTTGTTGTACTAGCTTGTACTTCTAGGATTTCTGTTATTTTAGAGCTCTAGGACTGAGTATAGAGTCTTATAAGGTCTGGGGAAAAAGTAAGAAGTCTTGATAATTGCTATTCTCATCTTTTTCACTTCTCAGCTTGGAAACTGAAGACTCAATTATGCTCAACTGACACTGAAATATAAAAGAGCAAATAAAAAATTCACGATGACCTTTGAGAGTATGGCAGACAGAAAGTGGCAAATATGTAGCTTTTGTTTCTAATCCAAATGAAAGGGTCACAGAGCACAGAAAATTGCTAATGTCATATATGACTACAAATCATAGCTCTTCAAAGAAATCACATCAAAGTCAGCTTTTCATGCTTTAAAAAAATCCTGGTCTATGAACTATTATTAACATTTAATGGCAAATCATTGTAGGTCACATCAAGGTGCAGAACTATAGAACCTCAAGCGTGAGTTTTATATATTCTATGTTTTTATAGTATATGATAGAGTTACTTTATGAGTTGATATTTCAAGCAGCTTTTGTGCTTACATAGATTTAAGGAGGTTATAGAAAGAGCTTATATGACTCTGACCTTCTAAGTGAATGTATATCAAAGACACAGTGACTCTGAAGTTACCTCTTGTCATAGAGCACGAAGCGAACATGCATAAAAAAGGCTTTACTTGCATCTATGCAAAAAGCCAAGCTAATTTTTAAGTGTAAGTTAAAGGCATGTTTCAGTTAATAACTGAGTAAACAAGTGACTGAATATGTGAAAGCAAAAAGTAGAAGCAGAGGAAAGTCAATGACCAAAGAGAAAATTTCCATTGTTATTTCTCCCTTTCCAGATATTATATAGTTACATTATCTTAGATATTTAAATATCTTAGATATTCAGTTATTCAGGTAGCTATTATTCTGTTTCTTCAAATGAAGTTTAGAATTAATGCAAACAATCTGTGTAAAATTATGTAGATTATATAGTCATACAAAGGTCTACAAACATTTCAACCCTGAAGGCAATTCTAAGTTAGACAATGATGTGGACTAAGTACATTTACATGGTTCTATGTTTTTACTATGTGAAATAAAATTAAAATGCCCATTTTTTAGTTATTTAGAAAAATCATAATTGAGGTATAATTTCAGATGAGTGTTTTTAAAAATCGTATTTAATATATGAAATTTAAATAATAACATGATGATACGACCAAAAAACGTTGCAAGTTGAGAAAGAGTCAGAGGAGAATTTCAAATTGTAAAAGTGTTTACATGCTTTGTGTGTTTAAGTTAAAGGCAAAAGGGTAGACTTTGATCATGAAGACTTTGGAAAACTGCCCAAATTATCTAAGCCTTAGTTTCTAGATACATGCAGTCTTTAGTTAGCTATTGCTACCTGACAAACCACCCACAATTCAGTGGCTTAAACAGTAAGCATATATTATTGCTTATGAGTCTATTGGTTAACTGGATACTTCTGTCTTAATTGCTTTCACTCATGTGTCTGCAGGTGGTTAATCAGGTGGTGGATGGGTGGCTGGTCTTGGGGGTTCTCACTTGGGATAGCTGGACCCATTCATCTCTTCATGCCGTCTTTATTCTCCAGCAGGCTGGCCTAAATTTGTTCTCATGGTGGTAGTGGCAGGGTTTCAGGAGAGTGAGTGGAATTGCCCAGATTCTTTTAATACCTAGGCTTGAAACTGGCACACTGCCACTTCCATGACATTTGATTAGAAAAAGCAAGTCAAATTGAAGAGATGGGGAAATAGATTCTACCTATTGATGAGAGGAGCTGCAAAGTCACATTTCAAAGAGCACAGGTATTAACAGGGATGAAAAATTTGGCCATTCTCACAGTTAACCTACCAAAGAAAAAAAGTGAGAAAGAGATGAAAAACACATTGATTAGTGTTTCTCAAACTTTAATGTGAAAAAGAACTGTCTTGGAAATTCATTAAAATGCAAATCCCTGGGCCAAATCCCCTGATATTATGCTTCTGGGCCTAGGATGTGGCCCAGAAATCTTTAGTTAAATAAAATCATCTCACCTCTCAATGATACTGATAGAAATGATCTAATGACTATCCTTTGAGAAATAAATTAAATGATGGAGGGAGACCTTTGATACTGGAATAATGAATGTTGAGTCATTACAGGAGAAAATGGTGAAGCAGGGGAAGCCTGCTCAAGGATTATTCTTTCCATTTGTTACTGTATTCACTTTTAGTGTTCAAAGGGCTTCTATATACATTATCTAAGACCCAATAAGCCTGTGAAATAGGAGGAATGAGATATATTTTGTTACAGCTATCTAGTGGAATTTATGTGACTTTAACACCAGTCTTCTGTCATATAACACGTTTCTAATCACAATTTTAATTTTGTGATTCAGATGAGGAAATAAAGATGGTGAAATTGAAAAAAAAACCTATTGCATTTATTCAGAGTTTCCCGCAATGCATGAGAATTTGACATGTGAAATATTGTGCTTATTGAAAATTAATTTGGAGAAATTGATTAATTTGGAGGGAAGGAATCTTTCTAATTCAAAAATGAAGGAAAAAAATTTAAATTGTCAGCAATGACTCAAATTCTACCCTGGGAGATAATAATATTAGCAAGCTATAATATTTAAGAAATATGATCATTATGACAGTACACTTATTAAGCTTTTGCCCAGTTTTTATGGCATTTAACTGTGTTTTAGTTGTTATTTCGCACAGACGAAACAATTGAATCAAGTATTTTCATCATGCGGAGTTAAACTGAGAATTGTACTATGAGATATTCAGGCACATTTCACATGCTTTATTTATGAAGAGGTCACTAAAGCTACTCATGAATTTCTTTAAAAAATAATATAAGTGAAACTACATTGTGATAAGTACCAAATATGATCTGAAGTTGAAATATAGGTCAATCACTGAAGAATTCAGACCTTTTTCTCTTTAATATTTAAGGGTCAAAGGACAAGCTCACTTGGCAAAAGTCTAAGGACATGCAAATTTGAGCTAAACATTGTTGCTAAAAGCAAATGAAAAATTGTGAATGCTAAAGAGAAGCATTGTCTTTTTCAAAATTAGTAAACCGTTAGCTTCAATGAATCCGGAGAAAAAGCTACAAACATTAAGGAAGAAGATTTTACATAAAAGCCAAAGGATATTTGAACTGCTAAGAAAAAAATATTGCAATGAAATTGATTTTTCTATTGCCATGGAGACAGAAACTGGAAATGTAAAAAGTGATTCACACTCCTGATAATGGGCTAAGAAAGGGCAACTGAAAAGTAAGATGAAAAATGAGGAGAATGTGTAAGGAGTGAAATCTTGTTGGCTGGAAGAAATGTCAAAGACAGATTGCTTTTTTCTTAAGGTAACAACAAAGGTAGTCTAAGGACTTATTGACTATTTTCAACTAAAATTGGATGCTGATTTAGACATATTTTTGCTCAAGTAATTGTGAGTCTTAACAAGTTCTTTAAAACTTCTGTATCTCAGTGTCTAAATCTACAAAAAGGACACAGGAACTTCCAGTTCTAAAATTCAGAGATTCCATTTTGATCAGAATTGTATAACCCTATCTTCTTAAGAAATAAGCTGATAAATAACCCAATGATAAACTTATTGGTGGAACATGACACATATTTCTCTGAGATTGGTTCAGTGGTCATTTTTTTTAATAAATTTATTTATTCATTTATTATTTATTTTTTGGCTGCATTGGGTCTTTGTTGCTGCGCGCGGGCTTTCTCTAGTTGCAGGGAGCAGGGACTACTCTCTGTTGTGGTGCGTGGGCTTCTCATTGCGGTGGCTTCTCTTGTGGGGCTCGGGCTCTAGGCATGCAGGCTTCAGTAGTTGTGGAACGTGGGCTCAGTAGTTGTGGCTTGCAGGCTCTAGAGCACAGGCTCAGTAGTTGTGACGCATGGGCTTAGTTGCTCTGCGGCATCTTCCTGGACCAGGGCTTGAACCCGTGTCGCCTGCATTGGCAGGCAGATTCTTAACCACTGCGCCACCAGGGAAGCGCTCAGTGGTCATTTTTAGCACCCTTATTTAACTTTTCAGTCTCTTTACTGTTTTAATAGTGAGATCTTATCCTGTCTTAGAAGTTTTTATTAGTTTGCTAGGGCTGCCATAACAAAATACCACAATCTGAGTGACCTAAACAACAAAGATTTATTTTCTCACAGTTCTGGAGGATGGGAACATCAAGGTACTGGAAGATTCAGCATTTGGAGAGAGCTCATTTCCTGGTTCATAGACACATGTCTTTTTTGGTTAAACAACTAAGAGTGAGATTTCTGGGTCATATGGAAGTGTATGCTTAACTTCATAAGAAACACTATTTCCTGAAGCGTTTGCACCATTTCATGTTTCTGTCTTCTGTGATGTGAGTCCCAGTTACTCCATATTCTTGCTAACATGTAGCATGGTCAGTCTTTTTAATTTTAGACACTCTGATGTGTGTGGTGATATTGTAGTTTTAATATGCATTTCTCCAACAGTTGATTACTTTGAACATTATTTTTTCATGTCCTTATTTGCCAAATGTACATTTTCTTGGGTTAAGTGTCTATTCAAAGTTTTGCCCATTTTTAATTGGGTATGTTTGTTTTGTTTTATTTTGTTTTCTTGTTATAGAGTTTTCATAATTCTTTACATATATAGGATATAAGACATTTTTCAAGAGATGTGATTTGCAAATATTTCTACCATTCTGTATCTCTTAATAGTATCTTTCCAAGAGCAGAGGTTTTTAATTTTGATGAAGTCAAATTTATCAGCTTTTTATTTTACAGCTCATGATTTTAATGTCTTATCTAAGAAATATTTGCTTAACCCAAGACCATAAAGATCAAATCTGAATCTCTTTACTTGACTATATGTGTTTTTTTAAAAATTGAGATTTGATATGGTGAATACATTGATTGATTTTCAAATACTGAACAAGGCTTGTACCCTGGGATTAAAAAAAAAAATGAAATTCTTCTGCTAACAAAAAGTTACTAGAGTGAAATATGATAAAATGTGTCCATGGAACAGAAGGCTGAATCAACTGTGGTAAATTATGAATGAGGCAGAACCATTGTTCTCTTGTTAAATTATCTAAACTTACAAATTTGTGTCAATGTTTAAAGAAAACAACACAATTCAATCACGCTGAGTTTTTTGGAGAGGGTCTCAGCAAAGAAATATAAGCTGAGCTAGTGTAGTGTGGCTACCATCAGGAGGTATTTTCCTATGGACCTTGATTTTATTATTTTTTTCTACTGTCACTGAGTTAGAAAATAGAACTCAGTACCTCAGTACCCCTGTACATATATTTTCATTCCATTATGTCTCCCAGATAATGCACTGTCTACAATAAAAAATTTTCAATATTTTTCTTTAGTCATTTAATTTCTCCTTTTGAGTTAATTAATTAATAGTTAATTATAGTTGATTTATGCATCTAAGAAAATAGAAGTAGTTAATTGGTATGTTGGCATATTGCACACAAAAAGTTTTAATATAATTTAGTTATTATGAAATGACTTTTAGATTGTTAGACTACACATTTAAAAATGCAAATGAACTGTGTGATGCAGTGGGTTTGGAAAAAAATGGGTTTCAGAGAAAATTGATGTGAATTATTTTAATAAATTATCATTCACTGGTAAAGTATTTTCATATGCTTATTAAGCAGCTGAGTTAGCAAAAATGATTACTGGGTTGCAATTCATAAAATTAGGTGAGTGCACATAGTCTTAAACCAGGGTTTGATGGGTGGAGAGGAAGATTTGAAGAATTCCCAGAATCAGGCCCCCACATCAGGAGAAGAGGTTAGCAGAAAACAGAAAGAAGAGAGAGACCCACCAGCCTGCTGGTCAGAAGGTTGGAGATGGACAGCATCTCTCTGCTATGCAGCCCCCAGAAAGACCTGATAGAGTCCTGACACTCGGTAGGATTGATGAACAATTATGCAAATTGCCTACATTTGTTAATGGCACTCAGCATTGCCTAGACATCTTGCAATGTTATACTTTTTTCACATTCCCAAACTTCAGCCTTCCACACACAATATCATTTGATGATCCTGCCTCATACTTCATTGAATAAAATAGGTACAATTAAACAGCAACCTCTATGTTTTCTCACCTTCCAAACCTCCACATCCTCCTTTCTGTCTATTCATTTTCGTCTGTTTTTCTCTGATTTACACACAGGCATGATCCCATTCTATAAAAGACCAATCCCTTCCCTTGTTGTATTTATCACTGTCTTTCAATACACATGTGTGTGTGTATATATATATATATAGAGAGAGAGAGAGAGAGAGAGAGAGAGAGAAGAGAAGAGAAGAGAAAGAAAGAAAGAAGAAAGAGGAAGAAAGAAAGAGAGAGGAAGAGAGAGAAGAGAAAAAGAAAGAGAGAAAGAGAAAGAAAGAGAGAGAGGAGGAGAAAGGAGAAGAGAAGAGAGAGATTTCAAGGAATTGACTCACACAACTGTGAACTGACAAATCTAGAAATTAAATTAAAGGGCAAATGGACTGAAAACTCCAGCCAGAATTCCTTCGTCTTCAGGGATCCTGTCTTTGCTCTTAATGTCTTCAGGGGATTGGATTGGATGAGGCCCATCCACATTATGGAGGGTAATCTGCATCACTCAAAATCTACTGATTTAAATGTTGATCACATCTTAAAAATTACCATCACAGCAACATCTAGATTTGTTTGGATCAAACAACATCCAGATTTTGATGAAACATCTGGACATGACTACTTAGTCAAGTTAATACCAAAAAGTAACCATCACAGTCAGTTAGGTCAATCAAATTGGTCAATGATGTTCAGGGCTTCTAAATACTTGGTAATTTTCTGTCTTGTTGTATCAGTTAATGAGAATATAGAGTCTCCAAGTATAATTGTGCTTTTGAGTATTTTTCCTCTTACACTATCAATTTTACTAAATGCATTTTGATCTTCTGTTTTTAGGGGCGTGCATTGAAGATATTTACGTTCCTTTGGTGAACTTATCCTTTGATCAATTTGCAATGTCTCTCTTTACCCCAGACAATTTTCCTTATTCTAAAATGTACTTTGATATCAAAATCACTGTAGCAGAGTTCTTATAATTCATGTTTCTATAGTACAATTTTCTATATCACTTACTTCTAACTAATCCAATCATTATATTTAAAATGATCATATTGGAGGCAGCATGTAACTGACTTTTTTTTCCAATATGACAATTTCTATATTTTAATTGGTGTTATTGTTGATTTGGTTAGATTTATGTCTACCATGTTACTGCTTGTTTTCTGTTTGTCCCCTCTGTTTTTTATTCTATTTGTCATTTCTATTCTAGTATATATAATTTATGTATTCTAGTATGCCATTATACTTTATATATATAGTTTTTTGCTTATATCACTTTATTCTGTATTTAATGATTGCTTTAGGGATTATTATATGTGATCCTATCTTTCAATAGTCTAATGACTTAATATTTTACCACTGTAAGAAAAACCTAGAAGTCTTATAACCAAACAGGTCCTTTGACCCTTATGTTATATTTTTGTGTGTTGCATCTTTATACATTGAACCTCCTTAAAAAAATCATGTAATTTTTGTTTCCAACTACCATACATATTTTAAAGTATTTAAGAGAAGAAATATAGTTTTATTACATTTATCCAGTTATTACTTCTCCTCTTATTCTCTTCATCCTGATGTTCCAAATTTCACTGTGGTAAATTTCCTTTCACCCTGAAGAACTTCCTTTAGCATTTTTTTAGAAAATGTCTTCTATTGACATAAGAATGCTTCATTTTACTTTCATTCCTGAAGAATTTTTCTTGCAGAATGTAACCTTCTGTGTTAATAGTTATTTCCTTTTAGCATGTTGAAGCTGTTGTTCCACTTCCTTCCTGCTTCCACCATTTATGATTCCAACAGTTACCTCAAATGTAGCTCCCTTATATGTAATGTGTCATATTTTTCTGGCCAGTTTCAAAATTTCTTATTCATCTTTGGTTTTCAGAAGTTTGATTATGACTTGCCTGAGTATGGTTTCCTTTGACTTCGTCCTGTTTGGGATCCACCATGCTTCTTAAATCTGTAACTTTCTTTCACCAAATTTAAAAAATTAAAAAGACATTATTTATTTAAACACATTTTTCTGTACCAGTATCTTTTCCTTTAATTCTGTACTAGTATTAGATGTTTTGATATTGTCGCAACAGGTCTGCTCATATTTTTTGTCATTTTTTCTTTTTTTTCTTCAGAATGTATAATTTCTATTGATCTGTCTTTAAGTTCACTAACGCTTTCCTCTATCATTTCATTCTGCTACTGAGTCCCTCCAGTGAATATTATAATTTCAGATTGTATAATTTTTCATTCTAAAATTTCTATTTTCAATCACCTATTTCTCACCTGTTTCTCATCCACTTCAAGGATGTTCACCTTTAACTTAGGGAGAATGGTTATAATGACTGCTTTATAGTCTCTGTCTGAACATTCTCTCTGAGTTATCTCAGGGTTGACATCTATTAATTGTTTACTCTTTTGAGAAATGGTCAAATTTTCCTTTATTTTTCTGTATGTCAAATAATTTTTGTATATTATATATTTTATATATTCAGGACATTTTGAATAATATGTTATAATATTCTGGGTTCTGTTAAAATTCTCTGAAGAATGTTGATGCTTGTTTGCTTGTTTGTTTTGCTTAGCAGTAATCAACCCAGTTAGTTTCAGACAGCACATTATGTTTCCCTTCTGTGGATCAGTTCAGTTTTCAAAGCTTTTATTGTATTGTTTGAGTCTTCTCAGTGTATGTACCACTCAGAGGTTAATCTTGAATGTGGGCAGTGGTTTATGACATAGTTTAGTTCTAACTGCCTTTGTTAACCTTCTTTGGTTTTGTTTAGTACATTAATGGCTCAATAGTCAGTTCAGGATGTATGTCAATTCATCCATTAAACTTAAGAGATCGCTTTTTCTAACTCTCCCTTCTCTGGGATGTGCCTTGTATTCTTTGGCTCCTAAGGGGTCCTTACTCCATTCTTCTGGCCAGAATGCCAATTTGTTTATTTTTAAAAAGTTTAAGTCCTCCATAGTTTCGTGCAATTCCTTGCAAATGAGGCCATCTCCCTTATGTGTCATTATGATTTTTACTTCGGTTCCCAACTCCCTTACTATTGTTTACTTTTCAGAATCCTCAGTATTTTCTTTTTAAAGCTCAAGCAAGTATTTTATATGTTTTGAAGTTTTTCAAAACTTTATACTTTTCATTTACCCTTCTTCAAAAATTTAAAAATTTTAATGTCAAATCTACAGATCTTTCCCTTGCGTATTTTAAAACACCTCCAGTGATTTGAAAATGTTTTATTATTCTATCTTTTTCAATTTTCATGAATTAGGTTGACCGATTTTTTTTCTTTAGCTAGAAGGTAGGCTTCAGTTTATGGCATAAACAAGAATACAACAAAACAAAACATATGAAGTAACCGTTTTGATGTACACAGTGACTATTTAGACAAAGGAAACACAAGGTAAGCTACATGATCACTCCTCTGGACAGGGAGCCCTTTTCAGACCAGAACACAGGAAGGAAATATACCAGCAGAACAGAACAATCTCACTGAACTAATGGAGGAGAGATCAGAATTCCTGGCTGCTGAATTGTTTGGAATTTGCTAGAAACAATGCAGTCGTACAGAGTCAGTGTCCGGAAATCTGCATTCAAGTCCCCAATGCATTTGCCAAGTGCAGTGCTGCACACTTGCAGCGGGTGGCTCCGTGAGGCTGAGGGCTGAGTGGAGGTGGGGACGTCCTCAGGGCCAGGAAGTTGTGAGCTTCTGGCTTCGCTCCTCACTCTGGAAGATTGTAGAACGCTCCCCCATTGAGTTAGAACCAAGCCCTAGAATAAAGGACAAACTCTAGGACTAAACACTAAACTTAAATAGACTAGACTTAAAAAGATCAAGTGGATCAATCTGTAATTTAACTAATTTCTGCGTAACTTTAAAATGAAGTAAATGTAAACCTAAACTGGTACAATATGTGATTTATAATTTCTATCAGGCAATCATAAAAGTCCTAGACCTTTAACAAAGGGTGAAAATACGACCCATAATTAACAACTGTAGTAGTTAATAGAAGCCACACGACCCACATATTGAAATTATCAAGGACAGAAATTACAAAATTATATATATTATATTAATGTTATATAATATAAATATATTCATGGAATGAAACATAATATATATATATTAATAGACACATATATACTATAAATTATAATGTATTATGAATATACTCAAGAACTTAAAATATAGACCTTATTCACAAAGAGATAATCTCAGGAGAGAAATGGAAATGATAATAAAGAACTAGGAAAAAATTTTAGAACTGCAAATTCTGAAACTGAAAGGGTGCTGATATAATCCTAATTATAGTGTTTGTTGTGGTCCTAAAAAACTAGAAATAAAACCTAAATATCACAATGAAAGAAGAGTTAAATGATTAAATTTTGATATTTCCATACAGTATACCAAAATAATTAATTAACATTCCAAAATAATTTTAATACGTGGAAATAATTATAATCTGTAGAAGCATGTTGCAAAGTCTTACACATTTATACAGAGTGTTATTCACTCTCTATTTGTTCTGTATGTGTAACCACAGGGGCAGAAATCCTGTCATTTTTGTTCATCGTCAAATACCCAGCCATCCAGACCAGCTCACCTGAAAAACAGTTAGAAATATTCGTTGAATAAATGAGTGAATGAGTGGCAGAGCTTCAGACTTGTTTGAATGCTCAGCCAGGGAAGGCTTATTGTGCAAAGCCAAAACCTAGTTTGGAAAACTTAGGATGGGGACATCGGGACAGATGCCTCTGCGGACATTGACTCTGCAGGCTCCCTGAACTCGTGGGCTTGCAGAAGCAGCCCATACTTCCTTAGTGAGTGATCGAATTTCAGCTGTGGAAGAACACTGCAGAAACCTCCCCTGTTCAAAGCAACGGGTACCTCCCTGGAGAATGGCCTCTATCTCCTCTCCTGGAGACCAATCACTGCCAGACCAATAACTAAGGGGAAATCCCAGCATCACTAAGTGAGGAATGTTCTGAACCTGATAAAGAGGAAAGAGACTGTATACTTCAAAAGCTGCAGGAATTATCCTGCATGTACTGACAGGAACCAAACTCCCGTGATTGGAGTTTGAGCATATTTAATCAAGAGGCCAGAATACAAGACCAGATAAGCAAGAATTCTTTGATTTTGAAGCACTTTCTTACAGCACGTGACTTTACAACCTGATAAGATCCGCAGAGGCTGGAGCAAACTGACTGCTGGAGTTTCCTATGGAAGTCTGGAGTAACTATCATAACCGATGGCCAGCTCTGAATGAAGTGGAAATGCTTGAGTTGCCCCAGCAAACATCAGAGAACAAGTAAAGAGGCTGAGGGAAATGGGCATGCTGGAATGGACATATTATATCAGGTCAGGATGCCCGCCAGAGTTTACATTCCAAGGAAAGGTCTGAAAGACATAACTATTCATCAAGGCCATCAGGAGTGTGCTGGGAAGAAGGGAACCAGCTGCACTAGATTCAGTGGGGGCTCTTCTCTGCAAGCCGAGGATGACAGCGGATGAGGCCATCACAGAGTTGGGCTCAGTAATATCCATGGGAATGGAGAAGTCTCAAAGAAAGTACTACCCAAGTGGCGGTAGTGCTTAACTGCCAATAACCAAGAGGCACCGTTAGCATAAGGATGGCGAATTTGGAGGTGCAGCCAAGGGGTTTGATTCACAGGGGGCTGTGGAGGTGGTTAGTAGAGAATAGCTGCTAGGGGTAGAAGAGAGAAGCAGCCAAAAAGGAAGAGTGCAGGCAGCTGAGGGTGGTTGGTTCACAGACTGGTTCTTAGACTCCTAGATGCTCCATGGGTGGGCTAAGGTGCATCTCTAAACTACTCTTTAATTTTACTCCAATATATATGTTAATACACATCTGGGAGGCTTCAGGCATGGGGGTCCATACCCTTCATGACTTTGTATCAAAGGAGTCCATGACCATAAAAATGAGCAATAGCTAAGTAGGTAGATATCTCACTAGCAAGCTAAATTTTATCACGTAATAGAGAAAAACAGATATTTTTATAGTTTTGCCCATTACAGTGAAAAATAACACAAGGTTATATTTGATGGTATTACTGATTAATGTTTTTCTGGAGGTGCTACTCAACAAAATTAGAAAAGCAAAAGAGACTTATCTTTTTTAAATAATAGGAGAAGGTGATATAGGTGATAGAAGAAATATAATTATTATTGAAGATGATGTGATTGTTGTCTGAAATATTCAAGAGAATTAACTGGTAGAAACAATTACGTTTAGGAAGGTAGCCAGAGAGTATATATTTTCCCTTTATAAAATTTGTGTCTTATCAGGGCTATTTCTCAAATTTAGTTTATATCAATTGAAATAAACATATTTGTTAGAATTATCATGGAGCTGCGTATTCTACTGTAACTTTCTACATTGCTTGTTTATATTTAATTTTTGAGTTGGGGTGAATATTAAACATTAATAAATACCCTTTTGGCATGTGTTAAGTTGATCAAATATGATAATATATTTGTTCTCCTTTGAATTTGTATTAGTTATAAATACCATATGTCAATCAATCTATGAAGTCCTAGAATAAACTCAATTTGGAATAAATTAAATTTTTGAATGTCCTGATGGCTCCAGTTACTATTATATGATTTTAAATTTTGCATCAGTGTTAATAAATAAGAGTGGGTTGGAATTTTCTTGTTCTTTATATTTTTCAGATTTCAGTATCACTAATATGATGGCTATATAAAAACAATTGCCCATTTTTAATTTGTTGTCTTGGTCAAATTTTAATGTGTACCAGATTCGCCTGGGACGCTCAGCAAGAATGTGGATTACCTGGCTCAACATCCAAAGAGTTTATATTAGTAGGTCTTATGTTAGCCATGGCAATCTGCATCTTTAATCAGCAACCTAAGAAATGTAATGCAAGTGGCTCATAGACAATGTTTAGAGAAGCAGTATAGGGTTGTAGTTTAAGAAATGTCAAATGATCGTATGGTAGTTCTATTTTTAGTTTTTTAAGAAACCTCCATACTGTTCTCCATAGTGGCTGGATCAGTTTACATTCCCACCAACAGTGCAAGAGGGTTCCCTTTTCTCCACACCCTCTCCACCATTTTTTTTGTTTTTGTTTTTGTTTTTTTTTTGCTGTACGCGGGCCTCTCACTGTTGTGGCCTCTCCCGTTGCGGAGCACAGTCTCCGGACGCACAGGCTCAGCGGCCATGGCTCACGCGCCCAGCCGCTCGGTGGCATGTGGGATCTTCCTGGACCGGGGCGCGAACCCGTTTCCCCTGTATCAGCAGGAAGACTCTCAACCACTGCGCCACCAGGGAAGCCCTCCAGCATTTACTGTTTGTAGATTTTTTGATGATGGCCATTCTGACTGGTGTGAGGTGATACCTCCTTGTAGTTTTGATTTGCATTTCTCTAATGATTAGTGATGACCCAGCTACTACTGGGCATATACCCTGAGAAAACCATAATTCAAAAAGAGTCATGCACCACAATGTTCATTGCAGCACTATTTACAATAGCCAGGACATGGAAGCAACCTAATTGTCCATCGACAGATGAGTGGATAAAGGAGATGTGGCACATATATATATACAATGGAATCTTACTCAGCCGTAAAAAGAAACGAAATTGAGTTATTTGTAGTGAGGTGGATGGACCTAGATAGAGTCTGTCATACAGAGTGAAATAAGTCAGAAAGAGAAAAAGAAATACCATATGCTAACACACATATATGGAATCTTAAAAAAAAAAAAAAAAGATTCTGACGAACCTTGGGGCAGGACAGGAATAAAGATGCAGACGTAGAGAATGGACTTGAGGACACGGGGAGGGGAAAGGGTAAGCTGGGACAAAGTGAGAGAGTGGCATGGACATATATACACTACCAAATGTAAAATAGATAGCTAGTGGGAAGCAGCCGCATAGCACAGGGGGATCGGCTCTGTGCTTTGTGACCACCTAGAGGGGTGGGATAGAAGGGTGGGAGGGAGATGAAAGAGGGAGGAGATATGGGGATATGTGTATAAGTGTACCTGATTCACTTTGTTATACAGCAGAAACTAACCCAACATTGTAAAGCAATTATACTCCAATAAAGATGCTAAAAAAAAAGAAATGTCAAATGATGTATTCTTTAAAGTTAGAGTTCATTTTGAGACTGAGTATGGGAATTCCTTAAAGGGCAGCTGAACAATGATTCCATGTCTCTGTCTTATTCATACATGTGTCTTTACAAGTCCATTTTAGTCATTTTTTTTTACTAAATATTTTTTCAGGCATTCAACTGTATAAATCGGTGTGCAAAGTATTCTCTCGCATTTCTACTTCTTATGTTTATAACTAGTTTTCCCCCTGTTAGTCCTAAATTTGGAAATATGTGCTTTTCCTCTTTTTACCCTAATATAGCTAATGGTTTAGTAATTTCAGTGGTTCTTTTTAAAAACTAGCTCTTAAATATATTTATCTTTTCTTCAGGTAATTCAGTACTTCAAATTTTTCAGGTAGCTTTTCTTCAGGTACCTCAGGGATCCAGTTAAAGATCATGCTATATTCTTTCTTTACTTGGTGTATAATGAGAAAATCTAAAGAAGGAAAAATTTTAATTTAATGTATTCAGTATCTCAATTCATCTCTATCATAGGTAGCTTATGCCAATAAAAGATACTACAATATTGACAAAATATTTCAATGTTGGAGACTAAACAAATAGCTGAAAAAATTCAGAAAGAGTTATTTCTCTGTTACTAGTCTTCAATTCAAACAAACAGTGTTATACTTAATTTTTCCTCCATGACAATGAAAGCATAATCTCCAAGGTGCTAAGTTCCATTACCTTTCCTTATGTATTTCAGATTATTATGCACTATCTCACTTTGAGTTATGGAAATGAATTTATTTTTAACAACCTATATTTTACAATTTTCTCTGCTTTGTCAGGTAACAATAATATGAAAATGTCTAATTTACCATAATTTTATCTTAGTTGTTAGAATTTGTACTTGTTAAATTTAGTCTAATCTACATTAGGTATTTGACAAGAAAACTTTTGACAAAACCATAAGGTTGAAAAATGCTCATAGGAGATGTGAGCCAGAGTGCAGGTGGTTATCAACTGCAATAAAAATCACAATCGCACATTAAATATTCAGGAGTGGGTGAATGGCTTCTCTGTTCTGAGTTCCCAAATCTATTATGTGGGAGAAAGAGAGGTAAGTGAGGAGTCAGGAGACAGATGGTTCCAGTTTCCTACTATTTTGTGAACTAAACTGGAATAAAATACTTGTGCTACATTAATAATGAATGGTTATAAAGCAGTTCTTGCTTCACTTAATTACTGTGAAGACTTTTTAAAGGATGAGTAATAAAACAATTGTATATATGTGTTAAACGTCCTTCATTGAAATACTATTTATTGAGTACACAGTACTTGTATGTACAAGGTACTCTTCTACATGCTGGTGATACATCAGTGAAGAAAACACAAAAAATGCTCTTGTGGAGACTGCATTCTAATGGAACTTGAAATTTATTGTGGACACTAATAACCTGGATTTCTTTCGGCATCCCATGTTTTTTCCACTTTCTGTGGTTTTTCTTTGCTTCTTTTCACTTTCTCTTATTTCTTCTGTTGGATTTTTTTTTCTTTTATTTTCTCTCTACTAATTTTGAACATTTTTTCTGTTCTTTTAGGGATTATCTATATCCAGGTGTGACATTCTTTTTGCCATGTCATTTTACTTCCTCTTTACTATAGTGATTAGTGATTTTGTTTGTGTTTCTTCCCCATGAATATTTTCTTGTTTTGAGCAAAGATGTATAAAGTTGTGTGTGTGTATGCATGTGTGGATATTTGGGAAACAAATGTAGGTTTCAATCTGTATTTAATCATGCATCTTGAGCTAGAAGTCCAATACAGGGTCAACATAGAATGATCTTACTAAATACAGCTTAGAATGTTACTTTCTTATTTTGAATATTTTAGTTGCTCACCTTTCATATAGAATTAATCTAAATTCCCTTTTCTGGTCCTGGAAGCACTTAATATTATGACTTCTCTTTCAAACCTGATCTCCCATTATTCCAACCCATGGTTATTTTACCTAAACTACATCATTCCTTATCCCTCAATAACTCCCAGGCTCTTTTCCCGTATTTTTCAGTTCATGCTATTTCCTTTACTGAGCATGCTCTTATATTGAAATTCTCCCTCAGATTTACTCATATGCCATTTCTCTTAATTTCCATAATTGTCTTGAATAGTTCAAGGAGAAGCAATATTTTTCTCCTCTGAAACTTTATACAGTAGTTTTGAGTTACTTTATGGAATTAATCTTTGGTTTGTATTATAATTTTCTGCATGGTTGTTTGCTTCATTAGGTTTTGCATATAGGAGACAGATTAAAGGCTTGTTCTTGTCCATTCAGCCTTAGTTTTCTGCCTGCTCTTTCCTCATCTTTATAACACTTTCTCTTTTCCTCAATTACTTATGTAAAGATACTCAGTACAGTCAGAATGCAGAGTGTAAGTACCATAGTACCTGAGGAAGTTGCATCGATAAGCAGTGAAAAGATTGACAATAAGTTTAGAATATCTGTTAAGGAAATTGCAAATTCTTTAAAAAGACATTAGTGCAGGAGTCATTTGAAAATATTCCTGTTTTTACACCATATGTTTTGGCCATTATGTCAAATATTTATGTGACTAATGAAACAGAGAAACAGAAACTAGTTAAGTTACAGTAGTCCCTCTCCCACTGAAGTTAAGCATGTTCAGGGCAGAGATTTGGTTTGGTGTGACCCCTTTTGTCTCCAGCACCTAGAACAATGTCTGAATAATAGAAGATGCTAAGATTTCTGAATGAACATAAACTACTATAGATCAAAGATTATATTGGCTTTTACCATGATTCTAGTAGTGAAAATGGGCTGAAGAGAATGGAATTGATAGACAAGTAAGTGTAAAACTCGATAGGACTTTACAATTGATTGGGTGTAGATGTTTTTCAAGAGAAAAGAGTTTAAAGGTGATTTCTTAATTTTTGACTTAGGCAATTTGCTAGATATGCCATTAAGCGACAGAGAAAATACTAGAGGGTGGGAACAAGAAGAAATCACTTTTATACAGTTTGTTGTAGTTGTTGTTAAGATGCCTGAAAGATATTCAAGTGGAGAGAAACAGCCAGCACAGATACTGCATAAAAATAACCAGAGATATAGGATAAATTTAGGAGTATGTGGTGTTATGGAAACCAAGAGATGATTGTGGCTTGAGAAAGAAGGAGTAATCAATGATTTCATATGCTCTCAAGGGAACAAATAATAAAAAAAATTAAGTGTCCTTTGGATTTTCCAATTGCTGATTTGGTGAGAACATTTTAAAGACTAAAAACCAGATTTATGATAGTTTGAGGTGTTAGTAAAAGGTGAGGAAGTAGAGAGAGTGTATGTGTGTGTATGTCTCTTATACACAAACACACATTTTTATGTAACAGATTTTTATGTAAAAGAGGGAGGGGCATGAGATGGGAGAGGTCTTAAGTTAATTGGTGTTCTGCTAGAAAACAGCCAGTAGAGAGAAGGGCTTAAAAGTGATATGACATAGATTGGACAAACAATGAAGAGAGGGAGTTGCATGAGAAAACAGAAAGTGAGATAAGCCTTAAACAAGAGGAAGGTCACCAGGTTCCTTAGAACTGAAAAGAGGAATAGATGGATGAAGTAGACAGAATTGGGGCTGTTCCTTTTTGCTGCCTTCTCTGTAACCAGTGAAGCAGAGTAAGTCTTCTGTAATATTATGTTTAGTGTTTAAATTACTTACTCTCTGCACTTCCCCCCCGCCAGGATAAAGATTTATGAACGTGGGATTTTATCTTTGCTTTTCTCTATAGCATCTCTAGTACTAGAAAGTATATCTGGCATAGAGCAGAAATCAAATGTTTTTCTGAAATGAATATTTGTGAGTCCATTGGACAGTGGTGGGTCAGAAATTTGAGAAGAGCAGAGGAGGAGATTCTGAACAGCAAAAGAATAAAGCTGCCGATGAATATACAAAGCTTTTAGAACTGCAGTGAGAGGTTGGAGAACAAGGATCCAAATTACACTTCTGTGATTTTCTTATATAGTTTAAATTGCCTTAAGTGTAAATAATAATACTTTAACAGAAAAAAAATTATTTCTCTTCAAGGATTTCTGCTTCTATTATAATTTCCAAAATTAAAGGATATAACTGTAATAGAAACTTTAGATTTAATATTCTAATAAAATAATGCCCCGCTAGGTTTTAATGTAAGTAAAGTTCAAATCGTCCCTACCCTTTTTTAAAGAAACTGTTATATAATGAAATTCCATGAGACTCTTCTTGCAAAACATGAATAATGGAGATCCAAAGTAATTGTTATAGTTATTATTCATGAAGCAATCATAAATCTTCCAGCCCTGCCTGTAATTCACAAGAATTAGGATATTTGGGTTTAAATGCATTTTAGTGGTATTCTCTTTCATCATAAGCATCCCGTTATAGGCAAAAAAGATAGACTCTGTGTTACATAAGTACAAAAGTTAAAATTAAACCAGAAACTCAGAGCTTTCTTCTTTTTATCTTCCAGTGGCTCACTCAATTTTATTATCTATGAAATAAAAAATATTTTCCAGTGAAAGTATTAATGATAACAAATGATGTGACAGCATTTTTTTATAGCAAAACCCTCCGTTTAAACATTTAAAGTTTTCTTCTTTACAGGTTGAATTAATATAATGTCTCTGGCATTAAAAGTTGTTCAACCTCAGGAATACTAAGTATACTCTGACTCTATGTATTCTTATTTATAAAATATAATTAATTGCAAAGTTGTCTCATAAGATTGATATGATGGTGGCAGAAGTAATGTTTGTTTGTTTGTTTGTTTTTTTGGTTGCATTGGGTCTTTGTTGCTGCATGTGGGCTTTCTCTAGTTGCGGTGAGCTGGGGTTACTCTTCATTGTGGTGCTCCAGCTTCTCATTGCGGTGGCTTCTCTTGTTGCAGAGCACAGGCTCTAGGCACACGGGCTTCAGTAGTTGCGGCACGCTGGCCCTAGAACACGCAGGCTTCAGTCATTGTGGCATGTGGTCTCAGTAGTTGCAGCACACGGGCTCTAGGGTGCATGGGCTTCAGTAGTTGTGGCACATGGGTTCAGTAGTTGTGACACACGGGCTTAGTTGCTCCATGGCATGTGGGATCTTCCTGGACCAGGGATCAAACCTGTGTTTCCTGCATTGGCAGATGGATTTTTAACCACTGCGCCACCAGGGAAGTCCCTTGTTTGTTTTTTTAACTAACAGATATTGGGTCTTTTAAAAGAGTTGTATAAAGAAAACCTAATTTGATATTCACAAAACTCTATGGTACTAATATTATCATCCTATTTAACAGATGAGAAAGGTAAAACATAAATATAGTGTGCTTCTAATAATTTGACAGAACCCAAATATGAATGCAGCGATCTGTTTCCAGAGTCTGTGCTTTATATGACTATACTTTTCCATAGACTCTGACTTTGTGCTCTATAATGTGTGTACAGTCTTCAAAATTGGAAACAATATTCTTTTGCTGCTTAAATTACATTCTGAATAGGAAATATAAGGAAAAGTACCTTAGATTTTGTAAAAGATAAGGTGGTAATAAAATCATATCAACAGATTAGAAGAACTAAATAATGATGCATAATGTATATTTTTTTATTAGTGTGATTCATAAATAGAACACTTTTTGTATTGAAATACAGTGGTTCAGCTGGCAGCAAGATGGCAGAGCCAACAGCATAGTTTGTAATCACCCTAAACATTCTCTATTTAAAAACAAGGCAATTAAACAAACAAAAATTTACAAACAACAAAATATTTACAAGCCCAACATCTGTAACACCACAGAGTTATAATGTACCTTTCAAATCTGGAAAGCCAAAACACCAATAACAAAAAAGAATGTGACAGCCAGAGAGTAGATTTTAATCCAACTCTATCTATAATCATTGTAAATGCAAATGGTCCAAACACACCAGTTAAAAGACAGAGATTATCAGATCAGATATAAAAACAAGATCCAACTGCATGTTGTCTGAAAGAACCCACTTGAAAATAAAGATTTAGATACATTTGAAGTAATGGAGAAAGATATACCATACAAACATTTACCAAAGGAAAGATGGAATAGATAAATCAATTTTGGACAAAGACTTTGAAACATCCTTATCCAAGATAAATAAGTTTCTGATCTAGGTAATAATCATTCTTCCTTAAGAATTTTCCTAACCTAACGGAGGACATCTATGAAGAATCTATAGCTAACATTATACTTAATGGTAATATATTGAATGCTTTTCTACTAAGATGTGGAACAAGGCAAAGGTGTTATTTCTCATCCTTCCCAGTCAAAATTGCTTTGGAAATCCTAGCTGGTGCAATATGGCAAGAAAATCAAATAAAAAGCACACAAATTAGAAAGCAAGAAATAAAACTATTTTATTCAGAGATAACATATTGGTAGAAAATCCAAAGGAACCTACCAAAAAAAAAAAAAATCCTAGAATTAACAGGTGAGTTTAGCAGGATCCCAGAATACAAAGTCAATGTTAAAACACCAGTTATTCATATTCCTATATATTAGCAATGAACAATTGAAATCTAAAATGTTTAAATCAATCACATCTACAATAACATGAAAAATGAAGGAGTTAACTATAAACTTAACAAATAATGTGCAGGACCGGTATGCATAAAAATACAGTATACTGATTAAAGAAATCAAAGAAGGTATAAATAAATAGAGAGATATATTGGGTTATAGACTGGAAGGCTATATATTACTAAGGTATCATTTCCTACTTCCCCCCCCACCCCAAATTTGGTCTATAAGATCAAATCAATCTCAATCAAAACCTAAGAAATACTTGTTGTAGATATTGACAAGGCAATTCTGAAGTAAATTCGAAAGGCATAAGAAATGAATAGCCAAAATAATTGTTAACTCATATGAACTGATTTTAGCACTCAAGCAGAACTGATATTAACTGATTTAAGTATTATAGATCAGGTAATATTGTAATTTATTATAAAGCTGCACAAATAGGGACAGTGTGGAATTGAAGAAATTGGAGTTTATATATATATATATATATATATATATATATATATATATATATATATCAGTAGAATAGAGGAGAAAGGTCAGAAATAGACAGAAAAATATTGTCAACTGATTTTTTGGCAAATATGCGAAGATAATTCAATGGAAACAAGATAGTTTTTCAAGTGGTGCTGTAACAAACATCCATATGAAAAACAAAACCTTGACACATACCTCATGTTATTTACAAAAATTAATTCAAAATGGATTATAGATCTAGAAGTAAGTGTAAAATTATGAAATGTCTAAAAGAAAATATATGAGAAAATATTTGTGGCCTTGGGTTTGGTATTTCATTTTTACATACAAGACAAAATGCATGATTCTTTTTAGATCAGAAATAAGCAGCTTACCATAAGAGATTAGGGGATGAGTAACTAATAGGATTATTTTTTAAATCAAGATTAAGGAATCTTTTGCACGAGCAATTAACACAGTCAATGACAAAGGCTGGCAATTCACAGTGTGATACTGAAGAAGCAGGGAGGGAAACAATAACTGATAATAACAATGCAATTCCACTTCAACAGGTAGCAGAAAACAAAGGATTTTGTTCCACATACTCTGTCCAAAAAGGCATAGCTAAATTCAGTATGATTTTCAATAAAATGTGATTATAATAGGGATGCAAGCAAGCAAGAAAAGATGTTAGCCTGCCAAAAATCATCGCTGGTAATTAATCTTTAGCCACAGAGACAATTCACATTATATGTGAGTTTCTCATTCCCCGGTTTTATACAGATCACAAAATTATACTGACAGTAGAAATTACAGTACTTTTAGAAAGCTACTTAGAGCTGATTTCCTGTTCAATCTACTCAGTCTAGTGCCTCCTATATGAGTTTAATTTAGTCCAAAAGCAGAAGCCATCTGATGAATTTCATTTTATTGCTCAGAGAATTCATTGTCATCATCACAATAAATTGAATTCTTCCTCAAAGAGACATATGCTGGTGCTTTTTTTTTTTTTTTTTCTTTTTTGCAGTACGCGGGCCTCTCACTGTTGTGGCCTCTCCCATTGCGGAGCACAGGCTCCGGACGCGCAGGCTCAGCGGCCATGGCCCACGGGCCCAGCCGCTCCACGGCATGCGGGATCTTCCCGGACCAGGGCACAAACCCGTGTCCCCTGCATCGGCAGGCGGACTCTCAACCACTGCGCCACCAGGGAAGCCCTATGCTGGTGTTTTTTAAACAATATTTTTATCTCCATCTAATTTCTGATTACAATATATCAAATCCTTAGAACTTTGAATAAAAACTGGACATGTAACTTGTGTAATATCAATAAGAGTGAAAAATATTCATTCTTGTGACTGTGAATTTTAAAAAATTAAGAGGGATATATTTTATTTATTCCTAGTTGCTTCCATTGATATATTTTTAATATTTTTTATGTTGTCACTATAACAGAATATTTAATTTTCTGTTGCTTTTGAGTTTAACTTAATTAATTCTGAAGCTTTAATCGGGAATTGGCTTTGATTCAGAAGGTGAGAGTATTTCTACTTTAATGGTGACTACCATCCAGTACACGCAAAAGGAAATCTTTGCATATGATAGTAAACTCAGAAAGAATAAGAAAGATCAATGATTAGGTCTGAAAATATACGGGAAATAGATCAGGAGAACTTAATCTCTGCCCAAGGGAATCTAAATTTGCAGAGGAAACCATGCTAGACCTTGAAAATGAGATTTTTAGTAAATTTCATAGATTAGCTAAAACAATCATTTATTTAAACTGTATGGTAAAATAGGAGAAATGTATGCAAATCTAAGAATTATATGACTCAGGGATACTTAAAATGGGTAAACTTGAGACATTAAGTCAAAGACTATATTGGAATAGCAACATAGTCTTTTTCTAGATATGTGATTTGGGCAAGTTTTAATGCTTACTGAGTAAGTTTTATCATTTGTTAAATAAAGATAATAATTTCTGGTTCACAAGTTTAAAAGAAATAAAATGTGTGAAGACTTTTCAAGTAGGACGATCATATAAATTACTTTCTAAACTCTAACACTATTGAAAGTGAAATGTAGTGTTATCAATTATTACTCTAGAAAACTGGATGTCCACCAAAAGTGTCATAATTATTTAAAATTACCTGCCTTAAAATTCCAACATCTGTGTTATTTCTGGGTCTGGATTTTTATCTTGACAATGGATTGCTTCCCTACTTTGTTGTTAACTTTTTTGTATGTCTCGTACATTTTGATTCGATATTGGCGATTGTGTCTATAATAACAGTAAACATTGACATTATTAATATTCATGCTTAGAAATGGACATGTCTCTTCTACTGAAAGGTCTTCAATGTGCAATTTTGGGTCAGACTAGTTGGTAGTTGATCTGGGTTTAGGTTTTGTTTTTGCTGTAATTGCCTAGATTAGTGCACCACGAACTACAAATTCCTTCAACACTGGACTATTGCTGCCTTGTGCTTGACTTGAGGCCGAAAATGATAGATATTTCCCTTGGTGTTGCTGCTCCACCTTCAACTTTGAGCAGCTCCTACATGCATTTCCCGTTGAGATTTAGCTCCATGTTCTTTCCCTCATCACACAATATATCACTGTTGTTTATTACTCATTTCAAGAGTTGTGGTGCGGAGGGGGCTTTCTTCTTTCTTCTTCTCTAGCCTTAACCTGGGAGTCACGGTGCATGTGGGCCACTGTCATAGGCTTTCTTCTTTCCTTTTGTGTCAATAAAATTGAGCTTTGTTTGTATCAGCGAGATGTCTCGGGTAGGGGTAAGTTTCTTGGCACTCCCTCTGTGACAGCAGATCTCTGCTCAGTATCAATGCAGTCATAGGCTCAGGCTGGTTTCCCACCCACCAGTGGAAGACAGCTTTAGCTTTTATCTCTTTTTCAGAGTTACTGAATATTTGCTTTATGCTAGGAGTTAGGAATGTTTTCTCCCCTTTTGTTAGTGGTTTACAGCTTAGTTTCAAATAGAAGAAGGGTCTGGGAATCTAGCACCGTTTCTTGCCTATGCGTCACTCAGTAGGATTTTCTTAGGTCTCCTGTTGTACCTTCAATTTTTTTTGTAAGTACTTGGTGGAAGGCACAAGGAAAAGAGCTGGGGGGGTGAGTTAGGACTTCCAATGAGTCACAGAACTCCAGGGCTACTAAACTATGCTAGCTCACATGTGGTCTTCAAGTATTCATTCAAGTTTCAGCTGTCTTCTTCCTATTGGTTTTGTGGCTCATCTTCCTCTTACGCTCTGAAAAAGGAGAAAAGTTCATTCACCCTGTTTCTCTTCTGGGGGCCTGGTGCCATTTAGAATTCAATATATCTGTCTGTTTGATGATCTGTTTTCCAGGGGGTTGAAGAAAACTTATGATTGGAATTTATTCAGCTTCTTCCAAGCAGCAGCAGGATCTATTTGCTGATGAGCTATTTGCATTATTTTAGGGTTTACTCTAAGAATGAAATGTAGTTATTGATCTTTTCACAGCCTAATTCAAGTTAATACATTTAGACGCTTTCTGCTATTTTTGTCTTATAAAGTTCCATTACATGTATTAAAAAAACCCAAAATGGGCCAAAATATTCTTATTTTAACATTCATATATATTTTAAATAAATTAAAACAGCAATGTAGTCTTTTATATTTTCTCAAATGTTTTTCATTTCCAATAGTCTTCATTAATTTATGAACTTTCAAGCTCTTATCTGTTAACATTTGTCTTTGCCTGAAAACTATGCTTTAGTAGTTTTGTAGTATGTGTTTAGTGGTGAAGAATTCTTTTAGGTTTTTTTAAACTTGAAAATGTGTTTTCACACATTCTTTGAATCAACAAGAATATTTTTGTTGACAATAGAATTCTGCGTAGCTTTTTTTTTCTTCAGAACTGTAAAAATGTTGTTCCTCTATCTTTTAATTTTCATAGTTTCTGATAAGACATCCATGATCATTTGGATGGCTGTTCCCTTTATGTAATATATCATATTTTTCTCTGCATTTCTTCAATGTTTTCTCTTTATCTTTGTGAGCAATACGCTGTTAGGCTTGTGCTTAGCTTCTTGAATCTGTAAACCTATGTCTTTTCACAAATTTGGGAATAATTCAGTCATTATTTCTTCATATGTTTATTTCTGCCTCATTCTCTTGGTTATTTCTCTCTGAGTCTACAGTGATCCAAGATTACATTTTTATCTTCTTCACAGGCTCTGTTCTTTTGTTTTCAAACTTTTAAATGTTTCTTCTTCATGTTGAATTTCTAGTAATCTATTTCAAGTTAATTATTTTTCTCTGTTATGTCCATTCTGCTAATAATCCCATAAAGTTTTTTTTTTTATTTCAGACAACATATATATACATATATATGTTTTGCGGTACGCGAGCCTCTCACTGCTGTGGCCCCTCCTGTTGCGGAGCACAGGCTCAGCAGCCATGGCTCACGGGCCCAGCCACTCGGTGGCATGTGGGATCTTCCTGGACCGGGGCACGAACTCGTGTCCCCTGCATCGGCAGGCGGACTCTCAACCACTGTGCCACCAGGGAAGCCCCAGACAACATATTTTTAATTCTAAAATTTCCATTTACTACTTTTTAATGTATTCTATTTCTCTGGTGATACTTCTTATCTTTTTAATCATTATAGAATATGTTTCTTGTGTCTTTGAATACAATTAGAATTGCTGCTTTTAATGTCAGTGATTGATAAATTCAATACCTGCATCACCTTGGGCTTGACATTTGTTGATTGTCTTTTCCTTCAGATTAAATTACATATTCTTTCTTCTTGTTATGTCGAATAACATGGATTGTAATCCTGAATATTATGAATGCTATGTTTTAGAGATTCTGTGCTCTCCAATGTTGCTACAAAAATGTTGATGACTTTTAGTAGGCAATTAACCTAGACTCAAACTGAAAAGTTTTTGACTTTGGTGCACGGCAGCTCTAATTTCAATTCAATTTTCTTGCGGTCTGCCTCATGCATCATGATTTAGGAGTCATCAGGAGAATTTGTCTGAGTTTACATACAGGATTTGGGAAAGGATAAGAAGGAGAGAGGCTAGCTTTTGTAAGTCATCTTTCAAATTAGTTATTTATTAACATGAGAACTCTGTCCACTGCACAGGGATCTTACACAAGTAGACAAAACCACACTTGAAGCTGGGTAAGTTCAAAGTGGAGAGCTGTCAAACTCATTCAGGTTATTTTGTGGAAGGGCACACAATGCATTTTTATAGCTTCTTGTTTAAAAAAAAAGTTGCAAGAATATCACAATAAAGACCCATATACATTTTATCTATATTCAATGATTGTTAACAATTAAAAAAATGTATCTCTCTTTCTATAAATAACATATTATTGGGCTTTTCTGGTGGCGCAGTGGTTGAGAGTCCGCCTGCCGATGCAGGGGACACGGGTTCGTGCCCCGGTCCGGGAAGATCCCACATGCCGCAGAGCGGCTGGGCCTGTGAGCCATGGCCGCTGAGCCTGCGCGTCCGGAGCCTGTGCTCTGCAACGGGAGAGGCCACAGCAGTGAGAGGCCCACGTACCGCAAAAAAAAAAACCAAATTATTAATACTACTTCAATGGAAATGTTTGAGGATAAGTTGCTGACATTATGACCGTTGACCTTTAAATACTTCAACACATATCTCCTCAGAACAAGGAATTGTTTTACACAGCTGTAATATACATAGCTATTTGGGAAAGTTTATATAGATACAATATTTTTATAATATATAATAATTTTACAATTATAAAATATACAGTCCATATTCAGATTTCACCAGTCATCTGATTATGTCCTTCATGGCTATCTCTTCCATCTCTATTCCTGACTTATTCAAGTACAACTATTAATAGTAATACTTTTCTAAAAAATTTAAAACATCTGGACAAATGCTACACTAGATTGAATACCAGAAACCAGGATTATGGTCTTAGTAAGCAAAAAGACATCTTTATTTGTTCAGTCACTTCACTTAACTCACCCCTTGTTTCTAGTAAAGCTTTTCTTTTGCCATCACCTGCCTTGCATTGGTATAATTATCAGAAACAAAGTGTGTTTTCAAAGAATTATTCTGACTTAGGAGCCACAGTACAACACACCTTTCCAGAACGTGCCAACTGCCTTATACATGTTCTTATATTTGTGAAGACTGTCTTTCTCACGATTTTTTTCTCAGACGAACAATAGGTAGAATATGTGATAATTAAGATTTTTTTTAATAACCTAATTAAGGGGACTTCCCTGGTGGTCCAGTGGTTAAGACTCCACGCTCCCAATGCAGAAGGTCCAGGTTTGATCCCTGGTCAGGGAACTAGATCCCACATGTCGTAACTAAGACCCCATGCAGCCAAATAAATAAATAAGCAAATATTAAAAAAAAAAAACCTAATTAGGATCTAAATCTCTACAAACTGGAATAGAAGAATTACGATGTTACAGAGTCCACATATTACAGATCCACCAAATAAAAAGTTTAGCTTTTCTTTTTTTTAAATATTTATTTTATTTATTTATTGGTGCCGGGTCTTAGTTGCGGCAGGCGGGCTCCTTAGTTGTGGAATGTGGGATCTTTGTTGTGACATGTGGGATATTTTTAGTTGCGGCATGCAAACTCTTAGTTGCAGCATGTGGGGTCTAGTTCTCTGACCAGGGATCGAACCCAGGACCCCTGCATTGGGAGCGCGGAATCTTAACCCCTGAGCCACCAGGGAAGTCCCGAGGTTAGTGGTTTTATTAGCTTCATCCCTATATGCTTTATGGTAGAAATTTGCCTACTATCATCTCCATTTCTAGCCCAGTGTGCATTCAGTCATTCATCCATTCATTCACTGAACGAGTTCATTGAAGAGGCATTTATTCTACAAACACTAACAAATCTCTCACTGTAAGTCAGAGCTCATGATAGACATAAGAGATATGAGGAAAAGTCAAACAAAATCCCATCCCTAGAGAAGAGACAGACAGAATTGATCATTAAAACAGCAAAGGTTTTAAGCATTGTCATGGTGCCACAGAAACATATATAGGCAAAATTAACCCCAGGGATAGGAGGATTGGAGGTAAAAGATGATGCTTGGGCAGTTTGACAGACAAGTAAGAAATTAGTCTGGTGAAGAAAGTCAGAGGATCTCTCTTGGGGAAGCAGCTTGCTTTATAAGAGCAGGGACACACAAGGAAACACAGTGTACCTTGGGAATACAGTGAGAGGATTTTGCCGGGGGATAAGATGGAAGAGATAAACCAGGGTTAAGTGTGAATGCTAGCAATAGAGAGTTAAAATAATCTAGACTGTCGTTTAAGATCAACTGATGATCAAAATTAAAGTAGGAAAAAGACAGTGTTTACTTGCACATTCTGATGTAGACAGCTGGGATGGTTTGGGAGGAAAGATGTTGTATTCAAGGTTGTTTATATTAATTTGAGGTAAAAAGCAACCCTGTGTTCTGAGGATTTCTCTAGGTGGAACATAAAGTTTTCTGAATTTCTTTTTCTTTTTTAAGTATTGGCCTCACTACCTTTCCTGTGACTAATTCTTTTTTTAGGTTTTGCTGTATCATTCTTTCATAGAACAAAAATTGTTTGAAGGATTTGAAACAAAATATGAACTGTTTGAATTTTCAATAATAGGGTTTGAAAACCAAGTGGAAAGTTTTCAATGTGGGAAACACTGTCCTGCTCACAATATCTAGGGCTGATTCATTATTATAAATATGTATCGTGGGGTGCGCGTGTGTGTGTGTGGTTTGGGGTCTGGGGACACGGTGGTGAGAAATGATTCTTGTTTTCATGGAGTTTACAGTGCAGCGGGAGAAATACACATTAACCACATGCTTATATAAATAAAATTAATCCTTGCAGATTCTGTACTTACAAATTCACCTAGTAGCTAAATTTCTTTGTAACCCCAAATCAATACTCACTGTACTTTTGGGGTTACTTGTGGACATGTGCATGTGTAGAACAGTGAAAACTGTTGGTCTCCTGATGCGTGCATTCCAGGCTCAGATGGAACTTGGCAATGCTCTGGTTCCCGTTGCAGTTCTCTACTGTGAACAGGTGTCCTTCAGTGGTCTATGCAGTGCCATGTTTTTTGCATTTTTATGCTTTTTTTGGGTAATTTTGCTCTTTAAAACAGCCCCCAAGTGTTGTGTTGAACTGCTGTCCAGTGTCCCATGTGCCTCAAGTAGAATATACATGTGTTAAATAAACTTTGTTTAGGCAAAAGTTATAGTACTGTTGGACGTGAGTTCAATGTTGTTGAATCAACAATCCATACTAAATAAGGTATAGTTAAACAGAAGTACGTATAAAACAAGGAAGCTTATATTTTGATCGGATGATGAAAACGTTGTCACTAGAGGCTCATGAAAAACCTAACCCTGTATTTTCCTTAGGAGCAATGGTTCAGTATTTGCTAATTTAGTGTTCATGGCAACTTTATAGAACATAACTACCACAGATAACAAGAACCAGATTTCCATATAAGATTACAGTTAAGGTAAGCGTTATGCAGGAGAGGCAGTTGGTATTAGGTCAGTGTATGTTTTTATTGTTTTTGGAGATGGCAGATACAGTGGACGGTCAGGGAAGACATTCCTGAGGCTATGGTGTAGTGTTAAAGGTAACGTTTATACCACAGGTTCCCACTAGCTAGCTATTTTACACATGGTAGTGTATTTATGTCAAACCTAATCTCCCAATTCATCTGTGGTATAGAACAGGGAGCTCAGCTTGGTACTCTGTGATGACCTAGATGGGTGGGATGGGGGGATGGGAGGGAGGTCCAAGAGGGAGGGGATATATGTGTACATATACCTGACTCACTTTGTTCTACGGCAGAAACTAACACAACATTATAAAGAATTATACTCCAATTTAAAAAAAAATGTAATGTTTAAAAGTAGAGTAGTTTTCTAATTTGAAAAGGTACATGTGCCGTAATGTTCATAGCAGCATTAATTACAATAGCCAAGATATGATGGCATTCTAAGTGTCCATTAACACATGAATGGATAAAAAAGATGTGATATATATATATATATATATCACATGATATATATATATATATAACATATGAGATATATATATATATATATACACACACACACACATATACAAAATGGAAATTACTCAGCCCTGAAAAGAATGAAAATTTGCCATTTGCAACAACATGAATCAACCTGGAGGGTACTATGCTAAGTGAAGTAAAGCAGACAGAGAAAAACAAATACTGTACGTTATCACTTACATGTGGAATATACAAAAAATGAAACAGTACGAATGAATATAATAAGACAGGAACGAATTCACAGATATAGGGAACAAACTAGTGGTTACAAGTGGGGAGAGGGGAGGGAGGAGGGACAAGATAGCGGTAGAGGATTAAAAGGTACAAACTACTATGTACAAAATTAAAAAGCTACAAGACTATATTATACAGGGAATATAGCCAATATTTTATAATAACTTTAAGTGGCATATAATCTACAAAAATATTGAATCACTATGATGTATACCTGAAACTAATATTGGACATCAACTCTACTTTAATTATAAATAAATAAATATATAAATAAATAAATAAAATAGGGGCAAAAAAGTGGAGTAGTTTTCAATAAGATTGAACAAGAGTGCCTATATCATTCCAGACCTATGGAATCAGCCCTTTGGTGAGAGAGCATGTTTACTCGAGGACCTGAACCCAGTATGACTGAGCTCAGCATTGAGTCATAATCACCAAGCAAGGTCTGGATTATGCAAAACCATACATATTCTAACTCTAAATGCTAGGGTGCCATTGAAAGGGGCAGATGGTGGCAACGGCATGGTCAGCTTTTATTAAAAAAAAAAAAAAATCGGGCTTTCCTGGTGGCGCAGTGGTTGAGAGTCCGCCTGCCGATGCAGGGGATGTGGGTTCGTGCCCCGGTCCCGGAAGATCCCACATGCCGCCGAGCGGCTGGGCCCGTGAGCCATGGCCGCTGAGCCTGCGCGTCCGGAGCCTGTGCTCCGCAACGGGAGAGGCCACAGCGGTGAGAGGCCTGCGTACTGCAAAAAAAAAAAAAAAAAAAAAAAAAAATCACCCAAGAATAACTCAGAAATGATAGATTAGACCTAGAAGTGCCAGAAGAGATGGAGAGGAGATTAAACCTATACTGAGACCATCTAAAGTAATTCATAATTAAAAGGCATTTCCCTGAAATCACCTAGACAGATCTGGGTGGTACATTTTGTTTGTCTGGACTTGTAGTGGCTAAGGACAAAAGGTCAGTAGCTAATTTGACAGTTTGACTGCACAGTGACAAAATGTCAGCCTATTCTAACCAGATGAATGAGAAGAACAAAGTAAACTTTCAAGTTTTTATCCCATTTGGTGAAAAATCCACCTTATATTCAGAAAGTCAGAGACCATTTTTCTTTTTCCAAGAGAGAAATGAAGGGTAATCCACAGGAGAATAAGCAATCTGGGTCTCATAGCTTAAAAAATTACTTTCCTTTCATGGACAGACTCTAATTAAATGTGAACACATTTTTTAATTTAAAAAGTTGTGAAACTTTTAATTTTGTTTTCCTAATATTTGGAGCTAGCAGCAGTTGTTGGTTAAATCCTCTACTTTAGGATATTATATCCACATTATGTCTTGCTTTTTGAGTTTTTCTTCAGAAAAACAAATACCTTTTCCTACACCTTACTGTTTTTTTCTTTTGGAAGTTCTTGATTATACATTCTGGCTTTTAAATAAATAGTCACATGATTCATAATAGGTACATTTTGATTCAGAGACTAACCACCTGAGAATTTTATTTTAACTGTGGATTCATATAGTTAGAAGTTTCTTTAAAGATCACCAAAGGCAAAACTGTACTTTTAGGGATGAACATAGTGAAGCCCCAAGAGCTGAAGTGACTTTGAAGGTGAGAGTTAATGTGTAGCATTCCTGGGACCAGATGTGGTGCCTCTACATTGCACAGCTATGGTGGTTGCTTTGGATGTGCAGGGTAACGTCTGAGATGACACACAGCAGACCTGACAAAACCAGATCCCTGCTTCTGAGACCAGTTCTCTTCTACAGTAGGTGGTATGCAGGAGCCATCCTCCTGAGTTAAAGCACACAACCCAGCCATCTTCCTTACACAAGCTGGAATGCGTAACTGCTTTACCCTTTATGTAATCGGTACTCACACACATGCTGATGATTTTCAGGAGGTACCCAAAAATAGGGTTCTAAATTTTTGAGCCACAAAATGAGCAAATAAAGGAAGTGTGGGTAGGCGCTAATTATCTAAATTTAAATTTTCTACTTTCAGAAATTTCTGTGTTAAACTCCGTTCTTCAGCTATGCGAGCAATAAGTAGGAGGCTACGCTTTTTGTCCTGGTATGCCGTGTTGTGATTTCCCAGAGTGCAGAAGGTGATATTTTTTAGAGATGAGGCAACTATTTGCATAATACTCTTTGCCAAGCACTCTGCCCTCCTTCAAGATGAGGAGTGTTTTAAATATTATGCAATTAACTGTTATCAGCTATTGTGTATGACTCATTCCCTCTGAAAGAAGATAAAACAAGGGCACAGGAAGAATCTCTGAAATGATTCACAGGTTTGAAGTGCAATAGGGAATTCAAATATCAATCCCAGTGTTTCCTAGTGGAAAACAGGCATTTAGACCTTGTCAAGTAGAAAAGTGATTCATAGGAAAAATAAAAGTTATTTTAGGAAAAAATATAAAAGCAGAAGAAAGGAGCCGAATATATTACTTTCTTCAAGGTTAGAGAGGGCACTATTGGATTGATATATATCAGATTGTTGTTGGTTTGTTTTTCTTTTCCCAGAATCTTGATATCAGCACTTTAAAAGGGTCTAAAATTCTATTGGAGAGAAAGCATTCAAGTAAAGATGCATTATAGTAGGCTGCCCAGTCCAAAAGCATTTCAGATTTAATGTGAAGCTAATAGTTCTTTACTGGTTGGGTTTTTCAAATGATATCCCATCTTTACAGTAGTCTTTAAATTCCTGAATTGAAGTTTCCTTCAGTTTCTTCTACTGCTACTGTCCCTGAAACTCAGTTATCATGTGTGGTTGGGGTGTTTGCCCATTTCTTTAGTATTTTTTCGAAAGAACTGGAAAATATATGGAATTGTAACATCTATTAGATTTAGAGTTTTTACTGTCACAAGTTTCACTTTTAGTGAGTATAGTTAAAAGTATTTTCTACATGTCCCATAGAAATACTTACAAGGAGAGGAATATATTAACCATGGACATTCAATAATATCTATGTGCTAATTTATCAACTACTCTTTAATGAGAAATTCAGAGACAAAAAACTAAATTATCCAGAACTCAGTTTCCCCCCAGAAATCATGTCTTCACCTCTAACATACTGATCTTAATAAGAGTAATTCTGCCCTGCCTCTTTATCTCTGTTTCTCCTAATATAATTATAGATTTTTTCAAATTAATGTATTATTGATATTATGTGTTCTTTTATAGCTAGTGTTCTAATATAGCAAATAAAAAATTGATGAAAAATGCAAAGCCCTCACATTGTTGTTCATAAAAAATAGCATAAGTCCTTTCTTTAGCAATGAATACAATTAAATGGAATTACTTTCCTCAAGCTGGTATCACTGGACATACAAAAATAAAAACCTTTATATTTTATACTAACCATTTATAATTCTTATAATTCTTATCAGGAGCTTTTCTACTGATACTCCATGGTCTCTTAGGACTGAAAAGGGGTTTTTGAGCTTCATCTTTAGGTTGTAAACTTTCCATAGGCAGGGATTCTCCAGATTATTGAATTTGTACTTTTGCACTTTAATATTTAAACTTTTAATAAAATATTAAATGCACTTGGTTAAAGATCAAAGTGTAGAAAAGTTTATATCTGTTAGTAATGTTTACAACTCTGAGTACACAAACGCCAACTACAAGTGGTTTAAACCCTGAGAATGTAGATTTTCTTTCTTCCTTCCCTCCCTTCCTTCTTTCCTTCCTTCCTTCCTTCCTTTCTCCCTCCCTCTCTCCTTTCCTTCCTTCCTTCCTTTTCTTTTCGTTCTTTCTTTCTTTCTCTCTCTCTGTTTCTTTTTCTTTTTTTTCTTCCTTCCTTCCTTTCTTTCTTTCCTTCTTTCTTTCTCTCTCTCTCTCTCTTTCTTTCTCTCTTTCTCTCTTTCTTTCTTTCTTTCTTTCCTTTCTTTCTTTCTTTCTCTTTCTTCATGAGAATTGAAAGTGTAACCACAGGGTGGACTAACAAGTACAAGCTGTCATGGTGGCCCAGATTCTTTTTCTGATACGACATGTTCATTGGGTTGTTTTTTTTAATAAAGTGACCTTTTTGGCCCATAGCTAAAAATCCTAGGTAATTTAAAATCAGACATCCCTCCTATGGGATAAGTAATATGAAAATTCAAACATCTATCTCTTTACTCCACAAAGAAAGGCAATGAAATAATACTGGGATACAAGAAGAGTTTGGGAAATGAAGGAAGCATAGCATCCCAAGCTTCCTTCAACACCTCCAGAAGGATAATCCACTTTGTAACCAAGCAGGACCATACGGGGCCTTCCCAGAATAGATCCCCACCTGTGTCCTCCACTTGCCTTTTGTCTGTAGAAAAACTTGAGTCAGAGAATAAATTTAATCAGAGAAGTGAGAAAATGCAGAAAGAAAGAAAAATAGTCAAGAAAGACAAAATAATAATACTTTAGCCATTAAACAAAGCCAAGGACCTTTAGTTCTTCCTCAAGGACTACAGATAGTATTCTGAGCCATGTCCTTTGATACTGAAGGACAAAGCGGAGCCATGTCCGTTTTGCAGATACTGAAACCCCCTCCAGGTGGAAGAAGTTAACTGCATGCTGCCCACAGGCACGTAGACCCCAGACCGGTTGGAACAAGAAGGTTGATGATACTGACTTCCGATTACCTCACCGCCAGCCAATCAGAAGAATATCCACGAGCTGATCACACACCCCACAATCCCCTTCCCTCACCCTGTCTTTATAAACCTTTCCTGAAAGCCCTCGGGGGAGTTTGGGTCTTTTAAGTGCTAACTGCCCTGGACTCCTTGGTTGGCGCCCTGCAATAAAGATAGTCTTTTCTACTTTTCACCCAAAACTCTATCTCCGAGATTCAGTTCAGTGCCGGTGTACAGAGACTGGGTTTCAGCAACAATTATCAAACAATATCTACCCACAGTCTGTTTTGCCAATATAATTTTGATTCCACTTCATTCTCAATTAAACAACAAGAGTGATCTTTTAAGAACAAAGCAGATCATGCCTTAAGTCATTCTGAATTTCTCATGATGCTCCAGCTCCTCCTGGTCCGGCCCCCTCACATCTGACCTCACTCCACTTGCTTTGTTTCAGCCCCACTTTGCTCCAGCCACTCCTGCTTTCTCACTTGGATACACTGTGCTTACCTCGCTGTCTGGCTGTTCCCTCCTCGATCATGTTCTCTGTTGATGTCTTGACTGCTCTCCTTTCACTTTCTTCAGGTCATTATTCAAATCTTGCTTCTCAGAGAAGCCTTGCCTCACTGCCCTGTTTACAAGAGCCGCACACCCAAGCCCACCACGTCCCACCACCCTTCTCGCTTCTGTTTTAATCCTTAGGACTTATACAGCATTCTTCATACTGAAATTTTTTGCCACCTGGAGCAAAACCTAAGTTTTCTGAAGGCAGGGCTTTTTGTCTCTTTGTTCAGGGTGGTAACTCTGGCAGAGGGAACAGTTCCTAATTTGGGAACTTCCCAGGATTTGGGCAAATTGGGTTTTGTTTTAGGGTCTCTGGCAGTGTGCAAGGTGAAGGCGGCATAGCAACTAAGATTCGTTGCTAAGAGACAAATATTTTGTACTATATGTGGTTTTCCTTTTTCAGATAAGGCTATATATTGATGTTTTACATTTTTCTCTCTGGTGTTGAATATTATGTGTGTTTAGGGAATGCTTAGATTCATCTTCAGATAGGAAAAATAGTCAGGCTTATTAGCTATTTGAGTCATGGTCTCAGGGCTGATTAACCAGGGCTGGAGGGAAAGGAGTACTGGCTTTGCTACCCTTTCTCTTTCCAGTCATCCCACCCAATTTCCGTCACTGCCTACCCGAAAGAGGAGCCAACCAAGGCAATGTCAGGGTTTCCTCAATTTATTTTTAATTAAATCTATGGCAGACTTTAGAAGAGGACTTGGATGTGTTCTCTATTTTTTCTTTCAATTTGATATAAATAATAATAAGGATAATAGTAATAATAAATTCTAACACAGTGTTTGCTGAGAGTCAGATACTTGTCTGTTTAACATTAACTCATTTAGTTAATGAGTTAACTAACATTTAACTCATTAACTCATTCAGCACAATCCTATAGAGTTCGTACTATTTTTACTCCCATTTTGTATATGAAGGCTTGATGTACAGAGAGTTACTTAACTTGCCCAAGGTCGCAACCAAATTGCAAGAGCTAGGAATTGTCCCCAAGCAGTCTGGCTCCAGAGTGGATGCTCTTAACCACCCTTAGACTATCATGTCTTTATTGCCTCTGACCCATGACTCTTTTTTAATGTGTGTTTGTGAAATTATGAACTTCTTTTGGTTTCAGTAATAGTTTCATATTCTTATTTTATTATAGTTTTTGATTCATCAGTAATATATCTTAAATTTTAATAAGTATCATTTAGGCATCTATTACCATTATGCTCATTTTAAAATTTGTTAATAAAATACATTTACTACTTCTGGGAAAACTCTCCTTTGGCGATTCCGTGTTATACTTTTAACAAACACTAGATTCTGTTTGCTAGTATGTGATACGGAATTTTGCACATATTTTCCATTGGTCTGTGAGCTTTCTTTTTAGGTAACATCTTTTCTTAAAGGCCTGTATTAATGTTATATTTGAATTTTCACCTGTTATCTGTGTTCTGGAGTGTAGAGTAGTTAAAACCCATAGGAAATATTTTTCCTTGAAGTTGTGAACGTTTTACTTATGAGTAAATCTCATATTGACTGCTTATCCAACCACTTGTCCTAAAGCCTGGTAAGATGCTTACCTCATAATTCCTGGGAAAATGCCACATTTTCTCATTCCTTCATTCCTATCTATATGCAAATATCTCAGTTTTGAATTTAGTTTCTGTCCTTCTGTGTTTGCTTAATTCATTTGTGGTAAAACACTATCTCTTGTCTTCTGTTCTCAGTTTTGTGAAGGCAAGGTTGATACGCTTTCTCAAAATGACAGACAGTATATTTTGTCCAAAGTGTGTACTCTGTAAATGCAGAGGGGAAGAAGGAGAAATTGAGTGAGACAGAATGAAAATTTAACCATTTACGATCTTAGATAATTCTATAATACACTATAATTTGTACAATATTTTCTGTATCATGTAGATTTTCCTATTACCAATTCAATCACTTCTTAATTTATAAAAGTTCCATATTGTGTTTTGCTTTATCATAAGGAGTATTATTTTTTGTTTCAAATGCTCATTTTTATAGAATCATATGTATGTAGTGTATGTGTCTCTAGCAGAAGCATGTACAAAATATGACAGTCCTAATGTTTGGGGACTGGAATTTAAATGACTTTTTCTACTATAAGAATGTAACAGATTTATAAACAATTTTTTTAAATTATTCAGAAGAACAAGGTTAAAAATCCAATGATCCTGTGAATTTAATAACAAAACTGGTACCATTTTTGACAAGACTTTATGTAGATATATGTGTTCATTTTCTTGGGTAAATACCTAATATAGATTTGTTGGGTCAGGGTAAGTGTACTCTTCATTTTAGTAGAAACTACCAAAGAATATTCCAAAGTGGTTGTGCCATTTTTCACTCACACCAGCGATATTGCTCCACGCCCTCCCCTCTTGGTAATGAGTCTATTTAATTTTAGCTATTCTAGTGAGGAGCGAAAATATTTCATTTTGCTTTTATTTGCATTTTTCTGATAATTAAAGATGTTGAACACCTTTTCACATGCTTATTGGCCCTTATCTATCCTACCTAAAATCTGTCCATTAAAGTTGTTGCCCATTTTTATTCAGTTTTGTCTTTCACATTTGTAGGAATTCTTTGTACATGCTTGATATGAGTCCTTAGTCAGATTAAAATATAATGATTATGTTCTACCTGTCTGTGGATTAACTTTTCATTCTCTTTAACTATGATTTTCAATGAGCAAAAAATTTAATTTTAATGAAATCCATTTTGTGCATTTGATTCTTCAAAGTAGGATTTTTAGATTTGTCAATTTCCTTAGGCAACAGATTCTAGTTTTTCAGTCAACACTAGTCTAAGTATCACTGTGAAGATATTTTGCAGATATAAGTGAAGAAAATTATTCTGGAAAATCAAGGTGGGCCTGACTGAATCAATTAGGTTTTAAAAGCAGGGCAGATGTAGTTGGGAAGAGAGCAAGAGAAAGAGAGAGAGAGAGTCCTTTTCCTATGTTTTCTTTTCGAAACTTTATAGTTTTAGTTTGTACATTTAAGCTTATGATCTATCTTACAATAATTTTTTGTGTATGTTGTGAGATAATGAGTGAGGTTAATTTTTTTCCCCCATTTGCATATTCACTTTTTCTAGTAACATTTATTGAAAAGTCTTTTAATTCTAATTGGATTATCTTATCATCTTTATCAAAAAACCAATTATCAAATACATTTGGGTTGATATCTGGAGATTCTACTCTGTTTTATTTCTCTACTTTTTCAAACTTTATTCCAATTTATATTGTCATAATTACTGTAGCTTTATAGTAAATCTTGAAACCATGCTGTTTAAGATTTTCAATCTTGGTTTTTCTTTTTCAAGATCTTGGCTATTCTAGATGCTTTCTACTGTATGTAAATTTTAGAATCATGTCAAATTCTACAAGTGTACAATAACATTTAAATTCATTGTGTACAAATTTAGAGAAATAGTGAAATGCTGTTATGAATAACAAAATATTTACCTTAAAATATTCCATATAATGATTAATCTTTGATTCTTACAATAAATTGTGTTTTCAATGACCTAATCTACTTATCTATCTATATCTATCATCTATCTATCTATGAATTTTATGGCTTTTCTTGTAAAAAGCTCAAGTAAATGAGTTAGGAGTGAATTTTGTTCTGGCTGTTTTTGCTTGTTTTAATAACTTTAGAACCAGCTTTCTCCACGTTTGCCCATTTGATCTTTTAAAACTCATTTTGCTACCACAGCTTATAATTTAAATTAAATTGACTAAATGTGAATTTTCCTGCTTTGCTTCTCTAGTAATTTCTTTGATATTAAAATTATGCTTGTCACTTAGATATCTTCAGGGATCTGCCCTAAAAGGAATACATTAGTGAGACTGTCCAATATAGCATCTATGATTTTTGTGAAAATTGATTTTATTCTACTAGGGAGACAATAGACTTTATAACTGAGTAAAATTTAGAAATTAATGATTTTGAACTTCTAGCATCAAATTTTTATCTTAAGCAGTCAATTAAATTGTTACCATTAATATAAGTTCCATATAAGATAGGATTTTTGTTTGCTTTGTCTATTCCTATATGCCAAGCAGATAGGATTTTTGTTTGCTTTGTCTATTCCTATATGCCAAGCACTTAGCTCAGCTCCTGGCATATTGGGGGATGAATATTTGTAAAATAAATAAATGAAATCTACCCTGATTCATTTTTAATGTTCAACGTTTTTGTAATCTCATGTATAGTTATTTCATTAAAAGAGAAATTACTTAAGATTTTACAGGGCATTTATGCTTAATAGAATGCAGAAACTGTTTGATGGGCATTAAATCCATTTACCTTTCCTTCTGAGTTCATAGCTAGACTACTTTTCTTAGCCTCTCTTACAGTTAAATGTGATTGTGTGATTCATGTCAGGCCAACAATTGCAAGTGGAACTAATTAGTGCCACTACCATGCCTGATCATATATTCTTCTGATTGCTCTCTTCCCTGTAGGCTGGATTGAAAGGGAATGCCCAGTGACACCATGGAAACCATATGCTGAAGATGGCAAAGATTGCATTATTAGCCTGGAACCCTGAATGGCTTCATGGAGTAGAGAGTCCCTCTCCCTCACACCATCTCTACTTAGACTTTATGTGAGTAAGAAATAAATACCTAATATTGCTGCACTACTGAGATTTGGCAGTATTATTTGTAACAGTAGTTAGATTTATCTTGATTAATACAAAAGTGTTATCTTAAAGTGAAGTGCTGCCATGACAAAAATCTAAATGTGTGTCATTGGCTTGATAATTTGGAGGCAGGAAGTAATGAAAGTGATGTAAGAAAGGTAGATGGCATTGCTGGTGGGAAAGCAAAATTGTACATTCACTTTGGAAGACAGTTTGTCAGTTTCTTACAAAACAAAATATATTCTTATTTTATGATCCAACAATCATGCTGCTTAGTATTTAGAGTTGAAAATTTATGTCTGTACAAAAACCTGGACACAGGTGTTTATATTTATAGAAGCTTTGTTTTTGAAAGCAACCAATATGTCCTTCAGTAGGTGAATGGATAAATAAAAGTATGATACATCCAGAAAATGGAATAATATTTAGCTCTAAAAAGAAATGAGCTATCAAGCCAGGAAAAGACATGGTGGAAACTTAAAGGCATATTACTAAGTGAAAGAAGCCAACATCAAAAAACTGCAAACTGTGGAGTCCCAACTATATAACATTCTGGAAGAGACAAAACTATGGAGCCAGTAAAAAAAATCAGTGGTTGCCAGGGGTTGGGGGAGAGAGGGATGAACAGACAGAGCACAGAGGATTTTTAGGGCAGTGAAACTATTCTGTATGATAATCCAGTGGTGGATACATATTATTATACATTGTCCAAAGTCAGAGAGTGTACAATATCAAGAGTGAGCCCTAATGTAAATAGTTATGGACTTTGGATGATAATAATGTGTCAATTCAGGTTCACTGATTACAACAAATGTAGCACTTGGGGCCAGATATTGATAGTGAGGGAGGTTTGTGTGTGTTGATGGGTGGTGGGCGGGTGAAGGGAGGGATGATAATATGGAAACTCTCTGTACTCTCCATTTAATTTTGCTGTGGACTTAAAACTTCTCTATAAAATTGTATATTAAAAAAAAGATAGAATGATGGAAAGCCATATTCTGTAGTGGCAAAAGAGTTAGAAAATTGTTACCTGTGATAATATGGAAGGCCAACCATAAGTGTATTAATTTGCTAGGCCTGCTGTAACAAAATACCACAAATAGTGTGACTTACATAACAGAAATGATTGTCTCATAGTTCTGGAGACTAGAAGTTCAAGATCAAGGTGTTGTCAGTTGATTCCTTATGAGGGGTGTGAAGAAGAATCTGTCTTATGCTTTTCCTCTAGCTTCTGATGGTTTGCTGACCATCTTTACTCTTCTGTGACTTGTGGAAGCACCATCCAATCTTGGCTTTCATCTTCATATAGTGTTCTCCTTGTGTGTATGTCTCTGTGTCTTAATTTTCTCTTTTTATAAGAATACCAGTTATATTGGATTAGGGGCCCACCCTATCTAGTAAGCCCTCAACTTAATGAATTACATCTATTTCCAAATAAGATCACATTCTGAGGCACTGGGGGCAAAGCCTTCAATGTATGAATTTTGTGGGAACACAAGTCAACTCATAATACCTGTCAAACCTAGAACTGTAAGAGAACAAATTTAAATAGAATATTTGTAGTGCATTTTGGTTGATATTAGTTGAGTGTAACAAGGAAATGACTAAAAAGATGGGCTTAAGTAACCATTGGCTGGTGTAGGCAAAAAAGGTTGTGAATAGAGTGATTCCAGAAATATGGGGCTTCAAAGAGTTAGAAAAACCACAAACAGTAGGAAGTAAGATTGAAATAACATTGATTGACAAAGATCTTCCCACTCAAGCTTGAATTTCTCAAGACTGCTGCTATAAAGTTAAAGAGAATGGAATAGAGCAAGGTGGTAAAAACCAGTTTGAGCTTGATAATTATTTCTAGAGGAAAAAAAACACCTTTAAGTGTGGTTATCGGCAAATGAAATGATTAAAAATATACACATCAGTAAACTATTAAGCAGTTGATGAAATGAGACCAATTTTTTTAAAGGTTTGGACCATTCAAGTTCTAAACAAATTTTAGACTGTCAAATATGCACAAGTAGGAAGTAGACTATGAAAGCTATATAGCTCACAAGCAGGGCAAAGTTTTCAAAACCAACTTCAGATGTGTCCATGAAGGAAAATGGACACAAAGAAGCTCACATAAGGTGGATTCAGTGGCCACAGAGAACAATGGACATGGGATCTTATTCCTTCCAGAGAGCAGAACTGGAGTCATTTAATGAACTCTTCCTGGGTCCAGGAACTTCACAAGGCTTGCCACAATACTTCCAAGTTACTATCTCCTGACATTACGGTGTCTTTCTGTTGCTTCCTTCTGATTGTGAGTTTCTATAGCTCTGTTTGTTCTTATTGGTTATATGGGAGGGTAGGAGTGGGGCAGTGTTGACATTTTTATTTTATAGATCACCATAGCATGGATCACAGCTGGACATAAGTAAAGTAAAGTGAATTGTGTGAAAATCCTAGTATTGTACATCTCAGGAGATAGAGCTAAGGCTTTCTCTTTGGGCAGTAGGTGGCTGTGTTTTATCAGAAGATGAACACCAGTATGTGGTCACTGGAAGTACTATCCATGACAGAGTCCAGCTGGTTTTTCACTCAATTCTTTCCTCCTGGGCACAAAGCTATAACAATTTCCAGCCACATTTGCAGTTAAGTATACCTACATGACTAAATTCTGGCCACTTCCATGCCTAGACAATAAACATCACTTGCATGACTTTCTGTCTTCTCATTTTTCACCTGCTTGTTGTGTGTCAATGCTAAGGACCCCTTTGAAAGCCATGGGCTGAATATTGTTCAAGACTCCATCAGCTTGCCTCCTTGAATGGCTTGAGCAATCTCCATCCCTTCATGCCAATTAATTTTACATAAGTAAGACATAAATTTTTTTAAAGGCATTTTATTTTATTTTATTTTACTTTATTATTTTATTATTTTATTTTGACTGCATTGGGTCTTTGCTGCTGTGTGTGGGCTTTCTCTAGTTGCGGTGAGCGGGGGCTACTCTTTGTTGTGGTGCGCGGGCTTCTCATTGCGGTGGCTTCTCTTGTTGCAGAGCATGAGCTCTAGGCACGTGGGCTCCAGTAGTTGTTGCATGTGGGCTTTAGTAGTTGTGGCATGAGGGCTCGGTAGTTGTGGCCCACGGGCTTTAGAGCGCAGGCTCAGTAGTTGTGGCGCACAGGCTTAGTTGCTCCACTGCATGTGGAGTCTTCCCGGACCAGGGCTCGAACCCGTGCCCCCAGCACTGGCAGGTGGATTCTTAACCACTGCGCCACCAGGGAAGTCTCAGGGAAGCCCCCTCTTCACTCTCTTCTGAAACTGATTTTCAAGGTGGTGGCTTCTCACAATTCCCAAGACTTCAAAGAGAGGGTGAGTAGAACAAGCAGCATTCTCCACTTCTGCATTTGGTCCTGAAACTGTGGTTAATATTCATGACTTCCTCCTCTGCACCCTTCCAGATTCTCCTCACCCTTATCCAATAGTTCTGCTAGTGTTGCCTGCTTGCACATGGATACACCAACATGCACCATGATGGGTATGAATTACTGATTACCATGACCCTGTCATACCATGGCTGCTTCAATTGCTCATTCTGGCAATAATCAGGCAAAAGCTAGCAGGAGGCATCCAGCATGTAACTAGAGTTCTAGGCGAACTCCCCCACTGCTCCATTATATAATTGTACCTCTCTTCTTATGCTAATAAATGTGAATTACCACTGCTAGTATATTAGCTCCTTTCTTTGCCTGCTGAATATTAGGTAAAGAAACCAGGATGAGTACTCCAAAGTAACCGTGCAACAACGTAGCTACTACCTGGTATAAATGTCCCACCCCTAGGGACAAAGACCGCTAATTCAGCAGAGCCTAAAGGTGTTGTGATGGTTAATTTTACATGTTGACTTGACTGGGTTAAGAGATGTCCAGACAGCTGGTAAAACATTATTTCTGGATGTGTCTGTGAGGGTGTTTCCGGAAGAGATTAGCATTTGAGTCAGTAGACTGAGTAAAGAAGATTACCCTCACCAATGTGGGCAGACATCATCCAATCCATTGAGAGCCTGAATAGAACAAAAAGACAGAGATATGGCTTATTCCCTCTCTCTCCTTGAGGAGGTACACCCATACTCTGCTCTCAGACTTTGATGGTCCTGGTTCTCAGACCTTTGGACTCAGACTGAATTAAACCACTGGTTTTCCTGGTTCTCCAGCTTGCAGGTGGTATATTGAGGCATATCCCAGCCTCCATAACTGCATGAGCCAATTCCTCCTGTGATATCTATCTATCTATCTATCTACCTATCTATCATCTATCTATTTATCTATCATCTAACTATCTATCTATCTATCATCTCCTATTGGTTCTGTTTCTCTGGAGAACACTGACTAATACAAATTTTCTTCCCAAGCTGACACCAATAACTCTGCTTTTAAAAGATCAATTCATTATGTACACAAGCAAACAGGTACTGGCTGATATGGTATATGAATGGATTTCATTGCCATCTGTCCATGGTTGCAATTCTTTTACCATAAAGAGAGTCACTTAAGTTGAGGCAATATTCATAAATTCATATTCACATTCATAAATCAGATACCCTGTGAGTTCTTGGATAGTAAATCGTACTGCCTCCCAAAGCTGCAGTCTTGGTAATTATTCCATATATGGAATATATATCAATTTCAATTAAAAAATATTGCTGTACATGTCAAAACTATTTCTACCATCAAGAAAATAAATGCTTAAATAACAAGAGATAGATTATGTATTATAAGTGTTTCCTTCTTTTGCCCATGAACACTTCTTTAATTAGAATCAGCTGACAGACATTAAGATAAACACCAAAATGCATGCTCAGATTAATGAAAACAATAAAGCAACTCACTGGCTAATGAACTGATGCATGAAATTATCATAATTATATCACTATGGAATCTTAAGCTTCTTAACACATAAGAAATAGAAAAATGATTTTAAGAATTATAAAAGGCCATGTTGCAGTAAGGAACACATGCATATGTGATCGTGGACTACAAAGTATAAGTCTACCAGAGCGTTTCTTAAGAAAAACGTCATTGTCTAATATCCAATGTGTTTATATACTTAAGGTTATTTTGTAAGCAACTCTCCAGCTCTCCAAAGCATAGTGCACAACATTTTCAAATATCACAAGAAAGTTTTTGTATTCATTTGTTCAATACATTAAAAAATCACAAACATAGGTATTTTTCTAAATATGTCCTTATTTTGACAATAGATTTTAAGGTTCTTCCATTATATCAGTCCTTCTGAAATAAATTTATAATTCAGTGCAATTCCAATAAACATTTTTTAAAATTAAACTGTTTTTTCAATTTATGTGGAATGCTAAAGATGTTGTTTTACCATACGTTGTTGTAGATTAAAAGTGCTTAAGGCTATGTGACTTTGGTCCATGGATATAAAAATAGTTGAATGGAACAATCAAGAGCCTAGAAATAGAGATATGAATACATGGAGGTATGATGTGTGACACCTGGCATTGCATACAAGTGGGAAAGAATGGATCAAACAATAAATGTTTCTGAAGCATGGGAAAATAAGTGTTGTTTTTACCTCACACCATCCAGAAAAATCAATTCCATATGAATCAGAGACTTTAATGTGTAAATAAAACCTTAGAATTTTTGAAGCAAATGTGAGGGGCAGGAGGAATTAGTGCTGTAATTTCATGGTAAAGAGAAAAGTCTTAAACTATATATTTTTATGCACAAGCCATTGGGGAGAAAATTAATGAAATTTTTCTAAAGGAAAAAAATTACGTTCATCAAAAGACAAGATACAAAATTTAAAAGAGTGAAAGAGTGGGAGAAAGTACTTAAAATGAATGCAGTTTCTAAATATTAAAAGAAAAGAATCATCCTACTCTTCAATTAGAAAAAAACTCAATGTTATGAATAGGTAATTCCCGGAAAGGGGGAAACGCAGTGTAGATTAAAAGCACGTGACAAAAGTCTGACAAATTGAAAAAACGCTTAGGAAGCAGAACAATAGTTGCCTTTACTGAACTGTAGTGGAAGTATAAACTGGTAGAACACTGCTGGAGAGAAATCTGGCAGTATTTAGTGAAATTAATCATGTGTATACCATATAATGCAGCTATCGTCCTATTCTATGACATATAACTCAGAAAAGGCTATCACACATCCCTAGAGGGACATATATGAACATATTTATCAGAATATTATTTATCATAGTGAGGTCAGTAGACAATCTAAATAGCTAGCTGTATTAGTTTGCTAGGGCTGCTCTAACCAAGTACCACAAATTGGGTGGCTTACATTACAGAAATGTATTGTCTCACAGTTCTGGAGACTAGAAGTCCCAAATCAGGGTATCCACAGGATGGCTTCCTTCTGAGAACTGTGAGGGAGGATCTGTCCCATGCTTCTCTTCTAGCGTCTGGTGGTTGCTGGTAATCTGTGGCACTCCTTGGCTTTGTAGAATCATCCTCTGGATCTCTGCTCCGTCTCCATAAAATGTTCTACCCATGTGTGTTTCTCTGTGTCCAAACATCCCCTTTTATAAAGATATAAAACATATTTGATTAGAGCCCACCCTAATGATCTCATCTTAACTTGGTTAAATCTGCAACAACCATATTTCCAAATGAAGCCACTTTTTGAGGCTCAGGACTTCAATGTATCTTCTTTTTGGGGATGCAATTTAACCCAGAACACTACCAATAGGGATATAAGTGACTAAAACATAGAAGACGTTTCAAAGGAGTGCTAATGTTGATTAAAAATATAATATTGAGCTTGAAATGCTAAAAATGGTCAATAGGCCAATACCACTTCAAGCAAAATTTTAAAAATACACAAACAGTACACTACATATTTTATAAATATTTATGTATTTTATAACAACGTGCACCACAGCCATATATCAAAACATTAGAGAAATACAAAAAGAGTGTAAAGAAAGGTGTGCCCAAAGTAAGAATGAAGGGGATAATAAAATGAGGTTAAATAATTAAATTAGATTAAAAGTAAAATATAATTAAACACGAAAAGAAACCGATAAATAAAACAAGAACTGGGATTCACAGAATTGGCAAGAATATATCATGTTCAAGGTTCTCTTGTGCATTTAGGCTCAGTCAATTATTTTTATTTACTATCCAAGCCCTTTGCCTACAATTTTGTTATCCACCTTAATATTGCCTCCAATTCAGAGTTCATAAGAGAACCTCTCTTTTGGCTTTAAGTGTTATTTATTTCATTTGCAAATATTTCTTACTACTGTGTGGTGTACCCACAAGGAGTGGCTACAGTAACTAGAGTTATTGGGAATAATCTTTATTTTAGAATATAATAATTTTACTTATTGAACATAATGCATTTCATTTATGATCAGTAAAACCTAACCCTCTCTCACTTGCACATTTTTTTCAATTTTATAACTCCATATTTAAATAAAAACAAAACACATAATTTTACTATGTATTGTCAGATTTCTCTCCAGAAGGGCTGTACCAGTTGATACTAACAGTGCACAAAGTGTCTATATTCCTACATCTCCTCTTCTGACCCACACTTCCTACAAGTTATTGCTTTTTGAAAAATATAAAATTGTCTACCCATCCCGAATAATTATTGTAAGCAAATGCAACACACACACACAAACACGTACACATACATGCTCATACATAATCTCACATTTGGAATCCTTAACATGTTTTTTTCCAATAGTACTTTCCATTTTGTAATTCCATTGAATTTGATTTATTGGAAACACTCACAAAAGACCCAGAGATTGTTACATAAATGGTATTCTGTTAGCAGGTCAACCCTCTTTAGAGTTTGTGAAAGCCAGAAAAGAAGCCTTTAGGCTTATTGCTTTGGGAGTGATTTAACCAAAATGAGTGATGAATCATAGAGGTGATATACTTCTAAATCTCACCAAAGTAAAACTGTGTACTTTTCTTTTTTTAACATCTTTATTGGGGTATAATTGCTTTACAATGGTGTGTTAGTTTCTGCTTTACAACAAAGTGAATCAGTTATACATATACATATGTTCCCATATCTCTTGCCTCTTGCATCTTCCTCCCTCCCACCCTCCCTATCCCACCCCTTCAGGCGGTCACAAAGCACCGAGCTGATCTCCCTGTGCTATGCGGCTGCTTCCCACCAGCTATCTGTTTTACATTTGGTAGTGTATATATGTCCATGCCTCTCTCTTGCTTTGTCACAGCTCACCCTTCACCCTCCCCATATCCTCAAGTCCGTTCTCCAGTAGGTCTGTGTCTTTATTCCTGTCTTACCCCTAGGTTCTTCATGACATTTTTTTTTCTTAAATTCCATATATATGCGTTAGCATACGGTATTTGTCTTTCTCCTTCTGACTTACTTCACTCTGTATGACAGACTCTAGGTCTATCTACCTCATTACAAATAGCTCAATTTCGTTTCTTTTTATGGCTGAGTAATATTCCATTGTATATATGTGCCACATCTTCTTTATCCATTCATCCGATGATGGGCACTTAGGTTGTTTCCATCTCCGGGCTATTGTAAATAGAGCTGCAATGAACGTTTTGGTACATGACTCTTTTTGAATTATGGTTTTCTCAGGGTATATGCCCAGTAGTGAGATTGCTGGGTCATATGGTAGTTCTCTTTGTAGTTTTTTAAGGAACCTCCGTACTGTTCTCCATAGTGGCTGTACCAATTCACATTCCCACCAGCAGTGCAGGAGTGTTCCTTTTCTCCACACCCTCTCCAGCATTTATTGTTTCTAGGTTTTTTGATGATGGCCATTCTGACTGGTGTGAGATGATATCTCATTGTAGTTTTGATTTGCATTTCTCTAATGATTAATGATGTTGAGCGTTCTTTCATGTGTTTGTTGGCAGTCTGTATATCTTCTTTGGAGAAATGTCTATTTAGGTCTTCTGCCCACTTTTGGATTGGGTTGTTTGTTTTTTTGTCATTGAGCTGCATGAGCTGCTTGTAAATTTTGGAAATTAATCCTTTGTCAGTTGCTTCATTTTCAAATATTTTCTCCCATTCTGAGGGTTGTCTTTTGGTCTTGTTTATGGTTTCCTTTGCTGTGCAAAAGCTTTGAAGTTTCATTAGGTCCCATTTGTTTATTTTTGTTTTTATTTCCATTTCTCTGGGAGGTGGGTCAAAAAGGACCTTGCTGTGATTGATGTCATAGAGTGTTCTGCCTATGTTTTCCTCTAAGAGTTTGATAGTTTCTGGCCTTACATTTAGGTCTTTAATCCATTTTGAGCTTATTTTTGTGTATGGTGTTAGGGAGTAATCTAATCTCATTCTTTTACATGTACCTGTCCAGTTTTCCCAGCACCACTTATTGAAGAGGCTGTCCTTTCTCCACTGTACATTCCTGCCTCCTTTATCAAAGATAAGGTGAACATATGTGCGTGGGTTTATCTCTGGGCTTTCTATCCAAAACTGTGTACTTTTATATTTAGAAATAAATGAATCACCAGGAAAAGGAGAAATAATAAGTTATTAGAAAAACAGCACTAAAGTTTTTTCCTCTTGTTCAATGAAGACAAAATTCAAACTGTATTCTTAGTAAATGATTTGTAGGTTATACTTAATTTAGAAATAGGATTATAAAGGAACTACACAAACAATAACTTGATAGTTATTAAATGAATCCATGAGTACATGAATGCATATCTTTCATCACAGCAAAGAAGAAAGTAGGCATTCTCTTCTAGTTGCTACTAACTTTTTAAAAACATTTCTCAAAGAATTGCTATGAGAAATAACTGTTCTTTGTGGCTTCTCTAGATAGACCTGATTTGCTTACAACATTTCCCTGAAGTAGCTCAGCCATGTGCTTTTCTTTGGAGGGTGGACTGTTAAGTGGTGTGATGCAGCAGGGCTTTGGTGTGTCCTTTTATGTTTGGACTTACCCTTTGTGCCTTTGCTATTGCCGTGAGAAGGGCTAGCCCAGGAACTTCTGCCCTTCAGTCTGGGTCTCAGAACAGGATATGGAGTTGAACCCTGATGGACAAGTCTGCAGTTTGAAGCAGAGTCATCCTGCCTAGTCCCACCTCCGTCAGCCACCGCCCATCAGACTCCCAGACTTGTGAGCGACCCCGGTTGAGATCACAGAGCTGCACCAATGGATCTGCAGAGGTATAAGAAAAAATTTCTTACTGCTGTATGCCACTGGGACTTGGGACTGTATGTGTGAAGCAACAACTGTCAGTGGCCATTTGCCTTAGAAACTGTGGATATTTTTGGTCTCTAGGTGTGTAGTGAGTTCTTTCATTATATGGTTTCTTATTTTTCTTCATCAAAGGAAAACATTCTTCTATTATTTCTTCAATTTTTATTTCTAAGCCATTACTCCTACCCTCTTAAGGAAATTCAATTGTATTTATGTTGAATTTTTATTCTTTCTTGTTATTTGTTATCTCTTCATTGGTCATATTTTAATCTGGATTCTGAATGGTTTTCTTATATATTTCCTCAACATCATTGAATCAATTTTCTATAAGGCAGTTTTAATAGAGTTTTAAAACCTTAATTGTAGGTTTTCTTTTTAATTATGTATTTAAGCTTTCCTTTCCTCAATGTATTATTTCAACATTTTGTTTTTCACTTTTATTTTCCCTTATTTTCAACTGAGAACACGAGCTTTAATTTTATGCAATCTTCTGTTTTCCAAAATAAATCCCTATTGATGCATCCTAATGGTCTCATAATTGTTATCGAATTCCTCGTTTTCAGGTTATAAGCTGAGCATGAGCTGAAAGCCTCCCCGTAGTCAAATGTGTGATGTTTATACCTTTGTATGTATCTGCTACCCTAAAGAGAAAACTTCTATTTTCTATTCTGCTCTTCTTTCTGGCCCATGATGTCCCTTAATATCCCAAAATATAGAGCATGCAGAGGGAAAACCTAGCATTTCTGTACAGCAGTTCTCAACACCAGCCTATTAATAAAGCATTTAATGAGTTTTGCACTAAAATTTGCACTTGTCCATCTGTTAGTTACAGATGCTTTATTTTCCTGAAACAGCTATTTAACAAATGTCGTTTTAAAATAAATGAAAAAATAAATATGTCAGGGAGTTTCCAATTTGACTTATGAAATAAAAAGCTATTTTATTTCTTGAAGTTTCTTTCACTCTTTAGCAGTCATTTCTCCCAGGAAAACTGTGGTATTTCCCCTGCAGCCATTTCTGCAAATTCTTTGAGAATAAGCTATCAATATCTCCATTTCTTAGTTATTCTATTTTCTTAGTCCTTATCACATATAAGCTAGAAAAAAATATGTATTTAACAGAATGGAGCATCATACACATGAAGCTGTTTTATGAAATCTCTATTAAAAATGAATTCTTTGAACCTCAAATCAGGATTTTGTTTTAGTTGTGTCATATGTTACTATTGAAAATGAGCCATATATATTATATATATATATATATATATATATATATATATATATATATATATAAACTGACAGTCTCGGCCAAGAAAAATGTAGATATCATCCGTTTCTCCTCTATATCTTTTCTTAAGTCTTTCCTACCCTGCTCCATGCCCAATAAACTGAGCTGAAACAAAGAATGGATGATTGAGGACAGATGAGTCTAAGGGAGAAATATGCAAATTGACCTTTAAAAATGACCAGACTGTGAGGATATTTCTATTTCCTCAAATTAAATAACTAGGGTTGGGCTTCCTTGGTGGCACAGTGGTTAAGAATCCTCCTGCCAATTCAGGGGACACGGGTTCGAGCCCTGGTCTGGGAAGATCCCATATGCCTCAGAGCAACTAAGCCCGTGCGCCACAACTACTGAGCCTGCACTCTAGAGCCCACGAGCCACAACTACTGAAGCCTGCATGCCTAGAGCCCATGCTCCACAGCAAGAGAAGCCACTGCACTGAGAAGCCCATGCACTGCAACAAAGAGTAGCCCCTGCTCGCTGCAACTAGAGAAAGCTCGAGCACAGCAATGAAGACCCAACACAGCCAAAAATAAGTAAATTAAATAAATAACTAGGGATGAGGAAACCAAAGGAAAATTTAATTAACTTGCTCAAAGCCACAACATAGTTGTGTCATGAACTCATAATATGGAAGAAATACCTTTGACTTAACATTAAAATAATTGCAAAGCCTTTCAGGGTAAAACAAATTGCAGACAGTTGGAAAAACATATTTAGAATGTATAAGGGAGAAGTTATGGCTAGAGATGTAGATCTAGAAGTCAATGTAAAGTGAACCTTGAACTCATGCAGTGAGATTAACCAGAAGAGATGGAGACATTTGTGTCAGCAGCATTCAAAAAAATGGTACAGCAGCAAACGTGGACAAAGAAGGACAAGAGAGGAAGGACCTAGGAGTTCACACATCAGATGAAAGTCATGAGCAAGAGTCCCATCATGAACATGCAAGAGAAAAAGGTCACAGGAGGCAGAGGATATGGAGATGGGAGCAACCTTGTTTAATATTGGAGAACAAAGTGTTACTATTACAGAGATCCTTTTAAAGAGAGATGAAGGAAACTTTCTGTCCATGCTACTCATCTTACATGTTGAACCTTAGTGTTGATACTTGTCAAAGGCTGTAGAAAACTTAGAAAGAGAAGATTAAGAAGATACCAGCGGATCCTATTAATTGTAAAATATTTGAGATCATTATATGAGCTTAGTCTGCAATGGAGTGGAGTAAAAGTCACATACCAGTGGATTGAGGGGTGAGTAATACTAATTATGACTCTAATAACCTCTATGGCAATGTATTGTTATCATTTCTTTAAGCATAAGATAAGGTAAGCAACATATCTAATGTAACCCTGTATTCCTACAGGGTAGCCGTTCAAGGAATGTTGGTTTTCTGAATGGTGAATAGAGTAGAAGTAAAGAGTATAAACTCTATACTCCATGTCTTTTATGAAAAAAGGGGTGGAGTCAGAGCCAACCGTGAGGAAGAGACAGGATCTAAAAGGTATTTTCTACTGAGAAAGGCATGATGCATCAGATTTTGTCTAACCACCAGAAAACAGAGAACTTCTAAATAAAGCTTTAAAATCTTTTAAAATATAGTAGTAATTGAAATAAAACCTTTTTAATTGCCTTTGAAATGTACATGTAAGAATAAAATGATTCTGTTGTATCAGCTTTTACCTTTCAGGAACCAATAAATTTCACATGCTCTTATTGTGAGAATTCAGAAGACAAAAATAATAATTTGATTATGAATCTTATGTCAAGAATAGTGTGTGATAATTTTATTTAATGTACCTACTAACAATTTACTGTTTTGAACACAGGGGGCTTAATTATTATTGTGTTGTTTTAAACACTATTTAATACAAGGGCTTTATTTCTGTGAAATTTTCTCTTTGGAGCATTTAATGATGGAAAATATTTAATCGTCTCAAAGCGATGTCATGTATCTCCTGGGCTGTGAATTACATGAATATTTATAAGATTTATAAACCAAATTTCCTTCAAAACCCTCACATTAACATTTTTAAATTAAAAACAAGGATGGAATAGAAAATAACACATTGAAGGCTTAAGTTCTAGAAAATTTAGATGGAATTTTATTTTATTTTATTTATTTGTTTTTGACATCTTTATTGGAGTATAATTGCTTTACAATGTTGGGTTAGTTTCTGCTGTATAACAAAGTGAATCAGCTATACGTATACATATATCCCCATATCCTCTCCCTCTTGCATCTCCCTCCCACCCTCCCTATCCCACCCCTCTAGGTGGTCACAAAGCACAGAGCTGATCTCCCTGTGCTATGTGGCTGCTTCCCACTAGCTATTTATTTTACATTTGGTAGTGTATATATGTCCATGCCACTCTCTCACTTCATCCCAACTGGCCCTTCCCCCTCCCCGTGTCCTCAAATCCATTGTCTATGTCTGCATCTTTATTCATGTCCTGCCCCTAAGTTCATCAGAACCATTTTTTTTAATATTCCATATATATGTGTTAGCATATGGTATTTGTTTTTCTCTTTCTGACTTACTTCACTCTGTATGACAGACTCTATCTAGGTCCATCCACCTCACTACAAATAACTCAATTTCGTTTCTTTTTATGGCTGAGTAAGATTCCATTGTATATATGTGTCACATCTTCTTTATCCTTTCATCCATCAGTGGACACTTAGCTTGCTTCCATGTCCTGGCTATTGTAAATAGTGCTGCAATGAACATTGTGGTACATGACTCTTTTTGAATTATGGTTTTCTCAGGGTATATGTCTAGTAGTGGGATTGCTGGGTCGTCACTAATCATTAGAGAAATGCAAATCAAAACTGCAAGGAGGTATCACCTCACACCAGTCAGAAGGGCCATCATCAAAAAATCTACAAACAATAAATGCTGGAGAGGGTGTGGAGAAAAGGGAACCCTCTTGCACTGTTGGTGGGAATGTAAATTGATCCAGCCACTATGGAGAACAGTATGGAGGTTTCTTAAAAAACTAAAAGTAGAACTACCATACGATCATTTGACATTTCGTAAACTACAACCGTATACTGCTTCTCTAAACATTGTCTATGAGCCACTTGCATTACATTTGTTAGGTTGCTGATTAAAGATGCAGATTGCCATGGCTAACATAAGACCTACTAATATAAACTCTTTGGATGTTGAGCCAGGTAATCCACATTCTTGCCGAGCGTCCCAGGCGAATCTGATACACATTAAATTTTGACCAAGAGGACAAATTAAAAATGGGCAATTGTTTTTATATAGCCATCATATTAGTGATACTGAAATCTGAAAAATATAGAGAAAATGGAGAAAATTCCAACCCACTCTTATTTATTAATACTGATGCAAAATTTAAAATCATATAATAGTAACTGGAGCCATCAGGACATTCAAAAATTTAATTTATTCCAAATTGAGTTTATCTAGGACTTCATAGATTGATTGACATATGGTATTTATAACTAATAAATATTCAAAGGAGAACAAATATATTGTCATATTTGATCAACTTAACACATGCCAAAAAGATACTTATTAATGTTTAATATTCACCCCAACTCAAAAATTAAATATAAACAAGCAATGTAGAAAGTTACAGTAGAATACGCAGCTCCATGCTAATTCTAACAAATATGTTTATTTCAATTGATATAAACTAAATTTGAGAAATAGCCCTGATAAGACACAAATTTTATAAAGGGAAAATATATACTCTCTGGCTACCTTCCTAAACGTAATTGTTTCTACCAGTTAATTCTCTTGAATATTTCAGACAATAATCACATCATCCTCGATAATAATTATATTTCTTCTATCCCTATATCAACTTCTCCTATTATTTAAAAAAGATAACTCTCTTTTGTTTTTCTAATTTTATTGAGTAGCACCTCCAGAAAATCTTTAATCAGTAATGACCATCAAATATAACCTTGTGTTATTTTTCACTGTAATGGGCAAAACTATAAAAATATCTATTTTTCTCTATTAAGTGATAAAATTTAGCTTGCTAGTGAGATATCTACCTACTTAACTATTGCTCATTTTTATGGTCATGGACTCCTTTGATACAAAGTCATGAAGGGTATGGACCCCCATGCCTGAAGCCTCCCAGATGTGTATTAACATATATATTGGAGTAAAATTAAAGAGTAGTTTAGAGATGCACCTTAGCCCACCCATGGAGCATCTAGGAGTCTAAGAACCAGTCTGTGAACCAACCACCCTCAGCTGCCTGCATTCTTCCTTTTTGGCTGCTTCTCTCTTCTACCCCTAGCAGCTATTCTCTACTAACCACCTGCACAGCCCCTTGTGAATCAAACCCCTTGGCTGCACCTCCAAATTCGCCATCCTTATGCTAACGGTGCCTCTTGGTTATTGGCAGTTAAGCACTACCGCCACTTGGGTAGTACTTTCTTTGAGACTTCTCCATTCCCATGGATATTACTGAGCCCAACTCTGTGATGGCCTCATCCGCTGTCATCCTCGGCTTGCAGAGAAGAGCCCCCACTGAATCTAGTGCAGCTGGTTCCCTTCTTCCCAGCACACTCCTGATGGCCTTGATGAATAGTTATGTCTTTCAGACCTTTCCTTGGAATGTAAACTCTGGCGGGCATCCTGACCTGATATAATATGTCCATTCCAGCATGCCCATTTCCCTCAGCCTCTTTACTTGTTCTCTGATGTTTGCTGGGGCAACTCAAGCATTTCCACTTCATTCAGAGCTGGCCATCGGTTATGATGGTTACTCCAGACTTCCATAGGAAACTCCAGCAGTCAGTTTGCTCCAGCCTCTGCGGATCTTATCAGGTTGTAAAGTCACGTGCTGTAAGAAAGTGCTTCAAAATCAAAGAATTCTTGCTTATCTGGTCTTGTATTCTGGCCTCTTGATTAAATATGCTCAAACTCCAATCACGGGAGTTTGGCTCCTGTCAGTACATGCAGGATAATTCTTGCAGCTTTTGAAGTATACAGTCTCTTTCCTCTTTATCAGGTTCAGAACATTCCTCACTTAGTGATGCTGGGATTTCCCCTTAGTTATTGGTCTGGCAGTGATTGGTCTCCAGGAGAGGAGATAGAGGCCATTCTCCAGGGAGGTACCCGTTGCTTTGAACAGGGGAGGTTTCTGCAGTGTTCTTCCACACAGCTGAAATTCGATCACTCACTAGGGAAGTATGGGCTGCTTCTGCAAGCCCACGAGTTCAGGGAGCCTGCAGAGTCAATGTCCGCAGAGGCATCTGTCCAGATGTCCCCATCCTAAGTTTTCCAAACTAGGTTTTGACTTTGCACAATAAGCCTTCCCTGGCTGAGCATTCAAACAAGTCTGAAGCTCTGCCACTCATTCACTCATTTATTCAGCGAATATTTCTAACTGTTTTTCAGGTGAGCTGGTCTGGATGGCTGGGTATTTGGCGATGAACAAAAATGATAGGATTTCTGCCCCTGTGGTTACACATACAGAACAAATAGAGAGTGAATAACACTCTGTATAAATGTGTAAAACTTTGCAATATGCTTCTACAGATTATAATTATTTCCACGTATTAAAAATTATTTTGGAATGTTAATAAATTATTTTGGTATACTGTATGGAAATATCAAAATTTAATCATTTAACTCTTCTTTCATTGTGACATTTAGGTTTTATTTCTAGTTTTTTAGGACCACAACAAACACCATAATGAGGATTAAATCAACGCCCTTTCAGTTTCAGAATTTGCAGTTCTAGAATTTTCTCTTAGTTCTTTATTATCATTTCCATTTCTCTGCTGAGATTATATGTTCATGGGTAAGTTTTATATTTTAAGTTCTTGAGTGTATTCATAATACACTACAATATACAGTATATATGTATCTATTAATATATAAATTTATAAATGTTTCAGTCCATGAATATATTTATATTATATAACATTAATATAATATATATAATTTTGTAATTTCTGTCCCTGATCATTTCAATATGTGGGTCGTGTGGCTTCTATTAACTACTATAGTTGTTAATTATGGGTCATATTTTCACCCTTCTTTAAAGTCTCAGAAGGTTGTGCTTTTCTAAGAATTTGTCCATTTCTTCCAGGTTGTCCATTTTATTGTCATATAGTTGCTTGTAATAATCTCTCATGATCCTTTGTATTTCTGCAGTGTCAGTTGTTACTTCTCCTTTTTCTTTTCCAATTCTGTTGATTTGAGTCTTTTCCTTTTTTCTTGATGAGTCTGGCTAATGGTTTATCAATTTTCTTTATTTTCTCAAAGAACCAGCTTTTAGTTTTATTGATCTTTGCTATCGTTTCCTTCTTTTCTTTTCCATTTATTTCTGATCTGATCTTTATGATTTTCTTCCTTCTGCTAACTTTGGGGGTTTTTTTTTTGTTCTTCTTCTTCTTTCTCTAAATGCTTTAGGTGTAAAGTTAGGTTGTTTATTTGAGATGTTTCTTGTTTCTTAGGTAGGATTGTATTGCTAAAAACTTCTCTCTTAGAACTGCTATTGCTGCATCCCATAGGTTTTGGGCCATTGTGTTTTCATTGTCATTTGCTTCTAGGTATTTATTGATTTCCTCCTTGATTTCTTCAGTGATCTCTTGGTTATTTAGTAACATATTGTTTAGCCTCCATGTGTTTGTATTTTTTACAGTTTTTTTCCTGTAATTGGTATGTAGTCTCAGAGCGTTGTGGTCGGAAAAGATACTTGATATGATTTCAATTTTCTTAAATTTACCAAGGCTTGATTTGTGACCCAAGATATGATCTATCCTGGAGAATGTTCCATGAGCACTTGAGAAGAATGTATATTCTGTTGTTTTTTGGATGGAATGTCCTATAAATATCAATTAAGTCCATTTTGTTTAATGTATCAGTTAACCTTGTGTTTCCTTATTTATTTTAATTTTTGATGATCCGTCCATTGGTGAAAGTGGGGTGTTAAAGTCCCCTACTATGATTGTGTTACTGTTGATTTCCTCTTTTATGGCTCTTAGCATTTGCCTTATGTATTGAGGTGCTCCTATATTGGGTGCATAAATATTTACCATTGTTCTATCTTCTTCTTGGATTGATCCCTTGATCATTATGTAGTGTCCTTCACTGTCTCTTGTAATAGTCTTTATTTTAAGGTCTATTTTGTCTGATATGAGAATTGCTGCTCCAGCTTTCTTTTGATTTCCATTTGAATGGGATATCTTTTTCCATCCCCTCACTTTCAATCTGTATGTGTCCCTAGGTCTGAAGTGGGTCTCTTGTAGGCCGCATATATATGGGTCTTGTTTTTGTATCCATTCAGCCAGTCTATGTCTTTTGGTTGGAGCATTTAATCCATTTACATTTAAGGTAGTTATCAATATGTATGTTCCTATTACCATTTTCTTAATTGCTTGGAGTTTGTTATTGTAGGTCTTTTCCTTCTCTTGTGTTTTCTGCCTAGAGAAGTTCCTTTAGCATTTGTTGTAAAGCTGGTTTGGTGGTGCTGAATTCTCTTAGCTTTTGCTTGTCTGTAAAGGTTTTAATGTCTCCATCGAATCTGAATGAGATCCTTGCTGGGTAGAGTAATCTTGGTTGTAGGTTTTTCCCTTTCATCACTTTAAATATGTCCTGCCAGTCCCTTCTGCCTTGCAGAGTTTCTGCTGAAAGATCAGCTGTTAACCTTATGGGGATCCCCTTCTATGTTATTTGTTGCTTTTCCCTTGCTGTTTTCAATATTTTTTCTTTGTATTTAATTTTTTTTGTGTGTGTGTGTGTGGTACGCGGGCATCTCACTGTTGTGGCCTCTCCCGTTGCAGAGCACAGGCTCTAACGCGCAGGCTCAGCGGCCATGGCTCACGGGCCCAGCTGCTCCGCGGCATGTGTGATCTTCCCGGACCGGGGCATGAACCCGTATCCCCTGCATCGGCAGGCGGACTCTCAACCACTGCGCCACCAGGGAAGCCTGTATTTAATTTTTGATAGTTAGATTAATATGTGTCTTTGCGTGTTTCTTCTTGGATTTATCCTGAATGGGACTCTGCACTTCCTGGCTTGATTGACTATTTGCTTTCCCATATTAAGGAAGTTTTCAACTATAATCTCTTCAAATATTTTCTCAGTCCCTTTCCTTTTCTCTTCTTTTTCTGCGACCCCTATAATTTGAATGTTGGTGCATTTACTGTTGTCCCAGAGGTCTCTGAGACTGTCCTCAATTCTTTTCATTCTTTTTTCTTTATTCTGTTCTGCAGTAGTTATTTTCACTATTTTATCTTCCAGGTCACTTATCCGTTCTTCTGCCTCTGTTATTCTGCTATTGATTCCTTGTAGATAATTTTTAATTTCATTTATTGTGTTGTTCATCATTGTTTGCTTGCTCTTTAGTTTTTCTAGGTCCTTGTTAAAAGTTTCTTGTATTTTCTCCATTCTATTTCCAATTTTTGGATCATCTTTGCTAACATTACTCTGAATTCTTTTTTCAGGTAGACTACCTATTTCCTCTTCATTTGTTTGGTCTGGTGGGTTTTTACCTTGCTCCTTCATCTGCTATGTGTTTCTCTGTGTTCTCATTTTGCTTAACTTACTATGTTTGTGGTCTCCTTTTCGCAGGCTGCAGGTTCATAGCTCTTGTTGTTTTTGGTGTCTGCCCTCAGTGGGTAAGGTTGGTTCAGTGGCTTGTGTTGCCTTCCAGGTGGAAGGAACTGGTGCCTGTGTTCTGGTGGATGAGACTGGATCTTGTCTTTCTGGTGGGCAGGACTGCATCCAGTGTTGTGTTTTCAGGTGTCTGTGAACTTATGATTTTAGACAGCCTTTCTGCTAATGGGTGGGGTTGTGTTCCTGTCTTGCTAGTTGTTTGGCATGGGGTGTCCAGCAGTGGAGCTTGCTGGTTGTTGAGTGGAGCTGGGTCTTAGCATTGAGATGGAGATCTCCTGGAGATCTCTCACTGATTGACATTATGTGGGGTTGGGAGGTCTCCGGTGGTCCAATGTCCTGAACTCTGCTCTCCTACCTCAGAGGCTCAGGCCCAACAGCTGGCCAGAGCACTAAGACCCTGTCAGTCACACGGATTATAAGAAAAGTGATGAAAAAAAGAAAGAAAAAATAAAATAAAGTTATTAAAATAAAAAATATTATTAAAATTTTTTAAAAAGTTAAAAAAAAAAAGAAGAGAGCAACCAAACCAATAAATAAATCCACGAATGATAACAAGTGCTAAAAACTATACTAAGATACACATAAAAATCAGAAACAAGTCACTTGCGTACAGCAAATCCCAAGTCTACAGTTGCTCCCAAAGTCCACCGTCTCAATTTTGTGATGGTTCACTGTCTATTCATGTATTCCACAGATGCAGGGTACATCAAGTTGATTGTGGAGATTAAATCTGCTGCTCTTGAGGCTGCATGGAGAAATTTCCCTTTCTCATCTTGTTCATGCAGCTCCTGGGGTTCAGCTTTGTACTTGGCCCTGCCTCTGTGTGTAGATCACCCTCTGCATCTGTTCTTTGCCCAGACTGGAGTGCATTAAAGGAACGACTGATTAGGGGGCTCTGGCTCATGCAGGCTGGGGGCAGGGAGAGGTACGAAATGCGGGGTGAGCCTGTGGTGGCAGAAGCCAGCATAACGTTGCAACAGCCTGAGGTGTGCAGTATGTTCTCCCAGGGAAGCTGTCCCTGGATCACAGGACCCTGGCAGTGGCGGGCTGCACAGGCTTCCAGGAGGGGAGGTGTGGATTAGGGTTGGGGTTAGGGTTCTTGGTAGCTGCAGCAGCAGACTTAGCGTTTCATGCCCTTCTCTGGCGTCCGCACTGAGAGCCGTGATTCGTGCCCGTCTCTGAAACTCATTTAGGTGGTGCTCTGAATCCCCTCTCCTCATGCACCCCAAAACAATGGTCTCTTGTCTCTTAGGCAGATCCAGACATTTTCCCAGACTCTCTCCTGGTTAGCTGTGGTGCACTAGCCCCCTTCAGGCTGTATTCACGCAGCCAACCCCAGTCCTCTCCCTGGGATCTAAGTTCCGAAGCCTGAGCCTCAGCTCCCAGCCCCCACCTACCCCAGCGGGTGAGCAGACAAGCCTCTCGGGCTGGTGAGTGCTGGTCAGCGCTGATCCTCTGTGTGGGAATCTCTCTGCTTTGCCCTCTGCACCCCTGTTGCTGTGCTCTCCTCCATGGCTCTGAAGCTTCCCCCCCTGCCCAACCCCTGTTTCTACCAGTGAAGGGGCTTCCTAGTGTGTGGAAACCTTTCCTCCTTCACAGTTCCTTCCCACTGGTGCAGGTCCCATCCCTATTCTTTTGTCTCTGTTTATTCTTTTTTCTTTTGCCCTACCCAGGTACGTGGGGACTTTCTTGCCTTTTGGGAAGTCTGAGGTCTTCTGCCAGCATTCAGTAGGTGTTCTGTAGGAGTTGTTCCACATGTAGATGTATTTCTGATGTATCTGTGGGGAGGAAGGTGATCTCCATGTCTTATTACTCCTCTGCCATCTTGAAGGTCCTCCTAGATAGAATTTTAAATAGAGGTACCAACACCATTTTAAAAACTGTGTATATTCCTCAGAGATCCATGAGCAGCCTTGTGTGGCTCTCACAGACAGAATTACACAGAAGTAGAGCTTTTTTATCCCTGTTTTCCACTGTGGTGGATATTTCCTCCTTTGGGAAAATTGTTTCTGTTTATCCTTCTTTACTCAAATCTCTCACTTCTCCCATAATATCCTAGTCATTAAATACCAAATGTTTGGAAACTGTCCAAGTGGAGTTGTTTCCTCTTGTCCTGAGTGGTATGCCTAGAATATATTATATTATGGGCAGCTGGGCAGGATGCAGGGCAGAAATGACTTGTGACAATAAGAGATCTCCAGTCCTGACTGAAATTTAGTAACCAGAATCACCTGACATGGATCCACGTCAGCTTACTCTCTTCTTAATGATGCGGGCACTGAACACCCTGGTGGATATTCTGACTGTCTCTCTACCCAATGAATACTGTGTCTTGATCCTCTCAGTGAACCTCTTTTAACATCAGTTTATAAACTAAATTACCAGAAAACAAAAAAAAAAGGCAGGAAACAGGACAAGTAATGAGTGATAGCATATGCCTTTGTATTCTAGAAAATGTAGTCAATAAATAGATTTCCTTTATATATTAGATAGTACATACTAATATATAAAGGAAATTACTGATAAAAATTATATTATAAATATTATCTGCACTTAATACTTAATTATTAGACTTAATATTGATAACCATCAGATATGAAAATACTTTATGAAGCTTTACGTGTATACATACATTCTTTTTGACATAAATTTCAATATTTAATAAAAACTTAATATTTGAAAATTAAACTTACATTGTCATGCCGCTGATTCTGAATAGTAAGTTTCTGTGGTAAAGATATTAACTGTCTGAAATATATATTCTTCAACTTAAAACAAATCACACAATTATTTGAAAGATCTTTGTACAAAGGTAAACTACACTATATTTTCTTAAGTACTGTTTAATTGCTAATATTTGGACTGCACTTAGCAAGTCAGGCAACTAATTTGTTACTGTGTAAGACTAATCTTATAAAAACTATCACCCAGATAATTTTTTTCTTATATGAGCAACTACTGTTTATAAAATTGCTGTTGAGAAAAGAAAAATAGTTGGGTAGAAGAGGATGGTAGGTTTATTAACTGAAAGGACTCAGAGATTTGAGCTCAATATAAGGTTAGTGTTCATTTTAAATGACATAGATGGAATAATGGGTGAGAAGCAAGTCAAATGAATATCTCAACATTTTCTATCAAGGTAAAAAATTTTTGGCAGTATATAAATATCTAGAGAAAGTGCATATGTAAAGAAAGGCAGGCAACACAGCTTTATTAACCTACAATCACTTTTCATTGCCTGTCCAACTGTCCTAGATGAAGATGAGGTTGTATTGGAATCTTCTCAGGGACCATATGGGAGGGTAGAATTTAAGGGATGCCAAATTGGCTTCAACAAAAATAGCTAAATTTTATTATTCCCACTGGGTTTTTTATAAGACCTTTAGTGAAGAAAGTTTTTCAGTGCTAATTTTTTTAAATAATAAAAATAATAAAATTGAGAACGCTTTTCCTATTGCAATTATTTCTTTTCTTTTTATATGATAACACTATTTTATAGCATTTAAAAATATTTCTGACAGATAAAAAATAGTATTTTGTTGTATTTCCTTACAAGTCTCACTAATTTAGAATTCCACTTTTTCACGTCTTGCATTGATATATCATTTACTCACCCCCATTGATTTATCTATTGATTCCTGTACAGGTAACACATCATTCTGATAACTGTAACTTTAAAATATGCTTTAATATCTGGCAAAGCAAGTAACAAGCAACCCTCTGTAAGTCAGAGTTCAACTTGAGAGGCAGAACCAGTAGGAGATAAATATTAAGAGACTTATTACAAGGAATTGCCTAACACGATTGTAGGAACTGGCTAGGTAAATCTGAAACACAAAACGTGCCATCAGGAAGGGCAGACTAGAACTTTTGAGTGCAGGTTGAAGTAGCTGTCCACAGGTGGAATTTCATGTTCATCAGGGAATAATCAGCCTTTCAAAAGTCTTTCAACTAATTGAATCAGGCCCACCCAAATTATCTAAAATTGCTTATTTAGAATAATCTCCCTTATTAAGTCAGTTGATTATGGACTTTAATCTGCAAAATACCTTCCCAGCAATACTTAGTGTTTCATTAGCCAAGTTGACATATCAAAACACCACCACACCGCTCCTTAGTTTTCTTTTCCAATACTATTTACTAATGCTTTCTTTACTCCAAGGTGGCTAAAATATAATAGTATAGGATGTTATAAATTAATTAAGCAGTATTTATTGTTAAAAATTGCTGTGACTTTTGTAAATAAGAAACAGAAAATAGCCATTATAATAACAAGGCACCTTTAAATGAATAGAAATTCAATAGCAATTACAAATTAAAATTATTTTGTTACTAAATCAAGGGGGAAAGTGTTTGTATTTAGGTATTTGTGTCAAATTGCAAGACAAAGAATGTCAATAGAATTGCCTATTCACTAATATTCTTCTGGAAAACTTCTAATTTAGAAACTCTCTCTTGAGTCCAGAACGGTGTGACAAGATAAAACACTTTATACCTAAAGTGTACCAGTTAATTAGATATTAGGAATTTCCATTAAGTACTATTTTTTTAATTATGAAAAAAGTAGATTCTTATCAGTCTTTCAAAGAAAAGCACAGTTGCATAGCTGTGTTTAAAAAATATATGTATGGATAGACAAGGAATGTTCCCAAATTGAAGAGGTGGAATTTAGGAGCGAGATCTATGATTTTTTTCCCTTTTCCTCTTTTTGTGAATGGGTACGTGTATGCTTCTGTGTGAGATCTTGCCTGTATACTCTTGCTTCCACCATTTTTCCTAGGGCTCTATCTGTCCATGGTTTTTTAAAAAAATTTTTTTCTCAATAATTAATTTTAATTGTAATAACTTTATTATACTTTACCTTCGTTCTTTCTTTCTTTCTTTCCTTCCTTCCTTCCCTCCTTTAGACAACGAATCACCCCAAATTGAGGAGGTGGTCTCTGAGAGCAAGATTTATGATTTTTCCCCCTTTACCTCTTTTTGTGAAGGTGTATGTGTATGCTTCTGTGTAAGATTTTCTCTGTATAGCTTTGCTTCCAACATTTGTCCTAAGGTTCTATCCGTCCCTTTTTTTTTTTTTTTTCTAAATATTTTTTAATTCAATAACTATATTATACTTTATTTTATTTTTACTGTATCTTCTTTCTTTCTGTCTTTTTTCCTTCTTTCCCTCCTTCCTTCCTTCCTTCCTCCCTCCCTCCCTCCCTCCTTTCTTTCCTTCTTTGCTTCTTTCTTCCTTCCTTCCTTTCCTCCTTTCCTTCTTTCTTTCCTCATACTTCTACTAATTCTCTCTACTTTTTCTCCCTTTTATTCTGAGCCGTGTGGATGAAAGGCTCTTGGTGCTCCAGCCAGGAGTCAGGGCTCTGCCTCTGAGGTAGGAGAGCCAACTTCAGGACACTGGTCAACAAGAGACCTCCCAGCTCCACATAATATTAAACGGCGGAAATCTCCCAGAGACCTCCATCATAACACCAGCACCCAGCTTCACTCAACGACCAGCAAGCCACAGTGCTAGACAACCTATGCCAAACAACTAGCAAAACAGGAACACAACCCCACCCATTAGCAGAGAGGCTGCCTAAAACCATAATAAGGCCACAGACACCCCAAAACACACCACCAGATGTGAACCTGCCCACTAAAGAGACAAGATCCAGCCTCATCCACCACAACACAGGCACTAGTCCCCTCCACCAGGAAGCCTACACAACCCACTGAAACAACCTTAGCCACTGGAGACAGACATCAAAAACAACGGGAACTACGAACGTGCAGCCTGCAAAAAGGAGACCCCAAACACAGTAAGATAAGCAAAATGAGAAGACAGAAAAACACACAGCAGATGAAGGAGCAAGATAAAAATGCACCAGACCTAACAAATGAAGAGGAAATAGGCAGTCTACCTGAAAAAGAATTCAGAATAATGATAGTACGGATGATCCGAAATCTTGGAAGTAGAATGGACAAAATGCAAGAAACAGTTAACAAGGACCTAGAAGAAATAAAGATGAAACAAGCAATGATGAACAACGCAATAAATGAAATTAAAAGTACTTTAGATGGGATCAATAACAGAATAACTGAGGCAGAAGAACGGATAAGTGACCTGGAAGATAAAATAGTAGAAATAACTACTGCAGAGCAGAATAAAGAAAAAAGAATGAAAAGAACTGAGGACAGTCTCAGAGACCTCTGGGACAACATTAAACGCACCAACATTCGAATTATAGGGGTTCCAGAAGAAGAAGAGAAAAAGAAAGGGACTGAGAAAATATTTGAAGAGATTATAGTTGAAAACTTCCCTAATATGGGAAAGGAAATAGTTAATCAAGTCCAGGAAGCACAGAGAGTCCCATACAGGATAAATACAAGGAGAAATACGCCAAGACACATATTAATCAAACTGTCAAAAATTAAATACAAAGAAAGCATATTAAAAGCAGCAAGGGAAAAACAACAAATAACACACAAGGGAATCCCCATAAGGTTAACAGCTGATCTCTCAGCAGAAACCCTACAAGCCAGAAGGGAGTGGCAAGACATACTGAAAGTGATGAAGGAGAAAAACCTGCAACCAAGACTACTCTACCCAGCAAGGATCTCATTCAGATTTGATGGAGAAATTAAAACCTTTACAGACAAGCAAAAGCTGAGAGAGTTCAGCACCACCAAACCAGCTTTACAACAAATGCTAAAGGAACTTCTCTAGACAAGGAACACAAGATAAGGAAAAGACCTATAATAACGAACCCAAAACAATATAGAAAATGGGAATAGGAACATACATATCGATAATTACCTTAAATGTAAATGGACTAAATGCTCCCACCAAAAGACACAGATTGGCTGAATGGATACAAAAACAAGACCCTTATATATGCTGTCTACAAGAGACCCACTTCAGACCTAGAGACACATACAGACTGAAAATAAGGGGATGGAAAAAGATATGCCATGCAAATGGAAACCAAAAGAAAGCTGGAGTAGCAATTCTCGTATCAGACAAAATAGACCTTAAAATAAGGACTATTACAAGAGACAAAGAAGGACACTACATAATGATCAAGGGATCAATCCAAGAAGAAGATATAACAATTGTAAATATTTATGCACCCAACATAGGAGCACCTCAATACATAAGGCAAATACTAACAGCCATAAAAGGGGAGATCGACAGTAACACATTCATAGTAGGGGACTTTAACACCCCACTTTCACCCATGGACAGATCATCCAAAATGAAAATAAATAAGGAAACACAAGCTTTAAATGATACATTAAACAAGATGGACTTAATTGATATTTATAGGACACTCCATCCAAAAACAACAGAATACACATTTTTCTCAAGTGCTCATGGAACATTCTCCAGGATAGATCATATCTTGGGTCACAAATCAAGCCTTGGTAAATTTAAGAAAATTGAAATTGTATCAAGTATCTTTTCTGACCACAACGCCATGAGACTAGATATCAATTACAGGAAAAGATCTGTAAAAAATACAAACACATGGAGGCTAAACAATACACTACTTAATAATGAAGTGATCACTGAAGAAATCAAAGAGGAAATAAAAAAATACCTAGAAACAAATGACAATGGAGACACAACGACCCAAAACCTATGGGATGCAGCAAAAGCAGTTCTAAGGGGGAAGTTTATAGCAATACAAGCCCACCTTAAGAAGCAGGAAACATCTCGAATACACAACCTAACCTTGCACCTCAAGCAATTAGAGAAAGAAGAACAAAAAAACCCCAAAGCTAGCAGAAGGAAAGAACTCATAAAAATCAGATCAGAAATAAATGAAAAAGAAATGAAGGAAACGATAGCAAAGATCAATAAAACTAAAAGCTGGTTCTTTGAGAAGATAAACAAAATAGATAAACCACTAGCCAGACTCATCAAGAAAAAAAGGGAGAAGACTCAAATCAATAGAATTAGAAATGAAAAAGGAGAAGTAACAACTGACACTGCAGAAATAAAAAAAATCATGAGAGATTACTACAAGCAACTCTATGCCAATAAAATGGACAATCTGGAAGAAATGGACAAATTCTTAGAAATGCACAACCTGCCAAGACTGAATCAGGAAGAAATAGAAAATATGAACAGACCAATCACAAGCACTGAAATTGAAACTGTGATTAAAAATCTTCCAACAAACAAAAGCCCAGGACCAGATGGCTTCACAGGTGAATTCTATCAAACGTTTAGAGAAGAGCTAACACCTATCCTTCTCAAACTCTTCCAAAATATAGCAGAGGGAGGAACACTCCCAAATTCCTTCTACGAGGCCACCATCACCTTGATACCAAAACCAGACAAGGATGTCACAAAGAAAGAAAACTACAGGCCAATATCACTGATGAACATAGAGGCAAAAATCCTCAACAAAATACTAGCAAACAGAATCCAACAGCACATTAAAAGGATCATACACCATGATCAAGTGGGGTTTATTCCAGGAATGCAAGGATTCTTCAATATACGCAAATCTATCAATGTGATAAACCATATTAACAAATTGAAGGAGAAAAACCATATGATCATCTCAATAGATGCAGAGAAAGCTTTCGACAAAATTCAACACCCATTTATGATAAAAACCCTGCAGAAAGTAGGCATAGAGGGAACATTCCTCAACATAATAAAGGCCATATATGACAAGCCCACAGCAAACATCATCCTCAATGGTGAAAAACTGAAAGCATTTCCACGAAGATCAGGAACAAGACAAGGTTGCCCACTCTCACCACTCTTATTCAACATAGTTTTGGAAGTTTTAGCCACAGCAATCAGAGAAGAAAAGGAAATAAAAGGAATCCAAATCAGAAAAGAAGAAGTAAAGCTGTCACTGTTTGCAGATGACATGATACTATACATAGAGAATCCTAAAGATGCTACCAGAAAACTACTAGAGCTAATCAATGAATTTGGTAAAGTAGCAGGATACAAAGTTAATGCACAGAAATCTCTGGCATTCCTATATACTAATGATGAAAAATCTGAAAGTGAAATCAAGAAAACACTCCCATTTACCATTGCAACAAAAGGAATAAAATATCTAGGAATAAACCTGCCTAAGGAGACGAAAGACCTGTATGCAGAAAATTATAAGACACTGATGAAAGAAATTAAAGATGATACAAATAGATGGAGAGATATACCATGTTCTTGGATGGGAAGAATCAACATTGTGAAAATGACTCTACTACCCAAGGCAATCTACAGATTCAATGCAATCCCTATCAAACTACCACTGGCATTTTTCACAGAACTAGAACAAAAAATTTCGCAATTTGTATGGGAACACAAAAGACCCCGAATAGCCAAAGCAATCTTGAGAACGAAAAAAGGAGCTGGAGGAATCAGGCTCCCTGACTTCAGACTATACTACAAAGCTACAGTAATCAAGACAGTATGGTACTGGCACAAAAACAGAAAGATAGATCAATGGAACAGGATAGAAAGCCCAGAGATAAACCCACGCACATATGGACACCTTATCTTTGATAAAGGTGGCAGGAATGTACAGTGGAGAAAGGACAGCCTCTTCAATAAATGGTGCTGGGAAAACTGGACAGGTACATGTAAAAGTATGAGATTAGATCACTCCCTAACACCATACACAAAAATAAGCTCAAAATGGATTAAAGACCTAAATGTAAGGCCAGAAACTATCAAACTCTTAGAGGAAAACATAGGCAGAACACTCTATGACATCAATCACAGCAAGATCCTTTCTGACCCACCTCCTAGAGTAATGGAAATAAAAACAAAAATAAACAAATGGGACCTAATGAAACTTCAAAGCTTTTGCACAGCAAAGGAAACCATAATCAAGACCAAAAGACAACCCTCAGAATGGGAGAAAATATTTGCAAATGAAGCAACTGACAAAGGATTAATCTCCAAAATTTACAAGCAGCTCATGCAGCTCAATAACAAAAAAACAAACAACCCAATCCAAAAATGGGCAGAAGATCTAAATAGACATTTCTCCAAAGAAGATATACAGAATGCCAACAAACACATGAAAGAATGCTCAACATCATTAATCATTAGAGAAATGCAAATCAACACTACAATGAGATATCATCTCACACCAGTCAGAATGGCCATCATCAAAAAATCTAGAAACAATAAATGCTGGAGAGGGTGTGGAGAAAAGGGAACACTCTTGCACTGCTGGTGGGAATGTGAATTGGTTCAGCCACTATGGAGAACAGTATGGAGGTTCCTTAAAAAACTACAAATAGAATTACAATATGACCCAGCAATCCCACTACTGGGCATATACCCTGAGAAAACCAAAATTCAAAAAGAGTCATGTACCAAAATGTTCATTGCAGCTCTATTTACAATAGCCTGGAGATGGAAACAACCTAAGCGCCCATCATCGGATGAATGGATAAAGAAGATGTGGCACATATATACAATGGAATATTACTCAGCCTTAAAAAGAAATGAAATTGAGCTATTTGTAATGAGATGGATAGACCTAGAGTCTGTCATACAGACCTAGAGTCTGTCATACAGAAAGAAAAAGACAAATACCGTATGCTAACACATATATATGGAATTTAAGGGGAAAAACAAATGTCATGAAGAACCTAGGGGTAAGACAGGAATAAAGACGCAGACCTACTGGAGAACGGACTTGAGGATATGGGGAGGGGGAAGGGTGAGCTTTGACAGGGCGAGAGAGAGTCATGGACATATACACACTAACAAACGTAGTAAGGTAGATAGCTAGGGGGAAGCAGCCGCAAGGCACAGGGATATTAGCTCGGTGCTTTGTGACAGCCTGGAGGGGTGGGATAGGGAGAGTGGGAGGGAGGGAGACGCAAGAGGGAAGACATATGGGAACATATGTATATGTATAACTGATTCACTTTGTTATAAAGCAGAAACTAACACACCATTGTAAAGCAATTATACCCCAATAAAGATGTTTAAAAAAAATTAAAAAAATATATATATGTATGTATGTAAATATACATGCAAAATTTGTTTAAAATATATAGGCATATATGTGTGTATATATATATATGTATACACACACACTTCATTACTAACTTGTCTTAAATCTTAATAATGAGATTTCAAATTATAAAATTAGTTTTAATGTGGACTTGCTGTAAGCATTTAATAGAATTAAAACTCTAACATCTGTCAGAGCTACATTTGTTAGACTGATAGATTTACTGTCCTAAATTAATGATTATATCTATACCAAGAGTAATTAATTGGTGTCTACTGGCAATAATGACTCTTACACATATTTTGTTTTGTGATATCATTACACCCAGCCCAGTGTTTTAGATAGCAATGAATTATGAAGGTTACAATATTAGCATCTTAGTTTTTATTGTCATATATCCACTATAGTTCTCATATTTATAATTAGTGTATTTCCTCTACCAGTATTTAAGTTTCTGAATGCTACTCCAAAGGCCAAAGATAATGTTCATTAATACTACTACTAATAATAATTTATAGATAAAGCAACCACTAAATATGTTCTTATATGCTAAACAATGTTCTAAGTGATTTCTTGTGTTGATTAATTAACCCTTAAAAAGTCTCTATGAGGCAAGTACTATTATTACTCTTGCTTTACAGATGAGGAGACTGAGGCACAGCAAGATTGAATAACTTGATGAAGGACACATATATTTAAGTGGAAAAGCCCAAAGTCAATTCCAGCTGTCAGCCTCCAGAGCTGATGCTCTTAAACACCATGCTGAACTACTCTCAAAGGCCAAATAGTATTTTACAGCAGCGGCGGAGGTCCACTGGTGGGTCAAAAAAGTGTTTCTAATTCTTTTAAAAGAAAATGAAATAAATTAAAGCAATCTTCATGTAGAAAGGGTATTTATTATTTTCTTTTAGTTCTGTGTGTGTGTGTAAATGGATTATGATATAAACACATTTTTTCTTTCCTAGCCTATTCTTCCCCTTAGAGCAGCCAGAGTAATCCCGTTAAAAAGTAATTTATTACACACATTAAAACAGCTACTTAGTAAAACAAAAAAGAAAAAAAAAAACCAAAACAAGCAAAAAAAACAAAATTAGAAAACCAGAAAATAATGAGTTGTTGACTATGAAGAGAAACTGGAACGCTTGTGCACCGTTGCATGGAACGTAAAATGGTACAGCCACTACAGAAAATAGTATGACTGTTCCAAAAAAATTAAAAACAGAATTCCCATATGATCCAGCAATTCCATTTCTGGGTATGTATCCAAAATAGTTGAAAGCTGGGTCTCAAAGAAATATCTGGATGCCCATATTCATAGGATCATTATTCACATATCCAAAAGGTGGAAGCACCCCAAGTATTTATTGGTGGATGAATGGATAAACAAAATGTAGAATAAACAAATTGCTAAAGAAGCCAATCACACATAGAGAAACATTGAATGATCCTACCTATATGAGGTATCCAGAGTAGTCATACTTGAAGAAACAGAAAGTAGAATGAGGAGTTGCCAGGAGCTGGGAGGGATGGGGGAACAGGGGATTATTGTTTAATGGATACAGAGTTTCAGTTTAGCAAGATGCAAAAGTTCTGGGGATTGGTTGCTCAACAGTGTGAATGTACTTAACACTACTGAACTGTATACTTAAAAATGATAAAGATGGTCATTTTTATGTTATGTGTATTTTAAGCACAATTAAAATTTTTTGAAAGTTAAAATCCGATAACTAGAATTCTACAGCAGTCCTCAAATGAATTCTTATTCCTCACTTTTTTGTGTGTTTGTTTGTTTAGAGCAATTCAGAACAGTACGTTCCTTGCCTTAGAGCCTCCCAATGGCTTTCTGTCTCAGTGTGAAATGCTTTACAATGGTCTGAAAGGGTCTTTCAGTGTTGTAATCTCATGCTTTATCTCTCTTCCCCAGATCATTCTGCTTCAATTATTCTGACTTTTGTGCTATTTCTTGAATATTTCAGGCACTTTTCTGCTTCAGGGTCTGAACACTTGTTCCCCTTCCCTTTGACCTCCCCCCTAAAACCCTCAAATTTATTCTAGGGCTCAGCAAATTGGGGGAAAAGGCAAGAACAATGATATTAAACTGATAATCATAAGTTATAGATTCTAGCAGAAAGCTATGCTATTAGTCTTCTGAAAAATGAGGGATTTTGTATACTTGTATATTTGCACTATCCTGGTTGTACCTAGACTCAAAGGAGATTGGAATTTGTGTTTGTTATTTTAGGAAACTGTGTGCCAAACAAAAAGTTGGAAGAATGAAAGAACAGATATTGGGTGATAACTAGCACTCAATGCCAATGACATATTATGTTAAAGGTGACAGCCAACCTTTTATCCTAGTATGTCATTTCTACAAAAATTCATCTTATCTGCTCAATTATCATCCACTACATCCAAAGTGATATATCCTGTTACAAAAACTCATAAGTTGATGACTGATTGTTTGCTATCTAATATACCTCTTTATTAGATTATTCATACTACACTATTCATTATTTGGGGAAAGATTTCAATACTTTATTCAGTAAGTGTGTATATTACCAGTAAATATAGAAGTATATCCATAACCTTTCAAAAATGACTAATATGTGAATAGAATATACATTTAGTTTTAGAAACTGTACTTATATAATCATTGCAAAGCATTCTTTAATATTTTCCTTCATGTTTCTAAGCTGTTATTACACTACTTTCAACCTCTCATATTCACTTTCAACCTCCAAGTTATAAACCATTTGAGTAATATTTTGAATCATTTCTAGGCCCAAAGTTTCTTTTATATGCACTGTGACTGCCTAGATATTAGCAGGCCAGCAACAGAGGTTTCTTTTTTATTTAAGCACGTTGGACAAGCATATTTTTGGTTATGTACTGCCTTAGTAATGATAGTTATATTGTGTTCCTTCAGTTGATAGCTCATCTCTAAAACTCTAAAGATGGAAAACAATGGTTTGCTTTAAATACATCCCCAAAGAAATAAGGCTTTTCAAAATATATCTAGTAAAAGCTGTCATTTTTCACAAAGGAAGGAAATATATCTACCCTGAGTGTGTGAAATGTGGGGGACAACTAATAAAAGAAGAAATAGCTGAAGATTTATTTCAGTCTTTACAGATATTGTCTCTGGTTCATCAAGGTCAAAAAAAGATTCTGAAACCGTGGTCCTTTTCAGAAAACATGCTTTCAAAAACATATTCTGGAGTCCATTTGGAGTTATGTTTTAAAACTTAGTGTACAAATTTATTCATGTCCGCCTACTGATTTCCTCAATAGCAATATTTGAAAGACAAGATTTTAAAGGATTTAGTTTTACCATTTCTATTCTAATTGCTTTGGTGTTCAATTTGATTTTAAAATTTGGTTCAGTTTTCCATTTATTTTGTAAATAGAATTAATGGTTTGGTAAGGAAATTATTGCCTTGGGCTTACGAAAGTGGTATCATATAGCAGTTTCCTGAAACTGAATCATTACTGATGTGACTGAAATCTGCCTCTTTCACTTACTATTTCTAGAAAATTAAATAAGTTGCTTAAACTATCCCTCATATTGCTCATTTTTAACATGAGGATAATAAAAATACTACTTAGCATTTTAATTATTCAATAAAATAGTATATGTGCTGCACTTAGCATAGTGTTTTATAAATAGTCAGCAGGAATGTCCTTTTGTACTGTCTCAGAGATGTCATTCACACTGTATGTTACTGTTAAGCATTCAACTAATGTTAGTATTTATCATTTTTATTGCTTTTCTTATTAACATTGTTTTTTGGGGACACACCTCTGTACAAAATAAAAACTTATACTTACAGTTTAGCTCAAGCCATATCCAATATTTACTTACCTCTGCCAATTGCTTGTGCATTTTATTCTTTCAATTTACTTTTAAGGTTAAAAGATATTTTATTCTAAAAATTGTCTGTGTTTCATCATCTAAGTTTAATCATTTCAAGAAATGGCAATATTAAGCACACAGTTTTTCTTCATTTTGTGGAGTATAAATATGTTCCTGTAAACTTATATGTAAATCAAATGTTTGAAACTAACCCTTGAAAAGTTTAGTAGTTAAAAATTTATAAAGTGGTTATTTAGACCATCAAGCAAAACTTTTCCGTAACTTATACTGAGGCCCACTTAAAATTTTTCTAATTTTCTCCCTGATTGATATTAACAGCCACCGCAGAGCAAAAGACCAATTACTTACAAGGGAAGGGCAATTAGATATGTAACAAATTTACCAACCACAGCACTGGAAGTCAGAGCACAATATAATACATGTTAAAGAAAAAAGAAGTTAAAATAAAACCAACCAAAATAAAACCAACCAAAAACCAAAATATTGTTTATTTTCCAACAATAAACTATTTCAATATCAGGAACTACGTTAGTTCTCCCGTGTCTTTTTGCCTGTCCTCTTCTTTCTGCCTGGAGTGCTCTGCCCTTGACTCTTTCCTCTCTTCACTTCTACTCATCCTTTAAATCCTATCTTACATAATACCTTCTATGTGAAGTCTTTCTTTAAGCCCCAGGAAGATTTACCCACTTTCTCATGCTGTACATACATGCAGTCATTATCGAACACAACTTAAAGTTGATTAAATCTTATCTTTTAAAAATAATATTGCAGGACATTCTGTTCTAAAGACAACAATTTCTCATTGAGAATTTCCTGTGGATAAATACACACTTATGACAATCCTAAAGGACCTTAAGATTTGGAATCCTATTTTCTTATAATCATCCAATTATCTGATTAATCTACCAGATTGTACCTGCCTAAAAATATGGACAAAATTGAACAAGTTTGTGTTGTCATCATTTTAAACATTTTCAGTGTAGTTGTGATATTTACTTTTGGTTTAAAATAAATCTAAGAGCTGGATTGGATTTCCAGTGTGCTGCTGGTATTTTCGTCAGTAACATCATCTACGTTCCTTTGATGACTGTCCCTACACAAGAAACGTAGTGTACACTATGAATGAACCGTTTATACATATAATTCAAATGCATGATTGTTAGCTTGTAGGTAGTTTCAAAAACCTGGAACTCTTTCAACAGACGTAAAGGAAAGATGATTTTCCAAGAGAAGGTTGTAAAAGTTGTCAATGAGAAACTGAGAAAGGTCAAGGGAGAATGAACTCTCTTACACTTAGTCTGAGGGTAGGTTCCTGAAAAGGTTAAACTTGAGATGAGTCACTGATTTTCTAACTTGATAATAGTGAAGGAATGTATGACACAGCTTCGTGTCCTCCCTTCACTCTCTGCTTCCCCTGACCCAAAGGCACACAGCTGTGCATTTCTAGAGCTTTTTTACTAACAATTATATTACTGGACTTCCCTGGTGGTCCAGTGGTTAAGACTCCATGCTTCCACTGCAGGGGACATGGGTTCCATCCCTGGTTGGGGAAGATCCACATGCCATGTGCTGTGGCCAGAAAAACATAAATAAATAATATTACTAATTGTATTACTAGCTGAATATAATGGAAAAAACACAGAACTATTAATTAGGGCACATGAATTCTAGTCCCATATCTGCTATTTACCAGTTCTGTGACCTTGACAGGTGAATTATACTTAATCTTCTTGGTTTTCTTTCTCCCTGGAATGAAGATGAGATCTGCCCTTTCTCTACAGGATCCTCGTGAGAAACAAATACTATAATGGCCCCAGGTTACTTTGTAAATGCCAGAGTGCTACACCAATGTCAGGACTTACTGTTATTTATGTGCCTGGTTAGCTCTCATCGTCTTTCCCCAACCTCTCCCTCCTCCTTTGTGCCTCTGTTAAAGACATCACTCTCCATTCACCACCTTCAGGCTGAAAACACGAGCCACTGTTATGTGTCCCCTGCATCAATTCAGTCATCACTCCCTTTGATTAGGCCTAAACCCTGTCTATCTAGTTGTTCCTCTCTTGCTTCCTTCTACTCCCAAGCCAAAGCTTTTGCAGGCCTCATCATTTTCCTGAAAGGCTGATCTTTTTTCTTTTCTTCAATTCATTGTCAAAAGTGGCTGAAATTCTTTTCTGCAAATACAGATTTCTATCAGATAACACACAAACTCTTCAGGCAGGCATTCAAAGCCCAGCAGAGTTTTATCATTTTCATCCATTCCTATCCTATATGTGTATATGGGAAGTTCCAGTAACCAATGCCCGCATCTTCCATACCTCATACCCACCACAGTCAAACTTTTCTGCATTAACTCAAACTATCCAGACACCTTGGGATGCCTGTGTCCTCCACCACTTACATACGAATGCCCTTCATCTCTTAAGCCCTATTTCATATCCCTTCTTCAAACTTTCTGCTAGCTCTCTAGTTGCAACAGGTCTCTCCCTTCCTCTTTCTTCTGAATATTCTCTGTATTCATTATCTATTGGTGTATCAAACATAGCTCCAAGAATTACCAGCTTAAAATAGCTAACATTTATTACTATCTCACACAGTTTCTGAGGGTCAGGAATCGAGGAGCAACTTAGGTGGCTACTTAGAGTTCAGGGTGTCTCCTGAAGTTATCTCAAGACTTAACTGGGGCTGAACATACTGCTTCCAATTTCACTCATGTGGCTGTTGGCATGAGGCTTTCATGCCGCCTTACATGGATCCTTCCTGAGGGACATGGATTTCCCCAGAGCAAGGGATCCAAGAGAAAGTGATCCAAGGGAAGGATAGAAGCACTCAAGATGGAAAGCACAGCCTTTTTATCACCTGATCTCAGAAGTGGCATACCATCACTTTTTCCTCTGTGCTGTTGGTGACACAGACCAAGTTTAATGTGATGCATACAGGGCATGGACACCAGGGGACATGGATATTTGAGATGGTGGAGGCAGACTACCACATTCTGCTAGCACATTATTTTGTGGTCACCATAGCACCCTTCATTATAGCACAGATCTATCTCCTCCTTCTAGACACCAAACACTCTTGTTTTGTTCATTACACTCTTTCATCATCTGGAAAAACTTTTTATGCAAAATAGGTCCCCATGAAATGTTACTTTACATGAGTTCATATCTATCGTGTTCAAGGTTCTGAATTATTTATAGCCTTTTGTTAAGAAAGTTGAGGTCTTAAATTTGATTTTCTCAGAGGGCTAGGGAGTCATATGCTGAAACCATATGTATAACTTGTACCCTAGACTTGGAAACCCATATTCCAGACATATGTTAATGTTAACAAGATGGTTTATGAAAGATATTTGGGTGGCATTAATGTCATTGCATCACCATTATTAAAATTTAGTGAATAGTATGTGCTCTGTCAACCTACAGATAGTGGTTGAATATGCATACTTGTTTTTAGAGGGAGAATGTGGTGGATGGCAGGAAAAATACTAATCACAGTTTCAGAGGACTTATATTCCAAGATAAACTCACTTTTTTGACTTTAAACAGTTTGCATGGTGCCTGCTACCCTTAACGTGAGACAAGTTCACTCAAACTCTAAAATAGAGATAAAATTTTCTTTTGTATAACTGAAATTTCTACTGAAGCTCCCCAAAAACCAATTAAATCAGAAAGCCTAGAAGCAGAACCTTAGTAACATCATTTTTGAAAGATCCTCAGTAAATTCTAACATGTGTCCGTCATTGAGGATCACTGGGGCATGGAATATGGAATGACAAAGAAGGACTTCCAGAAAGCAAGCAAAAAAATGTAATTTCATTTTGTGCTCAGCAAGTCACAGAATTAGAATTTTCCTAACCTGAGAGAGGACACCTGGATTGGATGTGAGTCACTGAGTTGTTAATACACAAATGAAACATTCTCTTCTTGATTGGCAAATCCAGAGCCATAATATTCTTTTGGTCATGCTTTTAATATCAATGTTTTTCATATTTAAAACATACATAATTGCAAATACCAGACTCATTTTCTGGTTTGTTTCTCTTACTAACCATTGTACATTTTCCAGTAAGAGAAGACCATACTTATTTCTCTGGTACTAATTAGCAAAATAAATAGCAGATGTTAGACCAGACTTCACGTATTCAGATTGGTAGCTCTGTTTTCCCTCCATTACATTGCAGTAGAGTCAGTAATACAACTTGTTATATGATACTCTTGGTATATGTGTTTAGTGTGCAGGGAGGGGAACGATGTCTTCCTACAGATACCTGTACGGTCAACCAAGAAAATGTTTGGGATCTGGTGGATCCCTTTATTATAACCTTTTCAGGAAATTGCCCTCAGACTAAGCTAAGTCCTCATTGGACTCTCAGCTTCTCAGCAAACTATTTTGAAATCAAATCTCTGAAAAATCCAGTTTCCTTTGTATGTATTAAAGAATGCAAAGGAGAGATTATCTGTGATCTTGTTTAAGGGGTCCTCTATTTTCAGTACCTGTAAAGAGATGCTTCTATTTATTAAAGAAATAAACTAGAGGAAGCCTGATTTTTTTTTTGGCTTCTTATCTACTATCAATTATAGTAATATATAACTGATAGTAAATTATAAATAAAATAAGCACAAAAAAGATACTCAAAGTTTAGTATAGTTTGAGAAAACATGACCTTAACATTAAATGCCATGTCTTTGACTCCATGTAAGTCACTCTATTCATCAAAATGTTAAAGCATGCCACGTTATAAAGATGAAAGCCAAGTTTCTCTTCATTGCCAGTATCCTCCTGTTGAGCGTTAGGAAACTTATACTTTCAACAGTGCATTTGACCTTCTCCAATTAAATTATCCTCTAAGTGAACTAGATAAAAAGATGAACTATGTTAAAATTAATGCTCTTCCTTGTTTTTCAAATATGAACTATAATAAGTTCTACTTTTAAATGGTAGTATCAGATAATATTGTGGTTTAAGCTCTCTCTTGCTATATAGAGTCCCACTGGATTAATATTGAGGCAAGGTTAGAAATGAGCCCAATTTGGTCTGATGATTTGGCAGAAATAACTAGGATATATTACATATCCTTGAGCAAGTTTTCTGGGCATACATTTACAGTTTTTATTATGTTTTGTTTTCTCTTTTACTGTGAGTAAAGATTCTTTTGAATCTGTTTTGTAAATCAAGCGAATGTAAGATTTTATTGAACGTGTGCTTGTGTATAGAATAGTGGAAGGGACTCTGGGCTGGGAGTCGGGTTAGGGGAGCTCCTCTCGCTGCTGGCTCTAGGGAGCTCCTTAACCTCGGGGTCCATACCTAGCACAGTAGATGGTGCTCAGCAAACATTTATTACAGAAGACTTTGAGGGATGAAAACTGCATGGTGAGGCCTTTCATTCCCCTCCAACTGTAAAATTACACAAACGGAGTTAATACAATTACATATTAAATCTCAGCCGCTAAGTAGGTCAAAGTAAGTTTGGTCAAATTATTTATATTGGGTTTTCCTTGAAATATTCTCCAGAGATAAAGAAGTTATATTGTTTTGATTATGCCATAGTGTTGACATGAAGTGATCATTGGTCTAAAATAACATAATATTTAGATATATTTTTGTATCACTTGGGAGATAAGACCTACATGAGAGACACAGGTTATGCCCTTCAACATAAAACAGTTTGATCTTATGACTTGCAAACTTTTGCTCTCAACTGACAGCAAAGGATGACTGACTGACATTTGCTAAAGCATTTTAAAGAATCCTGTTGCTACAGGCTCTGTTCAATTGACTCTGAAAGGGAAATGTAATTTTTAGTTTCACAGCCTCTGACACACAGGCACATTCCAAAAGGATGTTCGAATACATGTATAGTGAGCCAACCTACCACATATGCCACATTGAAACTTAAATCCATGTATTAATAATGTATACATAAAAGCATTCAGAGGGATAATGACACATTTAGGTTTGATTAAGAAAAAAATCATTTTTAATTTGGTAGAGTTTTTTGTTTACATTCTAACTGTATCATCAGAATAAATAATTCTAATAACTATTATTTATTTATTTTGGCTGCACAGCTTGCAGGATCTTAGTTCCCCAACCAGGGATCAGAGCCGTGCCCCCTGCAGTGGAAGAGCCAAGTCTTAACCACTGAACCGCCAGGGAAGTCCCTCTAATAACTTTTAAACAAATGATTGCCTGTGTTTGTTGTACAAACTGTTTTTTGTTTGTTTGTTTGTTTTTCTTTTTGGCTGTGCTGTGTGGCTTGCGGGATCTTAGTTGCCTGACGAGGGATCGAACCTGGGCCCTTGGCAGTGGAAGCATGGAGTCCTAACCACTGGCTTGCCAGGGACTTCCCCAAACCGTAGCATTATTAATTACACATTATCACTAGTGTGATAGCATATATGTACTGACAGAATTGTGGGCAAATTTTCCTACAAAAATACGATTTTTTTCTCAGACAGACATGAACTCATTATAAAAGGTGGCAGTTAGGGCTTCCCTGGTGGCGCAGTGGTTGGGAGTCTGCCTACTGATGCTGGGGATGTGGGTTCGTGCCCCGGTCCGGGAAGATCCCGCGTGCTGCGGAGCGGCTGGGCCCGTGGGCCGTGGCCGCTGGGCCTGCGCGTCCGGAGCCTGTGCTTCGCGACGGGAGAAGCCACAACAGTGAGAGGCCCGCGTACCGCAAAAAAGAAAAAAAAAAAAAAGGGTGGCAGTTAGCTACTGTATATGATTCCATGCAAATGGTAATCTTCAATATTTTTTATTATAATTATTATTGTTATTGCAACTAAACTTTGTTAAGGTTTGGTGATAAGCCTCCAGATGATATTTCTCAGCAGGATCTCAAATAATAAGTATGTTGTCATGACTTCTAAATGAGTACATTTTTGAAACAAACAATTCAGTCTCATCAGGATGTAAACCCCAAATTACGGGAATTTCTCAACGCAGAATATGACTTTAGAAAGTAAAAATCCAGGGCTTCCCTGGTGGCGCAGTGGTTGAGAGTCCGCCTGCCGATGCAGGGGACACGGGCTCGTGCCCCGGTCCGGGAAGATCCCACATGCCGTGGAGCGGCTGGGCCCGTGAGCCATGGCCGCTGAGCCTGTGCGTGCTGAGCCTGTTCTCTGCAACGGGAGAGGCCACAACAGTGAAAAAAAAAAAAATCCATTTGGATACTCATTTTGGAAAAATTGAATAATAAGATGACATGGATTTTGGATCTGAGTGAAAAATCATCTGTTGTTAGAATTTTTGTAATGAAAATAAAAGAACGACATATCTATAATTTTGAACCATTGCTAATAGAAAGGGGTTGCATATTATTTAACCAAATGTTTTCTGTGTCACATGATTCTATATATCTAGATAACATAACAAAAGAGGTTTTGCATATCTGATTACATTATCAAAACAAAGGCTCAGATGAAAATGTTTATAATTTACTGACATACACTGATTTCCAGGATTTTCAATATTTGCATGGCTATGTGCAGCTAGCTTAACAGCACTATGTTTAATAAGGACTTAGTAGTTTTGTGTGCCATCAAGTGAAATAGCAGTCAACAGTATGATGAGAGTGACCAAAATGCCAAAGCAACCATTGACTGTATCAACGCAAGGACAGTATTCAACGTAAAACATGTGGTGACCCTTTACATTGTGTTGTTCAGTCAGCAATTGGAGAAAGGACAGGGTTTTAAGTTCTGGGTACCACACTTTAAAAATGATATTAATAAAAAAATGATATTAATAAACTGTTCTTTAGACCAAGGAGAATAAATAGGTGGTAAATGATCTTCAAATCATACCATATACGTAATGATTAAACAAAGAGGGATAGACCAAGTTCTGAGTATAATAAGTCAGGATAAGAGAAATTTAAATGTTTGACCAATATTGAGTAACTTCTCAAAATTAGAACTTCCTTGAAAATTAAACCTTTTAAAGTCACAAAATGCTAATCTTGACTAACTTTACTAATATGTAAATACTTTTACAGTTATTACGTAAGGGGGAGGTTAGACTAGATACTCTTTAAAATAGCTTCTGAGATTCCGAGATTTCAGCTTTAATTACCCATGTAATGACCTATTTGCTTAGTGTGAAGCAGGATAAAACAACTATTTTATTTGCTTTTTACAAGTTTGCAGTAGATAGGTTACGAGTAAGATTACCTCTAGCCAAAAATTAAAAAGAATACACTTTCCATTATTGTAACAATTTCATTGCCCTGGTTTTGATCATTTTGGTGGAAGGGTATATGAGAATACTCTGTACTACTTTTGTAATTCTGCTGAAATCCAAAATTATTTCAAAATAAAAATTAAAAAATTATATTCTTTCTCTCAAATCAAACAAATTTAATAGTAAACTAGCAAAAAAAGTAGAAAGTGACTTTTTATTGGATTAATAATGTCTAAATTATATTTCGTGTTTATTCTTATCCATATATGTGTAGCACGTGCACAGATTATTACTACTGATGACTACTTTCTTTGTTGTTTTATATAACCATAGTCATTTCTTCAACTGCAAGCAAATTACACTTCGAAACAAATAGGAAATTACACAGCCATTTTATGTTCTTAACAGAGCTTGCTAATCAAGTACGGATACCTGTGGATATACTCCTCCCTAATCCCTGCTGGAGAAGGGGTAAGGGTTGAAATGGAAGGGAATTTTACATTCCTTAGTGTTGGTACCAAGAGATAGAGGAGTTAAGTGAGCGAGAACCACAACCATTGCAACCCCATTGCAGTTGTCATGGCCTGGGTTCCCTGATAAAATACTGAGGCTCTGAAATGTGCAAGCAGGGAGGATTTATTGGAGCATGTTTTCAGGGAAAAAAACACAAAGCCCCCCCCAAAACCCGTGAGAGATGAGTAACTGAGGACTGGGTAGAGATGGAAGTTGAACTATGGTATGGTTGCCTCAGAGGCCCCGGAGTGGGGATGGCCCCGCAAAGCTGAGCTGAATGAGGCCTGGCCTTATGACCCCGTATGGATCCATCATCGTAGGTGCATGCACCCAAGGGAGGGGCCATGGCCTTGGATCTATTCAGCTGAATGCCCCATGAGAGGGACAGGGCTGAGAGACGTCAGCACAACCCTGCCAGTAGTTGGGAGGAAGTGTCAGCCCTGCAAGGGGGCTCTTAGAAGCATTCCACAGCATATACCGCACTTCATCTCTTGCACTGCCTGGATCAAATTGCTTCGTATAATAAATCTGCACAGCTTCTACAGGATTCTGATTGTTCCCTCTTCATGGATAAATGTGCAAGAGAAAGCCTAGTGTGACAAACTCCAGCCCCACCAACAGCAGCACATCCAGATTGCAGATGGGTGCTCATTACTTTTCTCCTCTATTGCTCATTCTAGCTAGTCCCTCCTTTTTTTTTTTTTTTTTTTTTTTCAGTACGTGGGCCTTTCACTGTTGTGGCCTCTCCCGTTGCAGAGCACAGGCTCCGGACGTACAGGCTCAGCGGCCATGGCTCACGGGCCCAGCCGCTCCGCGGCATGCGGGATCTTCCCGGACCGGGGCACGAACCCGTGTCCCCTGCATTGGCAGGCGGCCTCTCAACCACTGCGCCACCAGGGAAGCCCGCTAGTCCCTCTTTTGAGTCTCAACAACTTACCTGGTAGGGTGGCCCTAGCACCATCTCTGTGAAGCCTGAGACAGGCTATGGCTGCTGTACTTGTCTTTTTAACCTTCAAAATATGGCTAGGGAGGAACAAGAGCCTCACCAGTGGATCACTTGTGTGTGAGATGCATTCTTCCCAGTCCCCTTGTGCAATAAGCAGGAATAAAACCTCCTTGTGATAATCAGGGTGAATTATCCCCACCAGCATGGTGACTGTTTTTCTTGGTGGCTCGTCTCTTGGGAAAGCTGCTAAAAGACCCCAACAACAGCCATGACTTAAAATATAATGGGTCTCTTGCTGTGTTTTCTGGTGCAAACACTACCTTTCTGGAAACTAGAATGACTAGATATGCAGAACTTAGAGATGAGAGAGGAAACACAAATTCCCCAAGGGGGTCACTGGGAGTGATGATAAACAGAGGCTTTCCTACTGCCATCCTTTCATTCCCAGGCCATATAGGAGACGTAGCAAGATCCAGTCGTTATTGATTTAAGGTATATCTTCCATTCTAAAGGATGATGCCCCATCCTTTCAAGGTGTCATCCCTAAGCCCAGCACCTCAGCTGCACCTCCAAAAGGCTGTTCCATTGTTCTGTCACAGAGGAGCTCCTGGGGGTTGCAACAGGTGATGTGGCCAGTGGATCCCATGGTCTTATGTGTGTCCTGGCATGTCCTTTGCTAGAAAGTGGGAGTTGCTTGGTCTGATGCAATATTATGGCTGCCCTTGTGTTGCTCAAGCAAACACTAAATAAGCCCTTGAGTAATGATGCTTGTTCAGTCACTGAAGGCAGGAAAAACAAATAAAAACCCGGAACATCTGCTGATTTTAGTCAAGATGTAGTTTCCACTTCTAAGTCTATAGTATTCTTAACATGGACCACTTGTCCACAACAATGACCTGTGGGAGCATTTCACACACCACTCTCTCTCAAGGCTTCCCTGAGTGAGGCTGTAATGCAGCGTGGTCCGTTTTTGGCTCAGGCCCACGTACTAAGATAGCTGACCCTTCTGTGGACCAAGCTTGGCTTATTTCCAACTCCTGCAGGTTGTTACAGGTTGTTAGAAGCCCCTCTACTCCTCCCCAGACACACACAGGGAACCAAAACTTCCACGATGGGTGTTAGGGAGAGACTAAGCCAAGGTAAATGACATGAAATTCTACTTCCTCAGATCACCCAGATTATGTTATTCTGGACAGACCACTTCTTATGACTGACTGATTCTGGACCTGCTCAACCTCATGACCCGGTGAGTCGGTCATGACCAGCTTGTGATGAAAGCTCTTCATTAGATATCCCATTGTGAGATTCTCCATCTCCACCAGGGCATAGCAGCAGAGTTAACATCCCATTTGAGCATCTTAAAAGCTTTATATAAAAATAGATTGCTATTACCTGGGTATATAATGAGATTTGGCTCTAGGGATATTCCCTGCTAGTGTCTAATTGAATACAAGTAAAAGTTACATGGACATAATTTGTCTATGAATGTAGGTGAAGATTTTCAAAGATCATAACTCGTAGTAGGTTAACGACTACATCTAGATCTAGATCTAGCAACATCTCCAGTTTAACGGTGGGAATAGAAGCCATATGTTTGGATAGAATCAGCAAGAGGGAGTATATAAAGTAAGGAAAGGAGAGGGCCAACTAATTGCATCATTTAAGCTGAGGGCCAGAGTAGAAGAACCTAAGGAACTTGAGGATAAAGAAATAGGATAAAAACCAGGGAAATGTGATCTCAAAATATAACAGAAAATAATGCTTTTAAGAAGGAATATTTATACTTTCAAAAGCCTTAGGTAGTAAGAGAGAGGAAGAATACATATAATGATTATTAAAAAGTGAGTGTATATAAAGATTATTTGTTCTGTGAGGTGGTAGTAATTTGAGGAGGGTAGTTTTCTTATAGATAAGAGATTTGGGACCACGTTTAAACGCTGATGGGAAAATATATACTAAAAGGGCTTTTTTGAAAATGAGAAAATGACAGCAAATGAAAGAGTCTACTCTCTTTCCAGATTACCCATCAATGCAAAGAACATTTTTTTTTTTGGTTGTATATAAGTAAAGCCTAGAAGTTTATTTGCCCAAAAGTTTATAGAAGGGACCTTTTCATTTGGAAGAGAGTTAGACTAAATGTCTTTCCCTAAATTTCTTCCAAACCCAAGACTCTTTAATTTTATGGTCACTAAAGTAATCATAGTTTTCTATTTGTCTAGTTGATTTGATTGAGCTAACTTGAATGATGAACTGTGTATTTATGAACAGTAGGTAAATGTCTTCTAGATCTGGTAAGGTGGTGGACTAAAACGACTCGGTCATTCTTTCTTCTTCTATCTTCAAATATAAGCTACTGGAGTTGTTGGATAACACTGAGTATGCAAACTATGCTTTCATCTACAATACTGAACCTGTGTTATATACACATATGATTCCATAGAGTCTGGTATTACTGTATACCTTAGCATATAGTATTAGTAGTAATGATACTATAACTTTTCAAATGCCTCCAGTTGATACCATACATTTTATAAGTGGAATTTTCTTATTTAAATCTTACATCTAATATTCTTGCATCTTGGAGAACATACATTTCCTCTCATTAAAACATATTTGTAATCTGCCCTTTCTTCGTTATTATTATAGTTTCATGATTTAATTCATTTATATATTTTTATAACTTGTAAATTATTCATATTTTTACTAAACTTTGTATGCTTCACAGAATAATTTTAACATGCCAAATCCAGTGGATTTCTAGCCATCGTCAAGTAACTATTTGCAAAGTTGATTTTCTATATATGAGATACACAAGCTACTGTATTAAAGAACCAGAGAACATATTTTGTTAATAAGTAGGTTCTCATCAGCCTTAAATCCCAATTAAAAATGTAATCACTTATTGGAGCATTATCACAGTTTAATGATACACAAGGGAGTCCAAAATATAAAACCCTTTTTTAAATTGCTTTCTGAATTCCTTTCATTGACCAATTGCTCTTGACAGTTCAGTTTCTTTGTGTCTTCAATCCCTTTCCAATTATTGGCACTTTGGTATTTCTAGTTCAAAAAAATAATATTTACTAATGCCCTAAAATATGGTTCCAAGCAGTCTAAGAAGTAGGCAGCCTGAATGAGCTGTCAGACGTTTTACTCCTAATGCCATTTTTATACATTTTTTCCTCATCACCAGTCAGATCTTTTTGGGGATGTCTCAAGCTATTGTCAAACTGATGGGGTGACTTAACTCCTTGCCCAGAAAAAGCTAAATACTCATAGGTACTTACCTATCATATTAAACATATACATACACACACATGCACACAGAAAACAAAGTTTGCTGCATTGAAAATGTTCATGAAAGCTGGGAAGAAGGGAACGGAGAGGTACTTGCAGTATACTTCTAGATCTATTTTAAATATGTGAAAATAGTGGAAGAATTATTTGTTCTTAGTCGAGTTACTTAAGAAAATATGCAGTCTCAGTGAATTATAAGTAGATGCAATGGGTACAGACAGTGATACATTAAGGAACTATGTATTGTAAAACCCAAGATAATAACATTCATTTGTTAAGTTGAAGTGAGAGCACAAGTCATTTCTAAAATGCTTCACTGTTTGCCTATGTTATTTAATCAGTAAATCACTAAGCACCCAGGGATACCAAGACTGAGAAGTTCATGAAAGAGCCATACACCATAGTTCCTCTGCCTTTGTGTTCAATATAATAACAAGTAGATTCCAGAGTCTAGGAGGTATGTTCATATATTTGTTCTTCATTTTTATTTATAACATGTTATTTAAACACGTGCTATTGCTTAACACATCTATAGTACAGTTTCTAATCAGAAAAATGTGGTCTGGAAAGAGATTATGAGAAGAGAGAAGAAAAGACATGAGACATGGCTGGGGGTGGTAGAACAGCATTAGACTAATAATGTGAGAAACACTTTAGAAGTTACCGCATTTTCTCCTAACAAGGACCACAGACGGGCTTTTATTATTCTGATAGCACAGATAAAGGAATTGCCATGCATTTATAAGTAGCAAGGCAAGTTTTGAAATCAGCCTTTTCTGATTTGATTATGAGAATCTAATAATTAAAAATGCCTTATTATTTACAACTCAATTGTAAATTGCAATTTTCAACTTTATTTTAAATTATAAACCCAACGTGAGCTGAGAACTTTAGAAGATATATGATCTCTTAGGAGCAGAGAGGGATTGGGAAATGTATAATCTAATTAATCAAGCCCTGAGCAATCTAGAATTGAGTTTGAGGTTCACGTGGATGATTGTGTATTCGGATGTACACCAAAGAGGTGCCTAGGAATTCTTAAAAAGTCAAGGCATGCCCACAGCTAGCATGATTATTTTCATTAAGGAATCCTAAGTGGTTTGTTTCCAATCTCTGAATTTCTTTGAAATTCCAAGAGCTATTCTTCCTCAGAGCCTCCAAAACTAATTTGTAATGTATTGGATTATAAAAGCCATGTAGGGGTAGGTACTCTGTCAAACTGTGTTTGTTCTTTTGTAGTCATCAGGCATTGGAATGTACTTATGTTTCTTAATTTTAAATGGGTTATTAAAATGTTAAGATTATGTATTTAAAAGATGGTTATTAAATGGGCTGTTTAAACATATCGGTCAGAGAAATGAGTCATTTTTCTTTTATTTCATGATATTATTGACTTTTTGTTTGGATTCAATGCGTTCACCTCAGATGTGGTTTCTCCACGACCACTGCCTTCTCATTAATGAGAGAGCACAGGCAAGTGCAAAAATTCAGCGTCAGAGAGACCCGATCCAGAAATTGCTGTAGTGCCATAGAGAACTGTCTACATTTCATATCTAAGCTTTAGTTTTCTAACCTGTAAAATGAAAATAGCATGCCTACTTACCAGGACAGTTTTCAGGTAAGCAGAGATTATGCCTGTAACTTGACAGACACATAATTAATATCCAATAACATGGTATCACACAAATGGTAGACAGTGTTATCTATAATACTTCTTTCTTAAGACACTATATATCATCCTAGTATTTTGATAGGGCTAATGCTAGTCATTTTTCATATTTTCCTTTCGTCATATCTAGTAATTGCAAGCCTAGCTCTGCAGAGCTATCACCTTTGCTTCCTCCTCTACCCTACAAAAAAACAAATTGTCTTAAGAATAAATAAAATTTGCATCAAGATTCTTTGGAGAATAATCTAGTTTTCCATGTTTGTTTGTTACTTCAGACAAGTGTTTTCCCCAAAGGCCCTTTACATTGTATCTTGTGCTTCAAAGTTTGACTCCTATTATCTCTTGTCTGGGTAGTAGATACATGCATCAAATATCCCATTTGCTGTACCCCAAGGTGACACTAATCACTGTCTCACCATTGTTACTCTATAAATGTTTCTTTATTGGGCATAACATCCAATTCCTTCTGTTTCATGTTCTCTTTATTAAAACATCTCCAAAATTCTTGAAATGTATATCAACTATTGTCTGAAGTTTGGGGTTCCCTTCTACATTGCCCAATGGTTATTGACAATGATTTTTCACTAGCCCAGAAATAACCTCCTAATTTTCTATAGAGTACACTTTAAGAGTTTGTTCACTTACATTATTTCTATGTGCATATTAAGTGTATATATGCTTTTAGTTATTTTCCATCTCCCACCAGTTCAGAACCCCACAAAATTTCCATAAGTGATTATAGAGTTGTATTCTGCCCCACTGTTGATGGAAGGCTGTTAAATGGTGTCACAGAGGAATTGGCAAGTGAAGTGACTGCACACATGAACAATTATTTTTTAGTTTAGACTCCAAGCCAGTAAATTTTCCTCACACCAAAGGGGTTTTAAAAGCACCATGGCTACCAGCAGCCCAGTCTGAAGAATAATTGCTGATTGTTACAGATCAATAACATCCAATTTAGAGAGACTGGGTGCTGTAGAATTCCATAGCCGTAATTTTGTAAAGCATTTTTGAGGAAAGCAAAACATTCATAGTCATTAGTGAATTAGAACCCAAAATAGCAGGGAAACAGAAACTAACAAGAAATAAGTAATATGGGTCAGAAACTAGAAACATATATACCAGACTTAGATGTAAACCCAGGAAAAGATCCACACTGGGCCAGAACTAGGTGGCTCTGGAGACATACACATGTGCTCTCTCTCTCTTGAATTGTTTGCCATTTCTAACTATGCAAAGCCAGAAACGATTTAAAGCTTAGAGATAGCATGGCAGGTATTTTACATGTTTCAAGAAATGTTGCCTGTTTCAATGCAAATAATTTTCTTAAAAGTATTGACTTCTCTTTCCTTAGTTTAGCATGCATTAAATACTTAAGTGTTTCTACTGATTATCTAGCACATTCTAGACTTAAGCATATTTTCCATCTCACAGGTCTTCTCTAAAGATCAAGATTCCTTGTGCATGCGTGTTTCATTTTATTTTCCTAAAATGTCACACATCTCTCTTTTTATCTGCAAATTCTCCAGTTATTATCTATACATTGTGAAAACTATGATTCTCCCAGCCAGCCTAGAAAGTAAGTGGCTGTCAGGAGGAGAGTAAGATTGAGAGACTTGTATCCTGTATAACAGGGAACAGTGCAGTTTGTAGGGGCATGCCCACAGTGCAGAACATTTATTATTAATTTAAGCTGCGGCTGAGGGAATAGAAAGACTTTTAGGGAGAACAGGGAGAAAATGATCGAAGCTTGCTAAGATTTTAAATTTTAAGTTATTCTGCTTACTTTGTCTTTATGGCCACAAATGAGATGGGAGTTAATATTCAGTGAGGATACAAAAGAAAAAAAGTCAAAAAATATGTTAATTGTTAAAAATGTAGGACACCTTAAATATAGTTTGAAAGCATTTAACATTACCATCATAATAGACAAAGTCCCAGAAATCATCATTACAATTTTAACTGAGAGATAGAAAGGGTATAATCAAGATTTTTAATATCTATTTATATAACTGAAGCCAAGAGATCAAATTTTCTTATGCTCTGTAATTGCTTCAATTTATACCATAAAATTTGAGCTTGAAAGATAATTCTGTATTCCGTTAGCTGTCAGACATCTCAGAGATATGATCAATCAATGCCAACAAATTAAATTGAATAAATCCTTTCTTATTTAGATAAATGTATTCTGAAGGTTTTCATCAAGAAAGGTATAAAAGTATAAAGAATCTTCTGGACTCTTGTCTCTGTTCCCTGCAGGACCCTAATTTTTACTGGGTACACAGCAAAATACTGATTATCGAACTTACAGATACAACTGAATGTAGCAGCTTCCATAAAAATGTAAGTACCCGTAGCAGCAGCCACCAAAGAACAAGACAAATCATGCGTCCATAGTATAATTAGTACACAGTGAGGTTTTAGTCTGTTCCCCAAGTAGACTTGTAGCCTGAAGTTAAATCATATGATTGTCAAATACCATGCTAATAAGGACAGCCACTATGAGACTGAGAGAGGTTCAATTTCTAGTGCTTAAAATATCATGATTTAAAAATAAATAAATAAATAAAAGGAAAATAAATTACAGAGTGAAGCAGTTGTCATGGAAAAAATTAGAGTTTTGGAACCAGATAGATCTAGGTCCAAATCCTAATTCTTTTAATTATTAGCTGTGTAAATAACCCGACCTCCCTGAACTTCCATTTCTTCATTGGTAAAAGGGCAAGAATAATATCTAGTTTATGTGATTGGATGGAATAAGGTAGATAAAACAACTACCATTCAGTAGAGATCAATAAAGGTTCATTTCCTTTCAAAAAAAAAGAAAGAAAACAACTATAAACTTAAATATGTAACAGGGTCACTCTGGATGATGGAGCTTTGGGAAAGCCCAGAAAGTTTTGTGGATTTACTTTAAGTGGACTAAAAGACATGGAAGAATAAAAGGCTATTTCAGATATTAAAAAAAAAAGAATCATGATTCAAAGCTTGCCATATGCTGAGTATACATATTAGATATACATTTTAGTCGATGTTTCTAGATATTTATCATACAATATTTAATAATAGTCATTAGTTTGGCAAACTTTTATCACTGTCCCAGTTAATCTTTTATCAATGTCTTATGGAACTTTATATAACTTATTTTTTTTCAAATATTTTCATTAATAATTTCTGATACTGAGTTGAAAGGAAGCTTCTCAAATTGAAATTAGATAATAAAAACTGAAGAATGGTGACCTGTTAGATGTGAGAGATTAATAATTCCAGAAATAAATTATAGGAACAATCTCACATGCTAGTGACAGCATGTTTTGTTACATTATTTTTAAAAATTTCAGCTATATATGGAAAAAGATAATTATTTTAATCTAGCACTCTCTTTTTGTTTCTTTTAAATTTATTTATTTATTTTTGGCTGCCTTAGGTCTTCATTGCTGCACGCGGGCTTTCTCTAGTTATGGTGAGCGGGGGCTACTCTTTGTTGCAGTGTGCAGGCTGCTCATTGCGATGGCTTCTCTTGTTGCGGAGCACGGGCTCTAGGCATGCAGGCTTCAGCAGTTGTGGCTTGTGGGCTCCAGAGCGCAGGCTCAGTAGTTGCTCCATGGTATGGGAGGTCTTCCCAGACCATGTCTCGAACTGGTGTTCCCTGAATTGGCAGACGGATTCTTAAGCACTGCGCCACCAGGGAAGTCCCCGGTTTAGCACTCCTAGTGCATATACATTGATTTCTTCAATTCATACTTTCAGGGTTTTTTGTTGTTGTTGTTTTTTTTTGTGTGTGTGTGTTACACGGGCCTCTCACTGTTGTGGCCTCTCCTGTCGCGGAGCACAGTCTCCCGACGCGCAGGCTCAGTGGCCATGGCTCACGGGCCCAGCCGCTCTGCGGCATGTGGGATCTTCCCGGACCGGGGCACGAACCCGTGTCCCCTGCATCGGCGCCACCAGGTAAGCCCAGAATGGCTTTTTTTAATATTAGAACCTTACTGAATACTCTTTATAAATTTATAAGGGTTTATGATAATGTAGAGGATATATGTGCGTGTGTGTGCTGTGTGTGTGTGTACATACACGTACATAAAATAAACATATAGGGAGAAAATTGTATTTTTTTGTCCATTAACCTGTGTATTCAGGTAACATGTATGATAATGTGCCAGACACTGCAAGAGGGAATAAGAATCAAGTAGAAGTGAGGCAGTTTCCCTACCATTAAATACTTTGCGTTCTCAAAGAGGGAGAATTCTGAAGAGAGTTTAAGGAATGAGGTTGAAGCATGTATAAGGAGGGTATACAGGAAGGAATGGCCAGGTATGGGGGTGGTGGGGTGCTGGGGGAGTGGAGCAGTGTGTAACAAACACTTGATATAGGAAATGTACTTTGAATTGAATCTTCAGAGATGCGGTGGTGTTAAGTAGCGCAGGAGAGCTGGGTGGGCAGGGTCATGCCAGTGGAGAGTATTCCAGACAGCAGGAGACTTGGAGCAGTTAATGCTGTCCTTCTATGAAATGAGCAAAATATTTGCTTTTTTTTTTTTTTTTAAGATAAGGTTTGTGATGACCAAAGGGAAAGACTTTCTGGACCTTTAATCTTTTTCTGATTATAAATAAATAAATTAAAAGCTGTTTTCACAGTTTGACATCCCTCTCTTCAAAGATAAGGGTAGGAGAAAGGTCATCCTGCTAATAAACAGAAAAACTAGACAAGCTTTTCGTGTTGTGGCTCATTTAGGACAGTTTTATTTAGTCTCCATAAAATTTTAGAGTTCACCAGCTCTAATTGGTATCTCTAGAGCAGTTTTGCCCCTTGTTCCTGTGCGGTTAATGTCAGTGACATTAATAGACAAGTAACTCATATACAGGAAAGCGTGATTAAATGGAAGTCTTTTCAGTTGCGCAGACTCTGAAAACCCAGTTAAAGAAACGGTCCACTTTATTTCTTCCAAGATGTGAGCTGGAATTGAAACGGGGCTGCTGCTTCTTTCTGGAGATCGATTTTTCTAAGCCTGTAGTTCAGAGCAGTCAATGTGATTATCCCTCCTGCCAAGCAAAGTACCCGCCTGCTGAAAGTCACACTGAGTAAGAAAGACATGCTTTGTGCTGCCAAAGGATTCCATGTAAATAAGGGTAATAATCATGTTCTCACCATTTGTCAAATATTTCTGTCATTCTACAGGAAAAGGAAAGAATTGGATCAGAGCTTCAAGTTACAACTTCAGTAAAGATTTCATAGATTTAGTTAGATCACCCTTTCAAATGGGTAGGAAGGTCTAGAAGAGGAATATTGCTTTTTCTAATGAAACTCTGATGACCACTCAGCTTAAAACCACAGGAAATATTTTTAAATATAAAACCTTCCTGGTTGAATAATACAATTTACCCTCTTTCCCATCAGAAATACTGTAAACCTGTAGAAATACTGTAAACCCATAGAAATGAGACAAGGCCGATGTGTTCTCATGTTCCTTAAAGCATGATGACTCCACAGCCTGCCATTGTATGAGGGGAAAGGAGGGTTAAATAGTTTTGAAATTGCCCATTCATGGGGATATTATCAGTAGAATAAAGGACGCCTGAATTATCAGAATGGAAAACGTATCTTATTCAAATTTTCATACTTCTCTTGACACCAGAAAAGTCTGTTCTTATTGCTGAGGAGACACCAGAAGTAAGAAACACTTTCTCCAGATCAGAGGTGTCCTCAGGTAGAATACATCATTTTCTCTTGAGAGACACTTTCACTTCGTGGGTTTTTGTTAAGCTGAATGATTTCCTAGAAAGAGGTTAAGGCACTACGGACATTTTTACTCAAAATATATACGTGATTCATACACCTACGTGTTTCTTGTTAAAAGTAGCATAATATTTTGAATAGTTTTCTTGAAGTTTCAATTGATTTATTGTAGGAGAGGAAACAAAATTTGACAGATTCTTTTGCTGGACGTAACAGGAGCACGAATGTCTTTCCTTTCTGAGGGAATAAGCACTATTATTTTACATTTTGTTAGTCTACGGATGTGCTGAAGTGATTTGAATAGTTTAAGGAAATGGGAACTCACTGTTCAGCCCAGACCATCAAAGTCTTAATCTGACATCACTCTACAAGTGGGAGCATTTAAAATCATTTTTACAAAGTAACTATTAAGGACGAGTCTGTAATAAGACCATATTTATTTTTCTGTCATTGTCGCTGTGTTGGGGTCCGCTAGCTGTTTCATCACTGCAAGCGATTAGAGAGTTTAAAAATCACAGACATCAGCACTTGCCTGCTATGCTCTTTCATTTTCGCAGAGAGAGGTCACCTGTAGTCATGGAATAATTATGTTCAGTCATACACAAGGCAGAGCAAACCTAAACCTGATTTCTTTTGACTGGGAAAAAATGTAACAGTTTCAAAGTTTCATGCCAGTCAATTCTCATTCTCATCTGAAAATACATTTCATTTTCATTATTGATGTTGTGGCTGAGTGCAACGAGCAAGGGCCTAGAGTCAGGGGACCGGAACTAAGTCCTCTGCTCATCTGTGAGAAAAGGGCGAGGAATTTATGTACCATTTTTGTGGCTTGTTTACCTTATCAGTCAAATGCAGGGTGAACTAGATGATCTCTAAGATTGCTTTAAACTCTAAAGATCCATGATGTTATGATCATTAGCATTGCTATTGTTATCATTTAAAGAGCCCTGCACTGTCTTCTATCAGACATTTTAGAAAGGAAGTCATCTATAATCCCTCATACTTAGAAAACTGTGATATAGAATGTATGATACTTTTAAGGATTCAGGGAAAAGAGAGGAATGATTTCTTAACTGAAAGTGGATACTTGAGCTTTCTAAACTGGAGGTTAAGGTCTTCTCTGGCTTCTAATACACAATGATTGAGTCGGGGAAAAGCACGCAGCTCAAATTGGAGCAATGGGAATAGAACTTGGCTGTCGTAATGACTGTAGCAGCAGGAGGAGGGAAATTATCGATCTCCCACCATATGAATTATGTTGTACTGCATACTTTCAATATCTGGGATTTTACTGAAAGAGAGAAAGGCTTTAGTTTCATGAAAGCTTCAGAGATCCGCTTTCTAGGAGAGATCAGTATTTCCCAATTACCTTGTACATAAAGGTTAAATTTACATAGAGAGATCAAATGACCTATTTTCCAGGAGAAATCTATAGGTCACACGTAACAATGCCTGTATTAGTTCTTTAGGGCTGTCATAACAAAGTACCACATTCTGGGTGGCTTAAGCAACATAAATTTATTTTCTCAATCCCTGGAAGCTAGGAGTCCAATATTAAGGTATCGGCAGGGTTGGCTCCTTCTGAGCACCATGAGAGAAAGGTGTCTTCTCTCTTTGACGTGTAGATGACCATTTCTCCCTGTATCCTCACATAGACTTCCCTCTTTGTGTGTCTGTGCCCAAACTTCTTCTTCGTATAAAGACATCAGCCATATTGGATTAGGATCCACCCTAATGACCTCATTCTACTTTAATTATATCTTCAAAGACGTGTCTTCAAATACAGTTACCTTCTGAGGTACTGAGGTTAGAACGTTGCTGTATGAAATTTGGGGGGCACACAATTCAGCCAACACAGGGCCTAACCAGTGCAAAGCCTTCTCAAAAGTCTTCTACATAAATTAATTCATTTAATTTTCATAACAAGCCTGTAAGTTCTAAAGAGGTTATGTGATTAGCTCAACAAGCAAAAGGCCATCTGACTCCGCGGCACGTGGGATCTTCCCGGACCGGGGCACGAACCCGTGTCCCCTGCATCGGCAGGCGGACTCTCAACCACTGCGTCACCAGGGAAGCCCCACAATATTTTTTATCCACTTTTACATTTTTTAGGTAATAGGATTGTAAAATATATTCTACTCTCTTCACACACTATCATAGTAGAAGCTTATCCAGACTTTATTACATTTCTGTAAATATAATTTAATGCCTAAAATTATTTTATCATTTATATAGCTACTGTGTTTTATCTAATATCTAGATTATTTCCAATATTTTACTGTGCTTTGTCCACATTTACTAATATGTTTTAAAAATTTAACTCCCAGATTTACTGAGTCAAAGAGTATCACTTGTTTTTCAGAAATAAATTCAATAATTTTTCATTTGCATGAGCTATATATGATTATGGTAGCATTTGTTGCTTCCTGTGTGCTAGATAGTATTCTTAAGTGCTTTACATGATCACGACAGGAGCCACAGAATGTAGATTTTGTTATCCTTTCCATTTTAGAGATGAAAAAACCGGCATAAACACATAAAGTAAGTTACTCAAGGTTAGACAGAAGGCAGGTCGTTGAGCTAAGCTTTGAAACAAGGTAGTTTGATTCTGGGTTCTAGATGCTTCTCCACTATGTTTCATTCCTTTTCCATTTTGCCACATCTTCATCATTTAAAAATTCGCTTATTGAAAAAAATTAAAATACGATGCACTTCATTCAATAAATATTTACTAAGCTATCACTATGTCCTAAGAACTGTTCTAATTGCTTGTGATACATCAATGTACAAAGGAAACATAGATCTCTGCCTATATGAAGCTTACATTCTTGGTTGTTGGGGGGGTAGAAAATACAATTTACATAATTAATGAGTACATTATATATTGTGTTAAAATTCAGTAAGTACTATCTATAAAAGCAACAGTAGAATGGGGTATAGGAAATAAGGACTTAGTGGGACGGCAGGTTGAAGAGTTCAGCACAAGGTAGGGTCCTACAACTGGAGTGTGTCTGGTGTGTTTGAGAAACAGCAAGGAAACTGGTGTGAGAGAGGTAGAGGAAAGCAGGAAAGACTTGTAGAAGTCAAGCTATTAATGGTGCAGATTATGGTGAGTTTTATAGATGGTGTTAGGACTTTGGCTTTTACTTTGCATGAAATAGGTTGGGAATGATGGCTTCGTGTATGTTAATGCATGTCTTTGTTATATGGATATACAAAATGTAACTTGCCATATCATCTCATAACCAACATAGATGGATTTGGAAAATACTATTTTTATCAAAAACTTTGAGAAGGAGGGAAGTTTTCTTTTATAAGGAGTCTTTAAAAATTATGTAGAAAGGTGGACTTACATCTGCATATCTGTTTAATTTTTAACTACTCTATTCACAAGGCTCTATTTTTAGGCTTTCCTGTCACACTCGTGCAAGCATGGCAGACTAGCTTTTTAAATATAAGCTAATTTTGTAGGTAAAATTTTATGTCTCAGTTGACTATATTTTTCTGATCACTAGTGAAAATAATTTATACATTATTGAACAAATTTTTTGTTTTCATGCCATTCACTTATTTTTTAAAAAATCAGCATGTAGTGATTTCTTACTACTTTGAACTAATTTTGAGCTAATTTGTTAAAACATCCTTGCACATTAAGAGATGTAACCACTTTATTTTTAGCAATATTGTTTTCTTAATTTTGATTCATATGGGCAGGGGTAATCTCTCTCATTCTTTTCTCTTGCAACAGCTAACACAGAACTTTGAACAAAGTGGTTGCTAAACACGTGTATAGCTAAATTTAATATTAATTTCAAAGTAAGATAATAGTTACCATTTAAATTTATTGATGAGTTTGGATAATAAAGCTTTTCTCTCATACAGTTTAATTTCAGAGCTTTCTTTTTTAAAGCTGATAAAAATTTCTAGGGCCTTAATTATATTCAAATATCTATTTTCCAGGTAGATGTTCTTATTCTAGAAGCCTCCAGCCATTCAATATGTGTACCATCTCAAATCTGATATATGACATAATGAATTGTGATAGGCTAACTTATACTTTGATTTTGGAATTATATTGCAACATACTTTAACAGTTGTGTTTGAGATATAATTTTCATTGGAATGGCTGGTATTAAAAATTAAATTACCAGTTTTTGGTGTATTTATTGAGAAAACTTGGCTTCCAAAATTTTATAGAACTATTTGCTTTGTTGGCAAGAAATAAATGAGGTGTTTCTAAAGAAAATGGGACAAGAATGAAAGCAAATTCTTGTTTCTGCCAGCTGAATTCCAGTTATAGGTTGATCCTTTGTAGTGGGAGCATTTGCATTAAAGGTAGAAAACAACTGTATGGTAAACAAAATTTAAGTAAAATAGTAGGATGTTTCAGGTAATGCTCTATCCAGAATGTTACATTTTCCCTGCTTAAGGTTAAGCTAACCCCTCTCTGTATATCAGGACACACTCACACTTGCAAGGAAGACCCACAGGAATGACTCCTATGGGAATGTCATTCCTCCATGTCCCAGGATGGCTCATTAGCAACTAGAAGCAGATGCAGCAAATGGACCAAAAAAGAATTTAAGACAGCTCTGTTTCCAAGTCAGAAACCTTCTATTTAAGGACTTAAATTTGAGAAAATACAGATAAAGCACTCCTTACCATAAGCATATGAGCGCGAATACATGTGTGAATGAACATCACATGTGAAGCTAAGTATCACAAGATTTAAAATAATGCACTACAGATAGAGATGAAGATGGTAGAGCCTGAAGGAAAAGATCCAGCACTGAGATAGCACCTCTACCCTCCTCAGTCTCAGATGCCCTAAGGAGAAGGAGTAGGTTGTTATCATCAAAATTACACCAGCACTTATTTTTAAATTCTGTAATTTGCTTTGCTTATTTCGATTTATGGTAACCAGCTATTTGTCATTTTTATCATCTGTTAGTAAGCTGTGTGTTTCAGTTCATTGTCTTTTCACAGTGGTAGACTAGAAGGTCAGTAAGCGTTTCGTGTAAAGGGCCAAATAGTAAATATTTTAGGCTCTGTGGGCTATTTAGTCTCTCAGAACTACTTCACTCTGCTGTTGTAGTACAAACACAGTCATAAACAATACACAAGCAATGCAGAGGCCTCCACATCATCTTGTTTAAATTTTCCTGTAGCAATACCATATGAGTGACTTAGACCTGGGAAAATATACATATGACAAAAGACAGAATTTATGAAAATAATATCAGTCCCTGTGAGCAGAATTAGGTATCTCAAGAATAGGTGTGATATTCATACTCTCTTCTGAAACTTTTTAGTAGTAGACAATATGGAAGAAAGGTCAAATGGGCCTCATTAGAAAATGGGTATCTTCTTATGTGTACTTTCTTTAGATTCTGAGAAAAGCCCTATTTAAAGTTCATGACCTACAAAAATGTATCCTTTACTTTTATATGATATATGTTCTCCTTTAAATTTTTGAGTTCTCCCAAAATGGATTTAAGGTACACTACAAAGCCTGTTAAGAATGCAGAGTCAGGGCTTCCCTGGTGGCGCAGTGGTTGAGAGTCCGCCTGCCGATGCAGGGGACACGGGTTCGTGCCCTGGTCCGGGAAGATCCCACATGCCGCGGAGCGGCTGGACCCGTGAGTCATGGCCGCTGAGCCTGTGTTTCCGGAACCTGTGCTCCGCAACGGGAGAGGCCACGGCAGTGAGAGGCCCGCGTACCGCAAAAAAAAAAAAAAAAAAAAAAGAATGCAGAGTCAACGTGGAAAGAGAGAGAACTGATAGTCCTGGGGCCACATTAGAGAGGAACAGCCATAAATTGAGGAATATGCTCTGAAACAAGTCAGTCTGATTCTTCTTCATCCTCCTTCTCAATCATTTTCCTAAATGTCCATAGTAGAAGCAAAAATTGACAGAATTAATGGGGAAGTTTAAAAAGGCACAAATATATATGGATAGTTTTTAACCGTTATCCCTCAGTAATTAATAAAGTAGACAAAAAAGTAGGAAAGAGAATGCTATCGCCAAACTTGCCCTAAACTACATTTACAGAATTCCATGTATACCAATGCAAAAATACATATTTTTCAAATCCAAAGGGATAGTTCACCGAGCTAGGCCATACGCTGATGTGTAAGACAAAACTTAATAAATATCAAAATACTGAAGTCATACGATGTTTTATTCTCAGATCATAATGGAATTAAGTTATGAAGCAATTAAAATAAGATATAAAATAAAATACCCAAATTTGAGAAATAAAAGCATACTTTAAGTAAAATCTATGAGTCAAAGAAGAAACCACAAGAAAGTATTTCAAACTCAATGATAATGGAAACAAAGTTTATATGATGCAGCTAAAGCCATTCTTACAGGGAAATTTCTAACTTTCAATACCTGTATTTGAGAAGAAAACAAATTTTCAATAAGTAAGTTTTCTCAACTCTAAAAACTAGAGAAAGAAGAGCAAATTTAACCTAACAAATACAAGGGCTATGTTAAGAAGATAATAGCAGAAATCAATGAAATACAAAACATACCCCAAAATAGAGATAAACAATGAAGCAAAAATGACTTCTTTGAAGACAATAATAAAAGTGATAAACACTTACCAAGATTGGTACAGGTAAATGGAGTAAAACCCAAGTAAGCAATATAAAAACAGAAAATAAGGACATTACTCTAGTCATTAAAAGAATAATAGAGATCCTACTCCTAGGAAATGGAAAGGTATAAATGTGTCACACCTACTCAAACAATGAGAAGAAAAACAATCTACAAAACAACTCTTTTGAGCTCATCAGAATGCTGAGGTAACTAAGGCAGCAGGTGAACTGAATTCCAAGGAAGGAAAATCCCATCCAAAGAGAAAGGAGACGCCATCACTGGCAGAGCATGTGAGAGGAAGGTGGCCTCCACAGAAGTGGGCAAGAAGAAATTAGCTACAATTTATTGAATACTTGGATGAAGTGTCGGCTAGCTTGTCAGTTTTGAAGACCTCCCCAGACATGGGAAGTTGACACTCAGTCACAAGTGCATTTACAGGGGACCCCATGAGAGAGTTTGAGGGCATGGTAGAAGAGTGAGGAGGGGTCCCCTATAGGCTTAGGAATGCAGGGGGCGATTGGCACCCTCTGCGGGAGACACAAAGCTGTATTAGCTTCCCTAGACCCTTCTTCTTTCTGATGAAGCAACAGCTTCTTGTTCCCACAAAGTCTGCAGAAGGAGTAGACGTACAATCTGTCTGCCTCTAGGCAAAGACCTGTTAAGACAGGTAAAAATACCTGTGATAAAGAAGTCAAAGCAAAACCCTCTACCACTGGGAGGGAAGCATGGGAAAACTCTTAGGCCCTGGATTCTGCCTCAATACCAAAAAATTGTCTCCTACCGATGAGTGAGGAGCAAGAAAATCCTGCCTAAGGGGCTTCCCTGATGGCGCAGTGGTTGAGAGTCCGCCTGCCAATGCAGGGGACACGGGTTCGTGCCCCGGTCCGGGAAGATCCCACATGCCGCGGAGCGGCTGGGCCCGTGAGCCGTGGCCGCTGAGCCTGCGCGTCCGGAGCCTGTGCTCCGCAACGGGAGAGGCCACAACAGTGAGAGGCCCACGTATCGCAAAAAAAAAAAAAAAAAAGAAAAGAAAATCCTGCCTAAGATCAGTTGTAGAAAAACGTCAGTGTTTGTCTACCACAGGAAACAGAAGCAGGAATGCTGAGAAAGGAAGCACAGACCCTGCCTAGGGGAGACTGAAGCAGTGATTTACAGCAAGAGCGTGGGGTTAAGGGGTAGGGGGAAGCAAGACCACGGAGAAATACTCTCTGAGACACAAGCATACAGGCATTTAGGGATTATCAAAAGTGAAGAGAGGAGCTGAAACATTGAGAAAATCCTTCTGAAACCCCCAGAGCTCACTCTAGGTACAAGGTAGCAACCCAGCAGTGAACCTATAATTAACTGAAGGTAAGACTGTCATCAGTAAAATTCAAACCAAACTCAACTCTTGATTGGATTGATTCAATCTCCACCTCACCCCCCATGTTCCTGGCATGACAGTAGAAGAGGCAAGACCATTTTCAGGCATGAATAGTATTTGTTACATATAGGAGTGACATTCAATCCAAAATTGAGACACACAAGCGCAAAACAAAAAATAAAACCCCACCTCATTGTGGTAATCATTTCCCAATAAATACATGGATCAAATCATCACACTGTATACTTTAAACTTACATATGTTGTATGTAAATAATATCTCAATAAAGCTAGAGGGGGAGGAAAGAAAGCTAAAACCCATATTAAGTAATAAAGCAACCAACAGAAATAGATTTATAAAAGATGTTGGAATGATCAGATAAGGATATTAAAGAAACTATGATTAATATGATAACCATCTAATGGAAAAGGTGGACAGCAGCTGGGAAATTTTAGCGGAGAGGCATAAATATTAAGAAAGAGTCAAATGGAAATGCTGCCCAAAACAAAAAAACAAAAAAGATATCAGAGGTGAATAATTCCTTCAGCACTCTTAACAACAGCTGAGATAGAGCTGAGGGAAGAACCAGTGATCTTGAAGATAAATAGAAATAATCCAAACTGAAAGACAAAGAGAAAAAAAGAGTAAACAATTCAAATTTTATCTGAAGAATAGGGTAAAACTTAAGTTCATTGTCCTTAAGCTCAGGAATAATAAAGTAAACCAAACCCATAGTTCCATAATTTTTATTGTAAGTTGTTACGGGCTAAATTTTTGAACCCCAAAATTCATATGTTGAAGTTTAAATTGCCACTACTTCAGAATGTGACCATATTTGGAAATAGTCATTACTGATGTAATTAGTTAGGATGAGTTTATTTCCTAAGTATTGCTTTTTATTTAAAGTCCTATTTGAAAGGGGCTAAGGAGATACATATTATGCGCTCAATTTTTTTTATAATACTAAATGAGGAACCAATATATTTCTATGACAAGTCTTACTGCATGACATTTAGGATTACAGCTTCAGATATTAACTGAAATAACAGTTCTGTAATTTTTTTATTTGTTGAAAAGATTTAAAGCTCCAGGGAAGTTTTGACTATTAAATATTTTTCTAATGGAAAGAAAACAAAAGAATATCTTGTGAACTGTCAAGAGTGGACAAACAGGTTGTAGTTATAAGGTTAATGTGTCATTTTATAGGATGAATTTTCTACAGAATCCTGGCAGTGAAGTGACAAAAACAGTGGGATGTTGTCACAAAGGGACAGTGAATAAGAACAAAAGTCAGATAAATTAAAAAAACCACACTCATCTTTCTCTTTGAGCCGCCTATCTGGTTATATGAACATCATCAGAAATGCTTAAAGAAACGTTAGGAGGACTGATAGCTTTTCAGAAATTACAAAAGGAGAAATGGTCATAGTTACCCGTTAAATTCTATTCAATATTTTTTCTGTTTTGTCTTTACTCTGAACAAGTAAGGGTAACTTCAGTTCAACAGAGCAAAATAATTGGGCAAAGAAATCTAAAACCATTTTGAACCCAGTACAAAATAACCTTTGCTCTTCATTATATGTTCTTAAATAGACATAATGAATTGATTAGGTTAAGTACACAGCTGGCAGAGGACACTCGCAACACGTAACAAACAGAACACTGATGCAAAGAAAGCATAAATAAACCTCACAAAAAATACAAAGAACCCAATGGACAAATGTTGAAAATAGGTAATTCAAAGGAGATGGTAACTTAGTCAAGTGATATGTGCAAACATACTACCTTATAGCAACTGGGCAAATTTAAAAGAAAAATGATATTTCATCCATTATGAGGGATAAGCCACAATCTCTAACTTTGAGGCTATTGATCAGGCTGTAGGAAAACTGATAGAGGTTTCAATGTAAGGATTCAAAACCACTTTGAAAAGCAATATGAAAGTTCACTGAAATTGAAAATGGACATACTCTGTGATTTCAAAATTCCTCTCTCTCACCTAGAGAAACATTTCCACTTTTACATTCATTTTAGTCTTGTATGTAGTAGTAAATATTAGCATGACTTAGATATGCATCATGATTATAAATGCAAAAATCTTTAACAAATCAGGCACAAATATATTTCAGAAATATATAAAAAGAATTACACCCATAACCAGGCTGGGTTTACTCCAAGGATGCTAGGCTGGTTAAATATTTGACAATCAGTTATCAATATTTACCATGATCCACCAAATTAATAGACCAAAGAAAAGTCATATAACCATATCAATTTATGCAGAAAAAGCACTTAACAAAACTCAACATCCACACATGACTAAAAACTCTCAGAAAAAATAGTAATAAAGGGGAGTTCCTTTAACTTGATAAATAGCATCTACAAAAAACTTACATCTCATATTATACTTAATGTTGAAAACCAAAATGCTTGTGTTGGGGAGCCCATAGCTGGTGTATTAACTTAAGAATATGCAGATTTTAACCTGCTGCACAAGGAGGCACAAGCTACCCACACTGGGGGGAGAGGTAGCTCCCTCAGCATCTGAACTCTCACTTTGAGGAAGTGAAAATCCCGGAGTCGTTTTGACTGAAGGTGCAGTTTCAATACCCTCATACAAAGGCAGTAAAGTCACAAGATTTATTACTTACAGATCCCAGGAAGGAGGGGGAGAAGCCCAGTGACCCAGAGGGAAGGGCAGTGAACTCGAGTGAACAGGAGATAGAGGGTAAGGTAGCCAGCATCTATCACTTATAATGTGGTTGGGCTGGAGGTCAATAACTTTTCGTGGGCTCAGCTCTGAGAGATTATTTTAAAGGGTGCTGATGAAAAGCAAAGCAAAAACTTGTGTTGGGAATCCTAGGCTCAGTCCTTATCTACATGTCCAGATCTGGGTGTGAGCAAGGTTTTCATACTGTAAAATGCCTAGGTAGCAACAAAAAATAGCTGTTTTTTCATCACAATGCTTTACCCCTTATTGTAAACAAGGAAAAGATGTACACTCTCATCAGTCTAATTCAACTTTGTGAAGGAAGTCCTAACCAATGCAATAAGATCACCAAAAAAAAAATGGTGTTGGGAGGGGGCCATAAAAGTCATAAATATCAGAAAGGAAGACATAAAACTATCCTTATTTGCAATGACATGACTGTGTATGTAAAACAGTCTGAAGTCCCAAGCCATCTACCAAAAAATCCCCCAAACCCTTCTTAGCACTAATTAGTGAATTCAGCAAGGTCACACACAAGATCAACACAAAAATCAATTGTATTTCTGTATACTAACTATAAACGCACAAACAAACACCAAAATTAGAAGAACTACATATATGATTTGTATTTTTGGCTGGCATTGTGTTTCTATTGGACAGTGCTGCTTTAGATAACTTGTCTTTCTCTGTATACTATATTGTAATTGCTTTTAAGTCCATATATTTGTTTTGCTTTACATTCAAATGAGGTATTCTTAAAGTTTGTCTGATTTTTTCTATCATAAGTTGAAAAATATGTTATCTATAAATTATAAGTATTTTTTAAAACCAAGTATGCTTAGCAATGCACCTATACTTGAGATAGGTAGATAGATTTAGATAGATGATAGATCTAGATAGATAGATAATAGATAGATCTGTATCTTTAATTATTTGAGAAATCTTGAGTTCCAAAGACAGCTCAAATTTTGTTTTTAGGCCAAAGAGAAATGTATCTGTCCTTCAAGTCTTTCAAATCAAGTATGTGTATTCTTCCCCTACCCACAGAAGTGTATTACATTGTTCAACTTTTTCCAAAACCAAACAATGTGCTCTGCCCTACAGGATCTAGTGAGACTGGTAAGACTCTTTCCTGATGACTGCATAAGTGTTCCAGAGAACTACTTAATATCTTGTTTCTGTGCCACTCATTTTGATTTGCAGAATTGAACCCTGAACATATGCTCTTGAGTAGAATTTTCCATCAGTAGCATTTTCAACATGCATATTGTTTAACTTCTTGACCTTCCTCTGAACTAACTTTTTGTAAACAAGCTTCTGACTTTGGTGGTAATCCTTTAAACATACACTCAGTAATGTTGCATCATTTATTCTATGTTTTCCAAAAATATTTCCTACTCTAGAATAATTTTTCCTATGACTACTGTCAATATGTGTGTTTTTTCTCCCTCTGAGTTTCTCTTTCATTTTAACTCTACACCTGATCTTATTAGAACCTTCAACTTCTCACGACTTTTTGTACTCATCAAGCATGATGAGCTTAAATTATACATGAAACATCTCAGCACTAAGGACAAAATGAACATACAGTATGATTAGAAACAGTGTGATACAGGAGTAAAAATGACGGTGTACAAATTATAAGGCCCTCTGTGACAGGCAGAGGTGATATTTTCTCCTTGGAGAGAACTTTGTTCATAACTGAAAATTCATAGTTTGAAATGTCACAATAGAAGAGCTTATGTGGCCAATTACATGAATATGGTAACTAAGTTTTGTGATCACATTAAAATTAACATTGTGTTGATAGTTAACAATACAGTCTTCTGCACGCAAAAATTTATTGACGTTTGATGTCATATTACCTGTTCTTACCACAATCCAAAAATAATTAAAATTTCCTTGAATTTAGCTATCTCTATTTCATTTCCAAATTTTGACTATTTTTGTTCATAGTCTATTTTTTTGGAATGTTAGTGTCTTAGTTTATTTGAGCTGCTATAGCAAACTACCATAAACCAGGTAGAATATGAACAATAGAAATTTATTTCTCATAGTTCTAGAAGCTGGGCAGTCCAAAATCAAGACTTGGGTAGATTTGGTGTCTGGTGGGACCCCACTTCCTGGATCATAGATATGGCACTCTGTAACCTCAGAATGGTAGAATGGTTTGGGGATCACTCTTTTATAAGGGCACTGATCTAATTTATGAGGGCTCCACCCTCAGGATATAATCACCTCCCAAAGGTTCCATCTCCTCTTTGTAGTTAGGTTTAAGCATATCAGTTTTGGGGGAACACAGAAATTCAGTCCATAGAAGATAGTTAATTAAGAGTACGGACTTGATTACTGTTAATTTGGCATCAGAGAGTAGAATTGTTAGAGACTACGCTCCTCTGCAACTGCCACTTGGTGACGTCACAGAACTAATACTCTTTTGGTTCAACTTTGCTGTCTACAAGGAGAAGATAGTAAAGCTACAACAGCAAGGTCTTGAATAGAATTGAATGAAGGTAAAATACCTGATAGGATACCTAACACCAGAGAAGGACTCACTAAGTGAAAAGTTTTATTTTTTAGAAAATAGTAATAATAATAATAAACTCTGGGGTTTTTTGTTTGTTTTGTTTTTTAACATAGCCCATGTCTTCATCCATTAAGTCAGTTTTAGGAAATGATAGTTAATGATTCAGTTTAAAAATATCTTCTCTATCCTCACAACATTATAAGAAAATAATAAAGGTGTGCCAACTGAGATTATTAACGTCAAATATATAAACATCAAATAAAGTTTATGCAATAAATTATGAGAAAGTCCCCCTCCCCTCCCTCAGTCAGAGCATGAACCTCTGTAAGGGTTCTGGCCTTTAAACCAGGGAACAAGAATCCTTGGGGGCATTGTGGGAGGGTGGTTGTTTATCTTTGCAATCTTGAATTTTCATCATGTGAATCCACTACATATTTAAAATAACAACAATAAACCGACAATAATGCCAACAGCAACAATAATTTGAAAACATAATAATTCAAGTTGGCTGATCTATCTTCCTAATGTGCCAGCATTTCTTTATTCTTCAAAACAAGGATTTTTTTTTGGCACTATTATGAAATCTGCTTTATGGGAGCACATCTGATTGTATTTTCACAGCCCTGCAACACTTAGTTTTCTAGACGCTCCCCGTGAAAGCAAATAGAGCTGCTTTTTTTGGCTTTAATATCTAGACGCTGGATTCCACTGGTATGCCTATTCACTTGGGATATTAAGATATGTTGCTTACATGTTCATGTTATCATGTTTTTTTAAAAAAAGTGTCATATTTACACTTATCCCAAGTATATAAATTGATACTACTTCTTCCTGACAATATATTACATCATAAATTCAGCCCACCCAATCAAAAATGAGCGTACTGGAGAACTTCCCACTCCAGGAAAGAAATGCACGAGGAAAACGAAATCAGGCTAAATGATCCCAGTTTAAGCTGAAAGGATATTCTTCTGCTGTTATTGCTTGAAGTGCATATAAAGTGTCACTAAACTTTTGTAAAATTAATTACTTTCCAGGAATTTTAATGTGTCCCTTTTGTATTCCTAAATTATATTTTGATTAACTTAATTTTGTTGAATTACAAAACTAATCTTACAGGCAATATGAAAAGATGTAAATAAGAAAGTGAAAATCATCTTTAATCCATGGAGATGATAACATCATAATAACATTTTGGTAAATATTTTCCTGAAATTTTCTAGGAACAAATGCATACACACATATATTCACATAATGTTTAAATAAACATTAGATCATAATGTGGACCCTATTTTGTGATTTGATTTTTCAGATAACCTGACATTGCAAACATCTTTCCAAATCAATAAATATCAATATAATATGATGTCTAATTATGTGGGTTTATCTTTTTTATTTGACTAATGCCCCTTTAGTTATTTCACAATTTTCACAAGTATAGTTTACACAGTAATGAGTTTTCTTTTACATCGTGCCTTTTAGTCAGTTATTTTTTTGGAGAAAGTTCCGGAATTAAAATTACTACACACTGAACAGAAGTATCTCAAACCTTCCTTAAATCAGAGGTTACCAACAATGACCAACATTAATTCTTGTTCTTTTCAATCTAGATTATAAGATTAGTTTCTCATTATGGTGATAATTTGCATTCTTGGGTTTCTGAAAAGGTTAAACTTTTTTTACTTCCTTTTTGTCTATTTGAATTTCATATTTATGCTCTTTGCCTCCTTTGTTCAAGTTTTACGTGATTTGTAGGTGATGTACATACTTTAAGATATCAAGATATAAATGTATATATATATTTATTTTTATTTTCTAAAATTTATTAGTTATATAATATTTATTATAAAAGATAACTTATTGTGTAATAGATTATATCTTATTGATCTGATGGGGGTTTCCTTAATTACATGTGAAGCTAAACATTTTTATATATTAATTGGACACATGACTTTTTTTCTTGAAACTCGTATTATTTGTCAATTTCTTATATTGAATTGGTCATTTCTAAAATGTGTTACAGTAAATTTATGTCCAATAACCTCTATTCTTTAGAAATTTTTCACAGAATTTTTGGCATGCATAGTTTATTATCTCAATTCAACAGTTTTTATGTTAGCATTATCATTGTTTCTTCATGGCTTATGGCTTTAGCACAATTATTTGATTCAAAAATCAGGAATAACAGCCTTGTCTTTAGTGAAAATTTAACACTTTATTCATCATGAATTTTTGTATTTGTTTTGATTTTTAAGCTATTTACTTACATTTAAATGTTATGTTTTAACTATTATCTTGATTACTAGTTTTTTGCATCCTCTTTTATTGTGCACAAGAGATGAGTGAGGCACCGTCTCATTCAGCTCACCTTACACCCACGCCTGGATTTGAAAGACCTTCCCTCTCAAAATTATAAAATTAAACCCTTATGGTTTTTCTAGTAGCTTTGTGATTTTAACTGTTACATTTAGTTCTCTAGTGCATCTTGAATCTTATGATGTAAGTTTTTATTTTAAAAAGTAGTTACCACTTAGGGTTTTTCCTAACCAAACATTTTCCAGATTTTCTGCAAATTTGTCATAATTTTATCCTTCACAAAACAGATCATAAATCAGTAGATGGACAGCTGAGAACCAAACTTAAAGCTTAACTGTTTTTCTAAGTTTGGTTATTTACACAGAGACATATAATTCAGCACCTCACATTCATATCTATATAACTAGCATGTTCATCATGAAAATAAATTCTAAACACACATGCAGAAAATAGAAATTCAAAAATTCAGTAAACGATAAAGTGTGCTCATTATAACTACACAAATTTATTTCTGTTTAGATATTTCTGTCCAGATCACACATTCCACATTTCATCTTAGAAAATACATAACATTTCAACTGACTTTTTATTTATTTTCTAATTTAATTTAATTTTTTTTTTTTGCCACACCATGCGGCATGCAGGATCTTAGATCCCCCACCAGGGAGCGACCTGTGTCCCCTGCAGTGGAAATGCAGAGCACTAACCACTGGACTGCAGGGAATGCCCGAATTTTTATAACAATGAATAAGATGTGCAATTTGCATTGGACTTTAAAGGGAATAATTCCCATATTTAAAATATTTTACCTAAAAATGTATTTTGTGCTTACAAAAGTTTAATTTTTATTTTGTGATGAAATAGCTTAAGTTTGCTTAGAAAATATTATTCTACTAAACCAATCCATTGCTATAATAAATTTATATAAATTTAGTTTTAGTTTTTATTTAATTTCTAAGCTCATTGAATCATCCAGTCAACATTTTTCAAATATTTACTGTGTTTAGGAGCAATGCACAAAGGATTGTTGAGAGAAGAAGGTGGGTATAGTTATTATTACAGAAGAAGCCCAGTTCACCATATTAAACACTCTAGTAGAAGTCAGAAAAAGACTTATGAGCCCACTGGTTTATTAGCTTGACTTTTCATAATTTATTACATGTTTTGAGCATTTAATTTCTTGATTGATTAAATTAATCTTCAGTGCTTTTTACATTTTCTATTTCTATAATTGTTGGGGTAGAATAAATGTGCAGCATTTCTAAGAGGTTATAAAATGATCACAGATATAAGAAGGTAATTAGCTTATACCTATATATATTTGTAACTATGAATGATACATGTTACAAGAATAATTAAATTCTATCCTTAAAAACAAGATTTGGATAGCTCTAGCTACCTTGAATTTTACTTTGCATTTGTTCAGGTAGCCTAACTGTTGTAACAAAGGAACCTCATAACATATATTGGTTCAAACACAATATAAATTTATTTCCTGATCATGGAATAAATAGTACTGACTGGTAAACACATCTGTGGGGTGTAGGGTTGGGTAGGTTGGGGGGTACTCCCTCACACAATAAGACTTGGACTGTGAGGCTGTGTGACCTTCTACATGGGGGTTCAAAGATTGCACTAAGAACATCTCCATGACAGGCAACCTATAGGGGAAAAAAGCAGGAAAATCTCAGAAGTTCTTATGAAGCAGGCCTGGAAATGATGTACATCATTTTACTTACGTTCTATTGACTGTAAGCCACACACTTAAACTGAACTGGAGGAAGTTGGGATATGAAGCTCTTGGAAGGTAGCCATTTCCCAGAAATAACTATCCATAAGGAAAGAGGAACATGATTTTTCTGGCAGACAGCTGGCAATCTTTGTCATATTCTTGATTTTGAAAAAAGCTGCAAAACAGCCAGCTTATAAAATGAAGAGTGCAAAGAAATATTTAACATTTATTTGATAACTTCTTCAGCAAATCCATGACACTTATCAACAGTCAGCCTATGTCTTAGAATATGTTCTAACCAACTGAAGTTGGAAGGTCTCATTGACTCTCCTTGTAAAGAAAAGCAGTCACCTACTGAATGTCTAGCATCAATTTATATTGCTGAAGATTGACAGGAGGAAGGAACCAAAGGCATATCTTGCCCAGGTCCAAGGCCAGCCTCTGTCAGTTTGAGGGTCTCCAAAGATAGGGCTTCAGCCACTCTATATTTGTTCTGTGCAGGATATAGAGGATGTTCCTGTTCTTCCCATTCATGGCATCCTCATCTTCCCATTCACCTTCGTACAGTGAAATTCAAATTTTACTGTCACCTTAATAGAGCTGAGAAACAGAAGACAAAGGCAAAGTGAAGAGAGTATTGACTTGGAGATCTAGGAAACTGCCTTCTATTCTGTGATATGCCATGACTTAATATCATAATTTTTGACAATTAAGTCTAAGTTTACCCATCAGTAAAGCAAAAAGATTGTGCAAAATTGACTCACTGGTTATTTCTAGAGCTACATTTGAGCCACAAACGGAAAACTAGAGTCAATAAATGTAGTGACTAGAGTCAATAAAATTCTATTCTGCTCATTTTGAGCCCTATTTGGTCAGTGCTCAAGACGTCAGCAATTCTCTTGCACTGGCACAGCTGGATAATAGACATCAAATCTGATTATCTTCTGAATATGAAAGCATTCTTTGGAGTTTGAAATTAAAGACACTTGGCACCCTGAAACATTTCATATTGATATTGATTTTTTTTTCTAATAAACTGGAGACTTAAGTTTGCAAAACTCAACAATTTGTTCGTGATTTGTTATAAATCTCTTTAACCTGATTTCTTAGGAAATTGTGTTCTACTTAGTTGGAAAGTGTTATTGAGGCCACAGAAGATTCAATGAAGACTGTGAAACTGATAAATCATTGCTAAATATTCTGCAAGGTGAAACAAAAAGAATACAAACAGGAATTTGGGGCAATTCTTTTTAACAATACTCACAAATATATGTGTGTTCATGCACAAACACACACAGAAGTGTGTTATTACTTTATCTTAAACAATTTAGGTTAGACTAGGAAATGCAATTTTATTCTGAACAAATTAAATGTGCATAAGCAGCACACTGAAAGTATACCCCATGAAGAGATTCAATGTAATGTATATCCCAAATACATCCTTAATAGAGGAAGTCACGTTCCCCCTTTCCCTCCAATATGTACAACTCAAAATTTTTCCACTAATAGTATCTATATGATAATAGTGCCAAATGCTATATCATAGTTTGATCATTACAAAATGGTCATTCCTTTAGAAATTTTTATGTGAAACTGAAATCAAATTATGAACTATTTTTTAAAAATTAGAGGTATAGACAAGTATTCCTAGATGTTGTTTTATTTTAAAGGTAAATAAACCAATTTACATGAAATGTACAAATTTTATATATCTCTATATATGTACAAATAGATACATATATATGTATTCAAATATTTTTACATAATCATTACATAATCATCCTGGGTTATTCACTTATTCTTCTAAATTACAATCCAGCCTGCACAGTTCATCAAGATTTGGTTTTGCCCAGAGAAATAAAGCTTGACTGGGAGTTGAATTCGCCTGGCTTTCAACAGTCTACTAACCTTGCCGTACAGACAATGTTTAAGAAATTGGCACCATACTGTGGTTTTGATACAGAACAAAAAAAGTGCCACAGAAAAGCTAGTCAATAGGGCATCTTCAAAGCATGTATTTTTTCCTCCCTTTTAACAGTGAAATATCACAAAACTTATGAAGTAAAATTTTACTGCTTCTTCCACTCCCAATCCCAAGTTACCAAATGCTAAAAGATTGGCATGTATCATTCCACACCCTGACCTGTGCTCATACAAGCAGATGCCAGCACACACACACACACACACACACACACACACACACACACACACACACATACACACTCACATATCATGCATTTGTTGTTTGCCTGTTGCTCACTGAACTACTGTGGTATTAATGCTAGACAGCAGAAAGTATTCCAACAGTTCTTAGAACAATTAAGTGGCAATAGAATTGTGTAGCTGGAGAAAAATGAAGGAAGCATATAGGAGGTAGAATTGAAAGGAACTATGATCAAATGGATTTGGACAGTAGAGACAATGAAAAGTGTTGGTGACTGGGTCAGTGCTGTTAACATTTCTAACAGAAGTAATAAAAGAAGATGAGCAAAGTGATAAGAATACATAACTCTTCAGTTTGGGGTATGCTGAGGGTAGAGATTATAAAACTGTAGGAAAATAAGTAAAAGAGGCATTTAAGTACTATATATTTAAGTCCTGTCACTCATAAACAATGAGTTTATGTCTGATCATACATTTGGCTTGACATAATTTGGCAAGTTATTTTTTTAACATCTTTATTGGAGGATAATTGCTTTACAATGGTGTGTTAATTTCTGCTTTATAGCAAAGTGAATCAGTTATACATATACATATATCCCTATATCTCCTCCCTCTTGCGTCTCCCTCCCACCCTCCCTATCCCACCCCTCTAGGTGGTCACAAAGCACAGAGCTGATCTCCCTATGGTATGTGGCTGCTTCCCACTAGCTATCTATTTTACATTTGGTAGTATTTATAAGTCCATGCCACTCTCTTACTTTGTCCCAGCTTACCCTTCCCCCTCCCCGTGTCCTCAAGTCCATTCTCTACGTCTGCAACTTTATTCCTGTCCTGCCCCAAGGTTCGTCAGAATCTTTTTTTTTTTTTAGATTCCATATATATGTATTAGCATACAGTGTTTGTTTTTCTCTTTCTGACTTACTTCACTCTGTATGACAGACTCTAGGTCCATCCACCTCACTACAAATAACTCAATTTCATTTCTTTTTATGGCTCAGTAATATTCCATAGTATATATGTGCCACATCTTCTTTATCGATTCATCTGTTGATGGACACTTAGGTTCCTTCCATGTCCTGGCTATTGTAAATAGAGCTGCAGTGAACATTGTGGTACATCACTCTTGAATTATGGTTTTCTCAAGGTATATGCCCAGTAGTGGGATTGCTGGGTCATATGGTAGTTCTAGTTTTAGTTTTTTAAGGAACCTCCTTACTTTTCTCCATAGTGGCTGTATCAATTTACATTCCCACCAGCAGTGCAGGAGTGTTCCCTTTTCTCCTCACCCTCTCCGGCATTTATTGTTTGTAGATTTTTTGATGATGGCCATTCTGACTGGTGTGAGGTGATACCTCATTGTAGTTTTGATTTGCATTTCTGTAATGATTAGTGATGTCGAACAACCTTCCATGTGTTTGGTGGCAATCTGTATATCTTCTTTGGAGAAATGTCTATTTAGGTCTTCTGCCTATTTTTGGATTGGGTTGTTTGTTTTTTTGATACTGAGCTGCATGAGCTGTTTGTAAATTTTAGAGATTAATCCTTTGTCAGTTGCTTCATTTTCAAATATTTTCTCACATTCTGAGGGTTGTCTTTTCATCTTGTTTACGGTTTCCTTTACTGTTTGGCAAGTTATTAAACCTCATTTGCCAACATAACTTAAAACCCATAAAATGTAGCCAGACCATTAAAAGAATAGGATTGCTTACATTAAATTTAAAAATTTAGAGCTTTGAACATAATACCCTAAATTTTATTTTTTCAGCTTTGAATTAAAAATATCAATGTTAATCAATTGAGGCAAGATAATAACCTCACTTTTAATAAGCATATATTTTGTTTTATTGAAACAAATCACTTTCTATTAATTCTAAAGAAAATTTTATTAAAAAAGAATTAGATTTTAATCTAGACTTGGGTATATCCCATATATCTCCTTGCAAATATGCAAACCACTATTTTCACTAAAAGATAAGTTGCTTTTTGGGTCTATATTTTTTCATTTGGGTAACACAAAATACAAGACTAGCTAGTGTGAAACTCATGTATTGTTTTTGCACCAAACCATTTAAATAACATTATCATCATTGGGATTGACATATATACACAATTGATACTATGTATAAAATAGATAACTAATGAGAACCTACTGTATAGCACAAGGAACTCTACTCAATGCTCTGTGGTGACCTAAACAGGAAGGAAATGCAAAAAGGAGGGGATATATGTATACATAAACTAATACAACATTGTAAAGCAACTATACTCCAATAAAAATTAAAAAACATAGCATTATCATCATAGAATATATGATGGAATAAACAAATGGAATTTAATTCTGAGTAAGTAGATATAAGACTGTTCCTAGTGTGTACAGAATTTCTGTGAAATTCAGAAAAGGCATTTACCCCAGGTATAAAAAATGTCATGACATCACAGCTTAGCAAATGGAAACTACTTCGCACAAACTGGGAAAAGGTTCTCTTTAGGTTGATGCATACCATTGCCAAAATCCCCACTTTACATTGTGGAGCAGAGATTTTATTTTGGTCCCCATTTGTCCTTTCAGCTGGACACCCTCGTATAGCTAACAACATGTACAACCATACGTGGTGGTTCTTCTAGGGACAAAATAAATAGTAATTAATTTACAAATTGAATGAAAAGTAACATGTATTCACTAAATGGTTATGCAAATCAGGATTGCTAGATTAAATGATAAACAATATGTACTAAACAAATCCTTATGTAAATCATTATTGCTTCTATGAAATATTGACCCTTAGGTTCTGGACATATTACATCAATGGGAAAAATATGTTATTCTTTCTAAACTCCATGCATTAACCAAGGTTCTCTAGAGAAAAAGACTAATAGGATGTACATAGATAGCGAGAGAAATTTATTTTAAGGATTGACTCATGTGATTGTGAGGGCTGCCAAATCTTAAATGAGACCCAGAGAAGAGTTGATATGGCAGTGGAGTCTGAAGGAAGTGTGGAGGCAGAATTCTTTCTTCCTCAGGGGACCTCAGATTTTCTCTTAAGGCCTTCAACTAATGGATGAGACCTACCCACATTATGGAGGTCAACCTGCTTTACTCAGTCTACTGATTTAAATGTTAACCACATCTAAAAATATAATGTTATGGAAATGTCTAAACTGATATTTGACCAAACATTTGAACACTGTATCCTAGTCAAGTTGACACAAACTTAACCATCCCGCACCCCTAACCTCCATAAAATTTATTTTTTCAACCAATTTTCTTTAGAGACGTACCCATTATTCTGAAAATCTCAATTCTGATTGTCTGCTGCTTCCTTCCCTCTTCTCTCTTTCCAAGAGCATTAAATCTTCCAAGTTTAAATATAATTGATGAGAGCAAAAATTTCTTTTTCAGAAACACTTCCTAAATAAAGAGGCATCAAAATCCTTCTCATATATAATTTGAGAGAATATCATTCTGTGTCTAAATCCATTTTAGAAGTAGAGTTTTCAATTGCAATCAATCAGTGCCTACTTCATGAATATATTTTTCCTTCTTTGAACCAATTTGCAATTTGTTGAAGTTCAATTTTCTCATGAAAATTGTTTATGATAAGTGAACTATAATTTTACTTTTAGGCAAACACAATTTTGTCAATTTTATTCTGAAACATTGAAAAACATCTATGTTAAAGAATCAGTTTACAAAGTTTATTTCCTTGGCAAACAACTTAACATCATTTTTTATTTAAAAAAATGTTTCCTTCACCACACTGAGGAAAACACAGAGATTCCAAGTTAGAGGCTGGTGCACAAAATCTATAGGGGAAAAACAAATCTCAGAATGGTGGAGCAAATTTCAAGGGCAAAGTACTGGACTCACTGGATAACTCTTTGAAATGTTTGTGATTACTTGTTGACTCTATCATGTTCTAGCTTTACCCTATGGATTGATTGCCTGAAATATCTAAAAACTGAATAAACACCAACGAAGAGTTATCACAAAATGTTCTCAGTTATTCACCCCTTTTGTATAGCTGTTCTTTGCATTGTGACTTTTCAGCTCCTTGATTCTAGAGTTAAAGATCTAGCTAAGTTAAAGATCTTGCTATTGATTTGTCCATTGTCTGACAATTAAGTGGTTTGCTTCAAACAGCAAAAATGATGGGGTGTTACATTCAAGATTAGGTAATAAGAGATTGGCACTTGCTCTTCCATCATACTAACTCTAATGAAGCAAGATGTCATGTTGTGACCTGCCCTATGGAGAGACCCACATGGTAAGGAACTGGGTGGGAGGGTCTCTGACCAATACCCAGTGAGGTACTGACGCCCCCAGTTCAACCACAGTTAGGAAAGTAACTCTATCAAAAACTATGTGAATGAGTTTGGAAGTGACTGCTTCCTCAATCAATTCTTCAGATGAGACCATGGCTCCTGTCACCACCCTGATTCAGTCGTGTCTTATGAGGAATACTGAAGCAGAGGACTTATTCAGCCAAGCTGTGCCTGGATTTAGGACCCACAGACCGTGACATAATAAATATTTGTTGTTTTAAGCTGCTCAATTTTGGGATAATTTGTTACACAGCAATAGATAACTAATACTAGCATGATCATTAAAAAAACAAATACGATGGTGGAAAAAAATCCAAATATGTCCTTAATAATCACAGTATATGTTACTAAAGCAAGCTAATTCACTGAGAGAGAAATATATGTGTATAAATATATATAATTATATATATAAGTTAAAATTATATCTACCTATCTATCAATAGAGAGAGAGATAGAATCACATTGAAAATGTGATTTAGACACACTGAAAAAAACAAAAGTGTTGAAAATAAAGGAAGGAATCAGATCCATAATTATATGCAGAAAATTCTAAACCAAAGAAAACTATATATGATATATTCTTATCAGATATTATATTAGAAAAAATGGATTTAAATCAATATGGACTGTAAATAATAATAAAAGGAGAAATCCACTAAAATGTTAAAATAGGCAAGCAAATAACAACATCATGTATGAAGTATGTAAAGTAATAATTAATCAATACAACATGTGGGAGATTTTAATATACTGAGAATGCAAGAAATCAGTCCCTGAAAGCCTTGCATGGGAACTGGCACTAAGAGCCAGACCACAGTGCTCTTCTGTTAAACAATTGCACAGAGCATTGACACCACACAAGATCTCTCTGTGATCACAATGGACTGAGACAAAAGCAAAACCATTCTGTAACCATATTTGAGCACAAAACAACAATGCACCAAACACAAAACTGATCAAACATGCCCTTCTCCTGGCTAGTATGAATGTCTGTCGTTTCTTTACCCATTAGTGTTTCATGCCAGTCTATCCTTCCTGCCTTCCACATAAAATGTTTAAGATATCCAATCACAGAGGGGCTTCTCTGGTGGTGCAGTGGTTAAGAATCTATCTGGGGCTTCCCTGGTGGCGCAGTGGTTGGGAGTCTGCCTGCCGATGCAGGGGACGCAGGTTCGTGCCCCGGTCCGGGAGGATCCCACATGCCGCAGAGCGGCTGGGCCTGTGAGCCATAGCCGCTGAGCCTGCGCGTCCGGAGCCTGTGCTCCGCAACGGGAGAGGCCACAACAGTGAGAGGCCCACGTACCGCAAAAAAAAAAAAAGAATCCATCTGCCAAGGCAGGGGACACAAGTTTGAGCCCTGGTCCAAGAAGATCCCACGTGCTGTGGAGCAACTAAGCCCATAAGCCACAACTACTGAGCCCAATTGCCACAACTACTGAAGCCCACGCGCCTAAAGCCTGTACTCCACAACGAAAAGCTACTGCAATGAGAAGCCCGCCCACTGCAACGAAAAGTAGCCCCTGCTCACCACAACTAGAGAAAGCCCACGTGCAGCAACGAAGACCCAACGCAGACAAAAATAAAATAAATAAAAATTTAAAAATAAGATATTAAATCATAGAACTGCCTCCACTTTTAATAACACACAACCCAGAGCCATCCTCAAACTCTTCTCCAAATCACCTAACACAAGCTCAAAGCCTATAGCAAGATCCTCCTCTCACCTTTAAGACTGAGACACCCACAGTTTCTCACTGTATGTTTTCTCCCTCATTGAAATGAGCCAATAAATCCTAGTTCATTTGACTATAGGTGTTTTCCTGGTGACCTTGGATGGAGGGTAACAACAACATCTTTCAAAATTTAACACTTTAGGCTGACATTATTATCATCAATTATATATTTTTAAGCAATTTAACATTAAGCAAAATGTAGAGAAAGATATTTTTAAAAATAGGAAAAACACAAAATAAATAGGAATTAAGACATCTGAACTTCCTAACAAGAACAGCAAAGTTTTACATGGAGAATTATTTAAAAGTATATAAACAGTATAATAAATACGACACTTTACCTGAGAAAAGACAGAAAGTGTCCACCAGAAGCATCACAGCTTGTGATATTTTTGTGAAGTGGTAGGAGTGTTATCTGAAATAAGATGGAAATTTCTAACACCAGATGTAGATGGGTGTGTCTCATACTACAAACAATGAACTGAGGAATCTAATAGCTGTTACAGGTGTGTGAACATGTGCTTTTTATGTGTTTTGATGCTGTTGGGTTCAGCCAGGGAGTTTTCTAGTTTACCTAGTGTTCCTCAAAGATGAAATCATGAATAAGCAAGCATAAAACTCACATTTTACGTAAATTGTTCCCTAATATATCAGTCATATTTGAACAAATTTGTGTTTTGAAAACAAGAATTAAGGCAAAACTGACTGTAATACCTTTCTATATGGACTTCAGAATCATAAGTTTTGAAAGCTAATGAAAATATTTGTCTTTTGTCTCATTTTCTCATTTTGCTTCCTTGTATGACTCATTCTATGACAGAAGAGCAATTCCGATCTTTTCAAATTTTATTTAAGCTCTGGTGATATAAGAGATCTGGGCTTAGCAATAAAGCACTTTTGTTACCAGTATTTCTCCCTTGAACCTTCTGCCTTGTTCCTGAATACATGATTTCACCTTATATTCAGTTCTACTAATTGGTTTCTTTCCACATATTTTGAACCACATACAAAATCACAATGACACTAGGCTCAGTGTAGGCAAGAAACATCTCCAGGGAGATTATATAAAATTGTCTTGTGGAGGAAAACGAGGATATTGCCTTTGAATGAGACGGACGTGCATTTCCACTATATAGAAAACAGAAAGCTAACTGCAAGATAATTCAATTCACCCATCACACACTAAAGATGGAATTTATCTTAAAATGGCACTGTTATTTAATTGTTTCAGGAAGGAAGTGTTACAGATCAACTCAAGTCAAAGTATATCATTATCATCATCATAATAAATAATCTTTGTAGATTTTACTGAGATTAAGATTTTTTTTTTAAATAAGCAGAAGAAGGCTAAAGACTGGAAATAAATGTTCCAAAATGTTGCCATTGATTTTCTTTGATTCATATAAATTTAATTTTTTGAAATTTTTCTAACTTAATTTTGGCTTCTTGGTTCATTTATCTCTATCTTATCTGGCTTAAAATTAAAATACTTAATTTAAAGTTCATAACTGTCCACTGAGTACAATTTTGCCTAATCACTGTCTTGTTTCACTGGCTCTCTGCCAGTGTCCCATGGTCAGAGCTCTGCAATTGTACCCTGGACCCTGTCTCCATTTGCTATGGAATCAATCAGGTTAAAGTTAAGGTCAGAGTTCTCTGTTATTAACATGGATAGTTTATTATAAGATATGATTGTAGTCCTGGTCAAACTGCATACCACTCACTCATTCCTTTAATAATAAGCATTAAAAAAGTGCATTACTAATAATGTTGGAACATTAAGGATACATTCTATGTTCCTTGATTCTTTATATATATATATATATATATATATATCAAAAAATATATAAATATATATATATTTTTAAATGTGTTTACAGACTAGATAATAAGATATGGACTTTGGAAGTAGATTCTCAAGTGTTAAACATTGGTTTTCTGAGCAAATCATGTAACCTCTCTATGCCTCGTTTCCTTATCAAAAAACTGAGGTTTCTGTGAGGATTAAATTGTTTGATTCATATAAAGTGTTTAGAACAATGTTTGACACTAATTCAGCCCTCAGCAAATACTAGTTATTGATTTACAAGATAATTTTAAAAAGCATTACTTTGGGAAAGATATGCTATGTATTAATAACATGTAAATATTTACATTGGATATTTACAACAAAAAAGAAAAATACTATGGTGAAAAATGTGGACATTGAAAAGCCCAACAGTTTTGTATATCATCAAACCTGGTGAAATATGTACAGTATTTCTAAATTTTGAATAAGGAACGTGGCCTCTTTGAGAAAAAATTCTCATCCTTAATCAAAATGCTCTTATTATCATGCTACTTGGAGAAGTCATGGGCTCTGCCTGGCTTGCATCTCTCTGTATCCACTGTCCAGAAAATGCTTCCAGGCACAAAAGTAGGACAATCATTTGACAGACCTTATTTGTTTCACTTCTCTCAAGGACTGCTGTCATGTACTCCCTTTGTCTGACAGTTACTTTATATATGTTTCCCAGCTGTCTGTTTATGCTGGCAGGTTAAGTTCAGTGACTGTAGCTTCATCATGGCCAGAAGTAGAAATCTGAATTTAAAAGTAGGAATATGAAGCAATTTAAAGAAAGCAAACAAAACTCACTCAAGATAAAAATAAAAGTATACCAAACATAAAAATGTTAGCTATATACTAAAAAGTGTGCTTATCCATCTTTCCACTCAACCTTACATCTTGGCAGCAACTATTATTGAAAAAAAATTATAGAAAAGATTATCTTTCAGGCCCAGAATATTTGAAAAGCAAAGATGTTCTAAGTGCACAAATCAGGAAACATTAAGATGGTATTATTTTTGGAGAATAAGTCGTAAAATAAACCATTCTTTCTTCTTACATTTTTAATATAACTGTAATATCATAAAAGTTAAGCATTTATTCTGTATTATACTCTTTAATTTTCCTTTACGTGCAAATGTTTGACTTACAATTGTATTTAAATATTTTTAGCTGATTTATTAATCTAATAGGATCAAATTATTTTTTTACAATGTGTAGGATGTATTTTTAACAATGGTATAGTAATAGCAAATACTTATTAAGTCTATTTTCCATTTTGACAATTGTATTATCACTCCTCATGTCTCCTAACATAATGGGCCACAGGCATCTCATACATAAAATAAAACTGAAATGTAAAATATATCTATATTACCTTCCTGAAAAGCAAGGGAGATAAAAATAATTTTACTTTTTAACTTACATTTGATTGGAAGTAAAATGAGTTTCAAGTTGACTTGGCTAGAAGTGGTAATAAATAATAAAAATTCTGAAGTAGGACAATAACAACAGGATGAGACCTGTTTAAGGTACATTTAAGACATAAAATAGGTGTCCTCAGGAAGGGATTGGAAATGATGAAGTCCAGTGAGAGAAGCAGTAGAGTGTGGCAGTTAAAATCACAGACTTAGGTGTCACATAAAGCTAGGCTACAATTTCAGCTTTGCCACTTAACAACTATGAGATCTTTTACCAGTTTTGAGAAATGGACTGTTTGTGATTATTAAATGAGATAATGTTTCCAAAGCATCTAATGATCCCCAGATCATAGTGAATGCTCAATAAAAGGTATATATTTCATTTGCAACAGTGATGATGATGATGATATGATGATGGTGATTAGAAAATAACTGGAAAGCTTTCAGCTTAGGATACCTTGTGATGTGGGAGGGAACAAAAATAGTCTGGAAGTTTAGAGATATGATTACTTAACAGCTGTAGGACAAATAGACTAATCAGGAAAGATTAAGGCTGGAGGTAAAAACTTAAGGTCACCATTGAATAATATCTGGGGTTATCGCTCAAGGCAAGTGTGCTATAAATGAGATTTTTCAAATGACAAACAAAGAAATTCTAGAAAAATTGCATTTAAAGAGGGGAAAGAGTCCTCAAGGAGTCAGAAAAAAGAAAACAGTATTATCAAGGCATCCAGAAAAAAATAATTTTTTGATTAAAAGAAGATCAACATGCCAAGTGGTAAGGACATCTCAAGAGAGTGAAGACAGAGAAAATCTTTGGATTTGGTAATTAAGAGATCCCATTAATTCTCTTAGGAGTCACTTTGGTTGAGTGGGGATGGAAAAAGATAAGGTGATGCCGCTGAGAACAAAATAAAAGCTAACAAAGAGAAGACAGCAAACACATTAATCTTGAAAACACCCTTTCTATTAGCCCATTTTACATGTGAGAGAAACAGAAGCAGGAGAGATTAATATGCTTACCCAGGATCTTAGTTCATGAGTAGTGGAACCAATATTAACATCAGCTATTTTCAGAGCAATTAAAATCACAACCCTCATTAATATATTTATTTGAAATTAATTTTAACAAAATTAAGTTCTCCTGGATTTTGGACAATGTTTTGATTTTTGTGCTAGCCATTAACTCTACTAGAAAATGAATGGCTTTCAAGGAGAGAAATTGTTCTAAAAGCCTATCAAAATCTCAGACTCTGGTAAATAATTAGGTCAGAAGATTGTTATACTGAGGATGACTCTTCAGAGAAAAAGAATGTTTTGTAAACAGGAAACTCAACATTATTAGCCAAAAAGAACTGTTTCTATAATTCTTAACATTATGTCCGTTTTGTATTTGCCCCTTGACATGCCTAGTACAATTAAACTGGATCTATTTGGGGGTGGGGGTTCTCATAAAAGAAATTAGTCCCAGCCTCATTTATCCTTGAATTTCCTCCAGCCCAGAAAGTGATTGTTAATCCAACCACAGTAATTATGATGATAGGGTAATTTCCTCAGAATTGATCCAAGTGATTATATGATTAAATCTCACAGATGGTTTGGAGGAGGCATTCATTGGCTAAACTGTTTTGGATAAATCTAATTCATCAGGCATGGGCAATTTACACATATATAGAATGGTATGTCAGACAAACTTTTTCCATGTACACATGATCTTATTAAATCCTACCAATTGGAATAAAAAGATCCATTCCTCCCAAAGACATCAGTCCTAAGTAAATGAACAGGCATATTTTCTTAAGCCATCGAAGGAAGAATTCACTCTCTAAATTCATCCATCAAATCTAGTTGATGCCAATACTTTATGCCAAGCAGTATCTTAAGCAATAAGGATTCAATAGTGAATAAAATAGACAAATTGCTGCCAAAGAACTTACAATTTGCAGATTGAGAAAGAAGAAAAACCTGTAAATACTAGAACATCAGATGGAGATAAATGTTATGGGGAAAAAATAAAGCAGGGTAAGGGGTATAAAAAGTATAAAAAGGGGGTGAAATGGGTGAGGTCAGTGAAGTTGTTTTTCAACATGCATGTGAATTAGTCATCTAGATGAGTGGGAGAGTGAATGGAGAGGAGAATATGGGATTTGTGTCTGAAAAGCCTTATGAACTCGAAGTTAAGAATCATAAATTTAAAGTGTAACTAATCATCAAACTTTTTATTTTTCAACTGTGCTCCTCCCTACAATAGAGAGCAAGGTATAGTTCAGCCACGGATAGTAATATGCTACATGTGTTCAGCTAAGAGAGGCAGGGCCGAAGGATTTAAAAATATATGCAAAGGAATGATTACAATTATAGACTATGGACTCTAAACAGGAGAAGGATGGAAAGTGAAGACCTAAAGGGGATGAGGCTCAGTAAGAAGATGACAGAATCAATCATGTATAGATCTCAACCAAATTAAAGAATTATTAGTGTCAGGATCCTAGAAGAAGTAAGCTTGAAACAGAAAAAGTTAGGCTCCTTAATATTTTGGATATGGATTAAGCGCAATTATTGGCTATAACACAGCCTTTAATATGAAGTTGAAAGTGGAAAGTTTACATGAGATGAAAGACAAGATTTTTATAGAAGAAATTGTCAAGACATGGAGAGGTATTCTGTCACTGAATGTATTATTTAATGGATATTGAAATCACCAAGAATGATGAGGTAATACTGGACGGAGTTAGATACAGAAGTTAAAATCTTCACAAAATGAGGGGGACTAATGGTGAGCTCTGTAGGTAGAATAAAATACAAATGAAAACCAGTCTGTATACACTGATGTATATAAGATGGGAAAGGACTTCAAAGCAGTGGGTTTTTAGAGAATGATCTTGTAATGACAATGAAGAGCTGAGACAATTCTCTACTTAAGCCCAGGGCTGATTTATAAGAAATAAATCAGTCACTATTTGAGAGAGCTATGGGGAATCAGTGTTATTAGAGGGAATAGGTTAGGTTTTATCCAGGGTGAGAAGTGTAAAAAGTCCAGGGAAGAAGGTGAGGGCATAGGGAATTCTGTTATTGATTGATTGTGAAATTCAGAAGACAAGTGCATGGTTTGGTGAGAGGTAATGGGAGGAGTCATGTGATGGGTGTACACACTTACTTGGGAATGAAGTATGGGTGACGGCTTGGAAGTCTTATTCTTGTTGGAAGACTTCTTGATTACCAACAAAAACAGTAATAAAAAGAATGGGCGGGTGTCCATCCTAATGATCACGGGGGCAGGTTGTGGTAGTGAGGTTGTTTAAGTTGGGCGCGGGAGGTGATGGAAGTATGACCGTTTGAAAGTCTTGCCAGGAATCTGCAGAATCTCCATCTTTACTCTAGCTGATTAGCTGTGATGGCGGTGGGAGGGGCAGTCTTACAAAGAGTACAGGAAACTCCTGTCTTAGGAAACTATTCCGGAGTACAGAATACAACTTAATTATATGACTTGTTTACTCATGTACCAAAGAGACCAGGAAATAGCACAGATCACAGCGAACTAAAAGCTTATGACCAAGATTATCCTAAGATTCCAAGACTTGTTCAACACTAGAATATTTTTTCAATGTAAATTATTAAGTTAATCTAAAGGAGGAGTATTGCTATGTTTTCTCAGTGAAAGGTGGGAAGCATTAATAAAATTTAATATTCATTCATGATCTTTAAAACTAGAAACAAGTTTGCTTAAAATAATAAAGGTTAGCTATCAGTAACCTATGCCAAATAGTATACTTGGTGTTAAAGTAATAGAAGCATTCCCATTAAAGTAGAAATAATGCAATTATTCCTAAACCAATACAAGCATTCATCATTGTATTAGAGATGCAAATCAATGCAAAAACACAAGAAAAATAGAGTACATTTTATTACTGGAAATAAAATGGTGCAATATTCCTATTTGTGGATGATATGATTTTCTACATAAAATATTCAAGAGATTCAATTGCCAAACTAATAGATCTATTAAAATAGAGAGATACAGAACTACAGATGAAGAATAAAAGAATAAAACACATTTTTATACAGAGTAATGACCAATTAGGAAATGCAATTATATTAAATTTCATATTTGAAACGGCAAAAACTGTTTTTTTGGTATCAAGTGCATATGTGCAAGAAATATATGTTCAAGAAATATATGTCACATAAAAGAGGAACTAAAAAAACCTTACTGAAGAACAAAAATAAAAGCCTGAATAACTAAAAAGTTACCATGCTCATTGATGGATGTGCTGGATATTTTAACGATATCATTTCATCCTAACTTAAACAGTAAATCAAGAAAAGCTTAGATAATTTTATTAAATAAAAGGGATAAAATTGTAAAATATGTAAGTATATTATAAGATTTCATGATTAAAAGAATATGGGGATTTCCAGTGTAGCTCAAAGATATGGAGCAACAGAAAGAATATTTCTCTCACACTTACAAAAACGTCTGGATAAAAGGCCAATTAACAAATTTTCTTGAACCCTTCAGAAGTCTGCAGTTGCAGAGTGAACAACCAGTCCCACATCTAGAGAGACACAGGTGCCTCCAAGGGGAAACGGGACATAAACACCTGCTTATCTAAGACAGGTTCTGGTTTTTTCCTTCTTGAGAGTTAGTTTGATTTCTATGTAAAGTAATCCCTTTCCCTTGGCTGACTTTTCTCGTGATTATGGGCTATTTTCCTTTGCCATTTTATATCTAGTAAATTTTGAAGGATGCTTGCTTCCTTTTTTAATGAATAGTAGGCTTTATTTTGTTAGTCAGTTAAGTTGCTTGTAGTTCAGTTTGATTCTTTCAGTGACTGTGACAATCTTTGTTGAAGTAGGTGTATGGTAACTATACTCTAGGGATGATTTAGCTTCACTATTACAGCTTGTCATTCTGGTATCTCCACTGAGTTTACTGAGTGACCAGTGAGACGCTCCATAGTTGCTCCAAAGTCAAGTCAACCCTGAAATCCACTCAACTCACAGCTCCCTAGGGGCTCTTTTGTCAGATTTTGTTGAATTTCAACCCATGCATGCACATCTTTGTATTTAGCAAAAACTCAACACTTACTCTTTACCCAACTTCACTGAGTGTGAACCTATATATGCCCACTTTTGTATTTAGCAAAGACTCAAATTTCTCCAAAGAACCTCTTGCAGATCTTTGGAACTCTTTTGTGCTGCAGGGCTCCCTCACATCTGGAACCCTGCCTCCTATTTCCAATCATCTCAGGGTCTCTAACTCCAATTTCTGTCTTCTGGACACAGTGAGATTATTCTACTCTGCTTGAGACCCCTTTCCTTGCCTCAGTCTCCAGAGTGTGCTTCCAGAAATAAACTCAGGGGATGTAATAAAGTTCGGCTAGCTTTTTTTCCCTCTCTCGCAGGGATCACAGTCCTGCAATCCCTATTTTCCAATATCTACAATTACTGTTTCATATATTTTGTCCAGTTTTCTTATTTTTTCACAGAAGGAAACAAGAACAAAGTCCCTGTTAATAATAATAACCAGTCCCTATTATTCCATCATGGTAGAAAGCAGAAATTTCTTCTTTAAAAAAACTGGAAATCACTTTTAAATTTTAAGACTTCTGTTGTGACTAAAAATTGATCGTGGCAAACAAATGCCTTGCAACACAGAGACTGGGAGATGCCAAGTCAGAGCTATCGTGCTCCAATTAAATACTTCTTTGTGTTTTTAAGTTTTAAGTTTGTGTTTTTTTATTTGTTTGTTTGTTTTCGGTACGCGGACCTCTCACTGTTGTGGCCTCTCCCGTTGCGGAGCACAGGCTCCGGACGCACAGGCTCAGCGGCCATGGCTCACGGGCCCAGCCGCTCCGCGGCATGTGGGATCTTCCCGGACCGGGGCACAAACCCGTGTCCCCTGCACCGGCAGGCGGACTCTCAACCACTGCGTCACCAGGGAAGCCCTACGTTTGTGTTTTTAAGTTAAGCTTTTATAAGTAGCGCTTTAATTCCAAGTACTGACTCTATGACAGGAAGGTCATTTCACCATGGCAGATGGTAATGAGAGATATTTTCTGACAGGGAACCACTTGCTAATGTTTAAGTCTCAACTTATATAGACAATTGTTTTCTTGTCTTTGGATTCTGGAATAAACCGTGTCAGATTTGCATTTTTCTTTTCAGATGACTACAGAGCTATAGATAATCAGAAAATTTGTTCCCACCTTCTTTAATGTCACTTCATTTGGGTTGTATTCACATGTGTCTAGTGCTTTTTATCTCACTTTTACAGACTTTAATTAAGATATGACATGAGAAAAAATACCTTCTAGATTTTGTGTTTCTTTTCCTTGCAGTTGTCCTTTCTTAAGCTTACTTGGAATCATATTCTAGTGTTACAAGATAATTTTCTGTAATTTCTTGAATAGTTAAAATATCAAAAAGCAGAAATACAGCTACAATTTTTATTGAATAGAAGAGGCAAAATTATGAAATCCTAAAATTAATTATTTTTTCTAATATGCTTTTGACTTGAGAATAGATTCTATCTTTTTAAAGATTTTTTAGGCCTTCCATGCCTTTCATTCCAGAAATTTAATTTATTTTCCCTAGTCAGAGTCTTTGAGTGTGCCCTGGTTTTATGTAAGCATATTCTCAGGATGGTGATCTGTTTTAATGCTGTAAAAGTACAGACACAATCCTTGAGATTTTGTATTGCCTTTTTGGAAAATAAAAAGAGAAAGTAATGGCATTACACAAAATAATGTGATTGAAAATATTTTAATATCCTGATATAAGTGTTTTTAACATCACCTTACATATAAGTGAAAAAAATGTTTGATAAATATCACTATTTCTTATAAGTATGATATCTACAGAAATCAGTTTTTCTTGACACTGTGTCATATTTAGCAGCAAAAATAGTTCTGAGTTTGTGTAACAAATTAGGTTTCAGAGGGTTTATCTGCTGTCCCTGACTAAATGTAACATTTAAAACTGCCTTGTTCAGCTACAATTTCCACTTTCAGAATCTTTACCTTCTTTCCACCACCCTTGTCCCTAAAGAAACAAAAAAGACGAGAAGAGCATCCCATGTCTCTGAAGCCAACGCTTATGATGAGATGGTTCCAGCATTTGCATGCAGTGTCACTTATTGTCTAATTAGGAGCACACAGAGCATGTGTAGCAGATTGCATTATCGGCCTCAATCCTTGATGCCCTTTGCTATGTAACTTTGCAGTTCCTCACGTTATAAGACTAGAGTAGATTTCCCTATTCCTAGACTTTGAGCTCAGTCATATTACCTGCATTTAGACAAAGGAATGGGGAAGAATTGCTGGCATTCCAGTTCTAAAGAGTCTTCCTGGGCTTCCCTGGTTGCACAGTGGTTAAGAATCCACCTGCCAATGCAGGGGACATGGGTTCGAGCCCTGGTCCGGAAGATCCCACATGCCGCGGAGCAACTAAGCCCGTGCGCCACAACTACTGAGCCTGCGCTCTAGAGCCCGCGAGCCACAACTACTGAAGCCCGCGTGCCTACAGCGTGTGCTCCACAACAAGGGAGGCCACCACAATGAGTAGCCTGCACACCACAACGAAGAGTAGCCCCTGCTCACCGCAACTAGAGAAAGCCCTCGCGCAGCAACGAAGACCCAATGCAGCCAAAATAATAAATAAATTTATAAAATAAATTAATTAATAAAGAAAGAATCTTCCCATGTTTCTGCCTGCACTCTCATGCCTCCATTACCACCACACAAAGAGTTTCTTTCAGGCATCTGCTGCCCCTGAATTGCACTGCAACAATCAAGCAGGGGTTTGCATTCCTGCTTCTGAGCCTTGAAAACCACCACCAATGGTATGGAAACCCATGGTCACTGCTGGAGTCTCTGGAGATTCAAAGGAGAGCATACTAAGGTGGGACTGAAGCCGAGAGCCAGGAGAATGAATGAAGTAGAATTTCTGCACTCCGAAGTTCTTCTACAAGGAATTTTACAGAAGGGTTATGTAGCATCCAACCACTTAAATTCATCCATTGAAAACCTTCGCCACTTTGTATAAATTCCTCAGAAACCCTGCAAATCACCTTTATCCCCAAAGTGTCTCTTTGATCGGCAAATGATAACTCTCTCTCCTAACCCTCCAATTGACCTCTGGTTTATGTTTGCCTTCTTTCTTCCAAGATCACCAATGAATCAACAATATGTTTATAATACTAGGAAATAATCTGTCTCAGTCCAGAAAATATCAGATGTCTTATTTATTGTTGCCTATTATTGTTGGTTATTGTTTTACTGCTTCCTAGTTTGACAAGTTGTCTACTGACTAAAAGACAATAGTACCAGAATAGACTGAATGTTAGAAATTAAATTCTCTTTGATCTGGTTTCATAAGAGTGTGACTTGAATAGAATATAATTGTGAAAGTTGTCTCCACCGTAAGTGTCACTATCATTTGTCTGGATATCAAAAGACTCAAGTAATGTACATAATATTTTAGATTGAAATTTAGCAGATTTTCCCTTTGTAAGGTATAAAGCTAGCTATCACAATTTTCAAGTTGTTTTAATGGAAATTTAATCAATTGAATCTATCAAAGATAATTTTTAAAAAATTGCATCTTAACCTTTAGCTATTCTACAACATTGAGCATTAATGATTAAATGACCTTGTTCCAAACCAGTGTTTCTGAGGGGGAATTTAATGGAAATTATTATAAGAAGAAATATCTCAGTGTTGGAAAGTAATATCTTTAATGCCAGGCTTGAAATGACTCATGTTCCTTCTTTTCCTTTTGGACCTAGTCTGCAGAGAATTCAAGGCAAAAGAAAACTGATTTTCTTCCCCAGAGAGAGGCAGGCAGAGCTACAGTTACCCAGGGTAATAGTCAACATCTAAAGGGAAATGCTCCAGAGACAGAGAGCTTTCTTACGCCTCAAGTCCTAGCCAGTACTCCACCCCTCCCTCAGAAGATTCTATCCTCTATTCTCTTTCATTAGTAGAGAAGAGGTGCTTAAAAGCACCAGGAGCCTTCCCCTACTTAATTGCCAAAACATCAAGAGCTGTAGGAGATAATGATTCACAGGGATCCCTCACCATTGAGTTCATTACATAGCTTTTCCCCAGTCCTGAACAGGTCTCTATGTACAGGTGAGAAAGTTTTATATTAAAATATTCAAGAAAGATACTGTATTTAATAAGTAGGGGGTAGCTTATTTGATTAGATGTTCAAGTTGTAGGTATAATACATCAATAAAGATCCTTGCAAAGAACAGGTACAAAATACCTGGTTGGTACAAAATGGTACACTTGGTACAAAATATAACAATTATCTTCATGTTCTCCTGAGTCGTTACTCTGAATCCTACTCAGCTATTATTTTGCAGTACAAGTTAAATTTCTGAATAACTTGCATTAAAAATGCATTCATTTATCACTCTTCCAGCCTGTATAGTTCCCCAACTAAGGAAAGTAATTGGGCCACATTACTGTGAAATAATGATGTGTCAGGTTTTCTGGTTAAAATGAAACCATTTCTCATCTTTATGAATATGATCAATCATTGCATTCTCATTTTTTATCTAATTTAGGGAGAATTTTTAATAATTTTACCTTCATGAGACTTGTGATCTTTTTAAAATGTGGTATTTAGCAATGATTTTGGTTTAAGTTTGCTTTTTAAAGTTATTTCTTTTTAAATGCACATTCCCCAAATGGATGTTAGAAAATGGCTATATGATATTGTCACATATGTGGTTCTGTTAAGGGCAGATCACATTTGTCATTTTCCATATTCATATGGAAATTCCTATTCAAGTTGTGTAATAATGATATTAATAGTTAACATTTATTAAAATTACTAAATACTATACAATCTGTGACTTGTTTTAAATGGAACAATTCATATAATGCTGACAACCACCTCATGAGGTAGGCATTAATATCATCTACATTTATCAGATGGAAAACAAACTCGGGGAAAAATTTAATGATTTTTCCCAACTTTTTACAGCTAGTGTCAGAGACTGGACTTTAATCCATGCATTTTCTAGCCAGAATCTATGTTCATAGTTTCTATAGGTTTAGAAAGAAAATTATATCTATCCTTGGGGACTAATAAATGAGTGGAGGAAATACCAGATTCCAGAGCTACAACCAGAAAATGGTCAATATTTGCTGAAAGCTGCTTTTCAAGGACCAAGACAATGTTTTCCAAATCGGTGTTGAGAGATATTTTTAAAACACACACTTGCTTTTAACAATACTATCTCTAACTATCGTCATATATGCTGATTGTTCCATACTATTTAATGGAAAGATATGTTGACGCTTTCACCATGACATGATTAAAATGGGGATCTGTTAAAAAAATTCAGGAATTTCCCCATAGGATCAATTTACATACAAATAATATGTAAACAAGAAGAAAATCAAGAGCCTGTATTTAGGTCAGAAGGTTGGTGGCCAATTCTCAGACCTGTTCCAACCTATTCAGTCACCTTAAACAAATTATTTCACCTCTCAGCATCTTTGATTTTCTTAATTTAAAAATAAAAGGGCTGGTAGTGATGATTTCTCAGGTTCCTTTCACTTTAAATAATATACAATCAAACTTCAACTACTTAAAATTAGTTCTTTAGATATAAGTTTGTCATCTATTCTGCAGGATGTATAGATACCTAGTGACAAGGAACTGCTGATCTGATTAACAAAAAGTCTATATTAATTTAATAAAAGACTCTAATTCCTAAATAAAAATTGACCTAGGAAGGAAACGTTCCCAAAGCAATATTAATTCATTTGTAATAAGTAGTTCCATTTGATGGAAATGACTTTAACAGTGATTGGAGGAAATGTGACTTTCCAAGAAAGTCTTTATAATAAAGATTGCTTTCCCAGTGTACAGTAAAATATTACAATCTAAATAGCAATGATATGCCTTTCCAGGAGTTATTTCTTTCTCTCGTTTATTCTTGCATTCCATATTGTTGCTTCCAATTCAGATGTTCTTTTAGCAAGGCACAGTGATGCTGAAGCCAGAAAACTTGAACCTCTCTGCCTGGTGTCGTTACACTTCTCAGATTCTTAGTTTTCTTGGTTCTTAAAGGAGCTTGATACTTAACCTGCCTAATTTAGTGTGGATGTAAGAAATACATGACCTGAAGCATAAGAAGTTTTTGTGTTTCTTTTTTCTTCACGGTGGATCTATTTTACTTCTCCCTTCCCTTCCCTGGAAGCAATAGTATGGGGATTGCCATTTAGAGTAAAACCTCCCAAAAATTACTGCATTAGAAGCACAATTTAATTGCTACATTCATTTTAATCATGGATTTTTCTTATTTGGCTCAAATACTTAATCAAACTTAGGGAAGCACAAATAAGCAATATCACAACCAATATTGCTAAGGAGTAAAAACTTATCTTAATATAAAAATTCAAAGTCACATATTCTAATTATTTTTTGCTAACCCTATTGTTTAAAATATGACATAGTTACATCTTTTATTTTTTGTGTTATTACTCAGTCATAAAAAGGAAAACAAAATAATGTCATTTGCAGCGACATGGATGGACCTAGAGATTGTCAAACTGAGTGAAGCAAGTCAGACAGAGAAAGACAAATATCATATGATATCACTTATTTATGTGGAATCTAAAAAAATCATACAAATGAACTTATTTACAAAACAGAAATAGAATCACAGATGTAGAAAACAAACTTATGGTTACCAAGGGGGAAGAGGGAGGAGGGATAAATTGGGATATTGGGATTGACATATACATTCTACTATATATAAAATAGATAACTAATAAGAACCTACTGTATAACACAGGGAACTCTACTCAATACTCTGTGATGACCTATATGGGAAAAGAATCTAAAAAAGAGTGGATATATGTATATGTATAACTAATTCACCTTGCTGTGCAGCAGAAACTAACACGACATTGTAGATCAACCATACTCCACTAAAAATGAATTACAAAACGAAAGAAAATATGAAAAAAGACAGAACAAAAAGTATTATAAAAACCACGTGTCAAAGTGTTCATTTGTTCATTTATTCCTTTATTCAACCATTAAAAAACATTTTTTAGTACCTACTATTTACAAGATATTGTGCCAAAGAAGAACAATACAATTCCTGATCATGGTGACCTCTCCACTGAATCAGGAAGACTAACTTCAATTAAAATTCATTGTGGGGCTTCCCTGGTGGCGCAGTGGTTGAGAGTCCGCCTGCCGATGCAGGGGACACGGGTTCGTTCCCTGGTCCAGGAAGATCCCACATGCCGCGGAGCGGCTGGGCCCGTGAGCCATGGCCGCTGAGCCTGTGCGTCCGGAGCCTGTGCTCCGCAGCGGGAGAGGCCACAGCAGTGAGAGGCCCGCGTACTGAAAAAAAAAAAAAAAAAAAAATTCATTGTGATAACATGTGAAAATAGAAACAGGTAAAATACCCAACATAAACAAAAAATTGTGTTTAAATCCATTTGTGGTGGAGAGGAGGAAGTTAAGTAGAGCTTTCTAAAAAAGTCAATTCTGAGTTAGACTTTGAAATAAAATTTCCCCAAGAGACAGGGAAGAAAAGATATTTGTGGAAAGGCAATGACTTTGATATAACAGAAATTCAGGGAGATGCAATCTCTGTCTCATTGTTGAAATTTCTGGGTTGATGGGAAGTGACAGAGGATGAAAGTGTGGAGAGATTTTGTGATGAAGGTGATGAAGACGCAAAGTTCTGGATGCATGTGTGTTATGATCTGATACGTGTTTTAGAAAGGTCACTGTGAAGGGAAGATGGAATATATGTAACAGATGATTTTCATTTTTCAGTTCTTTATTCTTCCATTGTTTAATTTCACCTAATTTTTTATCAGCTACCTTTTACTCATTATCTTTGGTGTCTCGATCTAACTTAACAATTTCTTACCTTTTAAAAGTGTGCATCCCAAGCAAAAACATCAATTCATGGAAGAGAATGTCTAAACCCATTTTTTCTTTCTGTCAGAAAAAGAGATATACTAACTTTCAATTACATTCATTAAATATTTATTTACTTTTATTGTCTTCAATAAACTTATCTGGGTGCTGGGGTTAGTAAATGAGAATACTCATTCTGTCCTTCAAAGAGAATGAGGATTTAGAAGAAGGGTAAATGTAAGTAGTCAACTAGAGAAAGCACTGTGGATATGACGCAGGGGAAGTTCGGGGCATAGGCATGCTTGGAAAAAGAGGTTGGGCTGCTAAGCAGATAGGTAAGTGGGGGAGCGGGTGTAGACAGAAGAGGAAGGACAGATATCCCAAACACCGGGAACAGATTACACAATAGTATGAGTAAGCATCACATGCCCATGTTTACAGTTCGATATGTTTACCTTGGACTTCAAAGACAGAGATTTGATTGGCATTCCTAGAATTGGCTTTATTCATTTTTTAAAAGTTAAAGTACTAGTAGTGTCTATTACTTAGTATTTAACTGCTATCAGACTGCATTCTTCACCCATTCCCCACTGCAAGCAAGAGTAGTAATTTACACTATGTGAGATCAGGGGATTAAAATAGATCTTATGACCACACTGATTATAGTTCATTCTCTCCCTTCTAAAGCAAGTGTGCCTATCTCTAGACTGATGGGCAGCTTTTGGTGATTTTACAGGGTAAGACTAAATGCTTTCTGCATGTAACTTTCTAATTATATTTCTAGAATCTAGACCACATCCAGTATTTGAGAAATGTGAACAAACAAGGTAAACTAGTAATTTGAGTTTGCTTGTATTTTTTTGGTTTGTTTATTTGATAATGTTTTCATTTTGTCTTTATTTTTAAGCAGCTTTATTGAAATATAATTCACACCCAATACAACTTATTCATTTAAAGTATGTATTCAATTTAATCATTTTTAGTATGTTCACAGATATGTGCAACCAATACCACCATCAATCTTAGGACATTTTCATCACCTAAAAAGAAACCCCGTATATCTTAGCTATCACCACCCTACCCTCTCTACCCCTAAGGAGCCACTAATCTATTTTCTGTCTCTATAGATTTCCATATTCTGTACTTTCACATGAATGAATCATATAATATGTGGAATTTTGTGACTGTTTCAAGCTTCATCCAAATTATAGCATGTATCAGAACTGCATTTCTTTTTAGGGATGAGTAATATACCATTGAATGGATATACCATATTTGTTTATTCATTCACCCACTGATTGACATTTGTGTTGTCTCCACTTTTTAACTATAATGAATAATACTGCTATAAACATTTGTGTACAAGTTTGGTGCGGAAATTGAGTCCTCTTGCTTTTTAATATTTCTTCATATAGTTAATGGGACCTCTCGTCAATGGTAGGCAGTTAGCAGCCCTCTGTTTTTATTTGTGATTGTCTCTGTCTCCTATGTCATCCAAGGGGATTATCAAAGATATCCTTTTTTTCAGGATTCTCCTCAGAGGATTTATAGCCTAGTATTTATTAATAAACATTTACATAGCACTTACTATGTGCTAGGGCACTTTAGCTTTTTAACAAATATTAATTTTTAACAGTACAAATTAGATATTATTTCCATTCTCATATTCTAGAGAATAAAGAGTAGGCAAAAGAAAATAAGAATATTTCCAGTACCATAAAGTGTTAAGAAGTAGATTTTCTTCACTTAACCATTATGCTCAGCAGAAATTGTCTCTAGTAGGTAGTTTTTTTTTTTCTGTAAATAATCTCTTCATCTTAAAACAGTTTTAGATTTATAAAAAAATGAGTTGTCATATGCCTGCCTATGCCTGTTTCCCCTTTTATTAACATCTTGGATTAGTGTGGTACTTTTGTTACTATTAATGAACCAATAGCATTATATTATTAACTAAAGTTCATACTAAATTTAGGCTCTCTTAGTTTTTGCCGGATGTCCATTTTATGTTCAAGGATCCCATCCAGAAATACCATGTTATATTTATTTGTCATTTCTCCTTAGGCTCTTCTTGGTTATGAGAGTTTCTCAAACTTTTCTTATTATTGACAACTTTGACAGCTTTGAGGAAAACGGGTGAAATGTTTTGTAGAGCGTTCCTCAATTGAGATTTGTCTGATATTTTTTCTCATGAATAGACTGGGGTTATGGATTTTTTGGAGGAAGGCCACAGAGGTAAAGGGTCATTTTCATCACATTCTATCAAGAATACATACTATCAATATGACATCACTATTTTTTTGTGTGTGTGTGGTACGCAGGCCTCTCACTGTTGTGGCCTCTCCCGTTGCAGAGCACAGGCTCCAGACGCGCAGGCTCAGCGGCCATGGCTCACGGGCCCAGCCGCTCCGCGGCATGTGGGATCTGCCCAGACCGGGGCACGAACCCGCGTCACCTGCAGCGGCAGGCGGACTCTCAACCACTGCGCCACCAGGGAAGCCCATGACATCACTATTGATGTTACCCTTGACCACCTGGCTGAGGTAGTGTTTGCCAGGTTTATCCAATGTCAAGTTACTCATTTTACCCTTTCTATATTGTACTCTTTGACAGAAAGTCACTATGAGCAACCTACACTTAACGTGTGCTGAGTTATAATCCACCTCCTTGAGGATGAAATATCTACTAAATTATTTGGAATTCTTTTGTATGTGAGATTTGCTTCTTCTCATTCACTTATTTATTTATTCAATCATTTATTCAAAACAGTTTGGACCCATAAATTTTTCTTATAATTTGCATTATAATCTATTGCTCTTTTTATTGATTGATTGATTGATTGATTGACTCTGTTGCTCTGATTACTCTAGCTTTGCCTATTGAGACCTCTCTCAGTTGACTACTGAGTCCCTCCAACATATACCCATCATTGTGCGTGTGTGTGTGTGTGTGCATGTGTGTGTGTGTGTGTTTGAGCACTCATGTTCTGGCACTACAGGATGCTCTAGGCTCATCTTGTATATTGGTCCAAAACCAGAGAACATACAACACCATGAGTGAGCCCCTATGTACTATTGTACTAGCCCCTAATTGTACTAGTCAATTTGAATACAATTATTTTAAGAAGACTAAACAGTCTTCATTTATTTTAAGATTACTATTGTTTAAAATGCCTGCTCCCAGGCATTCATTTATTTGTTCACTCATTCAATTCATGTTTACCAGATACTTACTACCTACCTAATATTGTGATAGACGCTGTAAAGAATGCAAAGATTAATTGGACAGGGTTTCTTCATCCAAGCAATTTAAAATATAAGATATATGAGATATGCATTTTATACAAAATATGTAAATAACTCTAAGATGGAAAACAAAAACTGTTATGAAATTAAAATATTACAAGAAAACGAAATGCTACAGGAGCTTGGAGGAAGCACACACATCCTATGGGCAGGAGAGACCTTAGCAGCTATTACATATAAGAGAGTTCAAATTTGAGATGTACTGAAGGGTGGATTGAAATTTATAGGGTAATGAAAAAGTATGGGGTACCATCTTGTCCATCCATATTCAAAGGGAAAATTCTATTTTCTGACATTTTAACTTAAGCAGATGAATTAGGTGGGTCTTTTTCTCCTGCGTTTTAGCAACTCAAATTCAAGGAGAATAAAATCTAAGTAGATAACACTTTTAAATCGAGTAAGGTTAAAGTTCAATTTAGAATTTCTGAGGGCATCTAAGATATGAGATGTGGGTTATCCACCTATCAATAGGGAGTTGTGTGTCTCTCAACTTTTTAGCAGGAAATATAACTTCAGGCAAAAGGAAATACTCTATTAAATCTGTAGAAAGACATTTACTGCAGATAAAAATGATATACTTGTTTGAACCGTCATAAATACCTAATTTTTTGAAATGGACCTGACATCTCTCTTTCACATGCTTCTCTGATAGAATCCAAACCAAAACTGAAATCATTACACATCATGCTTTCTAAAGGACAGCCTCTGAAACAGAGGCTGGCCAGATGGAGGCACATACATGTCCTTTACCACCTCTGTGCCCAGTGGGTGGCCTCAAGAAGATGGTGCATTGCTCTCCCTATTAAGGGCTGTGTGTAAACTGTCATTCACAGCAAGACTCTGTCCCTTTCGTTTCAAGACCTAGGCAGGGCCAGCCTGAGCATAAGGCAAATTGGAATCACCATTCCAGGAGATTCTCTCCACTAGAGTATATGGTGAGAGAAAGAACCAAGTGTTTTCTGTAACAGCTGGCCGCTAAAATACACTTCAAGTCAGCGTTTTTATAATGATTAGTATTCTTACGGAACACTGCATCCGTGTCCCTTCCATCTTGGCTTTGTCATTGAGTCAAGCTTCTTATTACCTTCTTTTTATAATCCTTGCCTGCAGCAAATCTACCTTATTGTTATGTTTAACAGTAATATTGCAGGGGCTTCCCTGGTGGCGCAGTGGTTGAGAGTCCGCCTGCCGATGCAGGGGGACGCGGGTTCGTGCCCCGGTCCGGGAAGATCCCACATGCCGCGGAGCGGCTGGGCCCGTGAGCCATGGCCGCTGAGCCTGCGCGTCCGGAGCCTGTGCTCCGCAACGGGAGAGGCCACAACAGTGAGAGGCCCGCGTACGCCAAAAAAATAATAATAATAATATTGCAGAGCCCATTTTTTTAACACAACTACCTATGTTTGTTTTAAAGAGACATTACTGGTTATTTAAAAGTCTGGGGTATTATACAGATGGCAAAAACAAAATGTTGGAAGAAAAAGAACATTATAGAATGATGTATACAATTTACACAATTTTAAAAACATGTACAAATATACCTTATTAATGGTTGCCTGTACGTATATGAAAGAGTATGAAAACTGGCTAAGAACGAAGCCTGTTATATTTTTGACAGTGGTTGTCAGGGGCTTGGGAATGTGGAGACAAAGGGAAATTTTGAAAATGGGGACAAATGAAATTTCAACCTTATATAAGTATGTGTAAAATTAAATTTCATTTAAAGATATGCAGCAAATATAATATTTACAATGGTTAATTCTGGTAGAGAGTAGCTAAGTGTGTGCTACATTCTTTCATATATTTTTCTATAACTTTGCTATGTCAAATACTATTAATTTTAGAAACGATTTAGCTGCTGGTTGTTGAGGCGTGTCCTTGTGCAGCAACAGTATAATTTTGCTATATGTTTTTGTTTTTGTTTTTTTTGCGGTACACGGGCCTCTCACTATTGTGGCCTCTCCCGTTGCGGAGCACAGGCTCCGGACGCGCAGGCTCAGCGGCCACGGCTCATGGGCCCAGCCGCTCCGCGGCATGTGGGATCTTCCCGGACCAGGGCACGAACCCGTGTCCCCTGCATCGGCAGGCGGACTCTCAACCACTGCGCCACCAGGGAAGCCCTATTTTTTTTTAACTATTCAAAATGTCTCAAAAGACAAAGATGTTCAGTAAGCTCTGTTAGAGTGATAAAGTCACATGAAAGAAATGTAAAAAAAACCCTTTTGGTCTGCATATGCGGGCCAGGAAATATGCTCAGACTATAAAAGAAAAAGCGTATTTATCACAAACATAACCTCCCAATGATTATGCACTTTATGCCTACTCTACGGACAAAAGCACATTTTTATATTGATTTTACCACTAACTATCCAATTTTGCTGAGGTCTAAATAAAAAGTAGGTACAGTAGAAAAAAATATTAAAGCAACCTTGGTGGGAAAGAGGGCTACAATGGTTATTAGATGAAGGAGATCTTAAAGTTTGGGACAGAATCACTCTTCTTATTCCCCCAAATCAAAGTTGCTATGAAAAAATTAAATGCACTAGACCTCCGTGGATTATGTTTAGGCATTCTAGAATATAGAGTCTTACCAAAAGAGAAAAATGATTGATGAGTTGGTAGCTCAGTCATCTGACTGACAGTGATGCATTTCATTGTAATTCCTGAGGGGCCAAGTGTTTAAAAACTTCCATAAAAATCCAAGGAGAAAAAGTATTCCAAGACATTTTATCTTCAGACACAAAGTACTATTCCAGATTTTTAAAAAGGTGATGATTTGCTAAAACTGAATGGAGATAAGATATATCAGCACAGATTTACTACTCAGGAGCCACTGTGAGAATCAGAGATAAGACCATCCATCCTACCCCTGTTATCAGTAGCAGCTGTAGCACATGGCAAACTGACATTAAAATTCAGGTCTTAGATTGAGCCCAACATAAACTACACTGGAAAAAGAAAAAAAAAAAAAAAAAAGGTTTCCTTTCCTGTTGCATTCCTCTCTTCCCAGTGCCTCTGTCCTCCCTTTAAGGATCGTCATGGTTTTCTATCATCTTCTAAGTGCCAGAAAAGAGCTGAAAAATGAGTGTTGAAGACTTGATGATACATTAATCCATCTAGAATCATTTGCATTTAGAATGAGGGACTGATGTCTTTTCTCCTCTGCTCTAATAGATATACCTGAGGCACAGATGTCTGGAAGGAGCCCAAAGTGCACTGTGCACTTGATCTTCAGACAAGATTACATCCCTACAAACCCCAGCGTAAATCCTTTTGCTCCTCTGACTTTGGTCACGATGGTGCCTGCTTAAGAGCTCAGCCTCAGGAGCATCTTAGAGTGCAGGAGCAAGATTGCCTGAGTTTATAAAGCCAGCCCCATTGTTAATTACCCAGTGATGCTGGGCAAATCATTAAATTTCTCTGTCCCCACTCTCTTAACCTCTAAATATATGAAGATAATGACTCAAAAGGTTGTTGGGAGGATTAAATGAGTTAATATATATATAAACCATTCAGCACAGTGCTTAATCATTATTATTGATGGCAAAATGCTGCCTCAAATCCTGGGTTAAATCTGAATAAAGCAGGAGATCGTTCAGGAGATGTAGTCCAAACAATAGGACAACAGTCTTGGAATAAATCCTTTATCTCCAGGCCTGGAATCTGCTTGCTTTTCCTCCCAATACTCTTCTTACCTAGATTCAGAAGCTAACATGCCACAGAACCCAAACCTCCTTACTTTCTCCCCTCACTGCAAGTGCCTGGGTTGTTTCTGTTTATCCTCCTCCTTCTACCTAAAACTGGGCTGTGCTTTGAATTTCAGCCCTGGGGCTCCAGTAATCCCTGTCTTCCCTCAGTGTCAGGGTTGGAGTCCTGTCATTGACTAGACCTTCCAAATAAACATCAACTGATTCCCAAGTTCTCCGGTTCCTAACTGCAAGAAGGACAAACAAAAAAATGAAAATCTAATTGTGCAAGTCTATGAATCCCTGGAGGATATATTTTTGACTATTTCAAAGATACAATTTACAAAGTCATCTACTCTGCCTGTAAATGGTACTTTTCTGGCCCTTTAATTCGCTGATCTCTCTGCTTTTTTAACTCCTACTAATTTTTAAAATCAAAGCTTGGATTCACTTCCTCCCTGATCCTTTTTTGTGCTACCATAGGACACTGCAAATCTGCCATTATAACTTTCGTCATGGACAATGTAGGGTGATTTTACAATTTTACTTGAGCCCTGTATTCCTGGAAAACATGGTTAAAACAGTTCTCCCACACTTTATGTTCTGGAAGATGACTTAGAGCAAAGAACTATCTTTCCCCATAAGACTTAGTTAAAACTCATGGATAGCCCTGCTTGTTTACCTAGGACAAGGCCAGACACAGTCCCTTCAGACTCCCATTCTTTGTCCCATAAATGATGAGCTCAACCATTTGTCCACACTGATCAATCAAAATAAAATGTCCACTAATGTGATTGACTTGACCAAACTTTAATCAGACTTCTCTCAATTCCCCACGCCCCTGAACTTTGGCCCACCCTGGAGCATTGGAGCCCAGAACAGTCCTTCTTCCAGGGCCCCTACCAACAGGAATGACTGACCCTAGGGAAAAGCATCCACTTTGCAATCATGGCACCTCATTCCATTTCCCCCCACCTGGTTCCTTCTCACCTTGTTTACTCTTCCTAATAAAAGCCCTTTTCTGCCTGTCCTCTGAGATGATTTCAGCTCTCATGGTCAGAAGTCCCTCCCTATTGTAATAATTCCCCTACCCTTATTACAGTGTTCCCCTCCTGTTATTGAAATATTTCTTTTGAATAAAGGCTCTCTTTACCTGAGTCCAGATTTGGTTATCTTTGACATCACTCTTTATTGTAATTACCTGTTTTATTTTCTGTATCCTTCACTAGATTATAAACTCTGTGAGTGCAGGGACAATGTCTCTTCTATTCACAATTACTTCATGAGAGTCTGTCAAAATGCTGTGTCACAGGAAGTACTCAGAGATTTATCTATTATTGAACATTATTTGGCTTTGACCTCTAAGATCTAATACTTTAATTCAATGGTATCTATTTGATTCTAAAATAAAGGATCACAATTAGGAACAGCAACCAACTAGAGAAAAGATAATTAATTTTAAAATGTCAAAAAATGGATCATGCATTATATGGTGGCATCTTATAGTACCTTGATAAACTGAAGCTGCATATAAAAAATACTTTCTGCAGCTAAAATTGAAAATAATTTTTGATTAATTACATATGAGAGTAATAGAATTAAGCTTTCAAAAACATCATTTTATTAAGCATATCCACCAATATGATGAAATATGAAACAGAAACATTTGGATAAAAACTTTTAAAACAAAAATGATATTTTGTATGGTCAAAAAGTTTTCACCTAATAAAGATAAGGTATATTATAAAGTATATCCTAAGTGTTGCCTAGGTTAATGTTCTATATTGCAAAAGCTAATGAAATGTTTTATGATTTTTTAAAAGCATGTCCTATTTAAAGATATCATTTAGGTAAGTTCAATTATCTTAGAGAGCTAATTCAGGAAGTTCTCATCTCCTCTTACCTTGGCTATTTTCCTAAATCCTGACCCACACTTACCTTTACAACTCTATACTTTGTACATTCTTTGCAAAGTTTACAGCATTTTCAAATTAAATCTCGGTATTCTATCTTAGGTGCCTGCTATAATACTGATTCTCTCATCTCAGATTCAACTCCATGCCAATTTGTGATTTTCCAGGACGCAAAATCACTGTACATTTAAACTTGACTACCAAGACATTTTGTTATATTTGATTAAAAGTAAAACAGCTGGATTATATCATATAATTGTTTAAACATTTATAATAAATCAATAGGGATACAGATATATTTATAAAATGGTTCTGGTTTTAACAATTTGAGATACCTTTGTTTTTATACACCTTTACAGATTGGTTATTTCTCTTTAGGATTTTAAAATCTAAATACTAACATAGTAGTCATTAATCATAGATGACAGGTAAGTTTCACATGTGGTACCAGCTATGACCAAAAGGCAGGGAATTCCCAGTGTACCATGTTAAGAAGGCTTATAAGATTACGTCTGAATTTAGAGTGTAAATTGCCATGGTTGGTTATTCATAGCTGCAATGTGTGTGAGAAACAAAAGTAGCAAAATATGTGTAATGAATTTTATACCTCTGGACTAGACTAATACCTAAATATATGCTATATTTTTGCTCACAAGACAAAGATAAATCTATTTTAGGAAAGAATACTATATATAGGTAATATAATATATATAATATTAGAAGAGTATTTAAACATATATATATAAAAAACACTTTAATCTCTGAGCAAGATTGCTTTACACTAGTCTTTGTATCACTCTCTAACAGATCAAGTCAAGGACAGCTTCCTTTCTTAACTGTTTTCCTTATCAGGATTAGAGTAAATAAATAAATATAATGTAAAACTCTTGATATTTCTGAAATGGTAGCCTAGACATGAATACTATTCAGAGTGAAAAAGAAATCTCACTGCAAAATTAATTTAGGGGCTTCGATTTTAGAGTTTTATTACTACTGAGAGTTGAAACAAGAGATGTCTTAGGGAAAAATTTTCATTAAAAACAAACATCTGGGGTCTTCCCTGGTGGCGCAGTGGTTGAGAGTCCGCCTGCCGATACAGGGGACACAGGTTCGTGCCCCGGTCCGGGAACATCCCACATGCCGCAGAGCGGCTGGGCCCATGAGTCATGGCCGCTGAGCCTGCGCGTCTGGAGCCTGTGCTCTGCAACGGGAGAGGCCACAACAGTGAGAGGCCTGTGTACCACAAAAAAAAAAAAAAAAAAAATAGACAGGAGGAGGAAGTAGAATTATGATATTTTAATGTTCTTATAATATTATGAATATTATTCCTGAGTAGTCTAGTATAATTTAAAATTGTTTGCAATCATTTCAAAAGTTCTTATCATAATTTATGGAGCAACAATAAAAAATTATTTTTAAAATAGTAATATAACTAAAAAGCCAAGAGTGGAGATAAAATGGAATGAGAAAAAGTAGTCAAAGAACATGAACAAAGGTAAGAAGAAAGGAAAAGACTAACAGGACAAATAAGAACAAATACAAAATGATAGATTTGAACACAAATCTATGAAGTTACATCAAAAGTAAATGGTCTATACAGTTCAAGCAAAAAGCAATGATTATCTGATTGGATTTAAAAAAGCAAGTCCTAACTTTATGAATGGGATCTACAACAGTCAAAGTTTAAGTTAAAGATACAGATAAATGAAAAGTAAAAACATTTTTTAAAAAGTATAACCTGGAAAAAATTAATCATAAGAACGCTGGAGGTGTTATAGCAATGTCAGACAAATTAGAATTCAGAATAAGGAATATTACCAGAAATAAAGAGAAACATTGTATAATGATAAACGTGTCATTCCTTAAGAAATATAACAATCCTAAATGTATATTCACCTAATTACAGATATCCAGAATACATGAAGCAAAAAATGATCGAACTGGAAGGATAAGTAGATAAATCTATAACTAGAGTTCAAAATATTAACATTTCGCTCTCAGTAACTGATAGAGCAAGTAGACAAAAATCATTAAGAAAATAGAAGACTAGTAATACTATCAACCAACTTGACCTAATTGAAATTTATAGAACACTCCACTTAGACACAGGAGGACACAAACTCTTTTCAAGTGCAAATGGAACATTCAAAAAAATAGGTCATATTCTGGACTTTAAGCAATCCCAATAAATTTATAATAATTGAAATCATTAGAGAATATATTTTCTGAGCATAAGAGAATTAAATTAGAAACCAGTAACAGAAAGACTTCTAAAATATCTGCCAATACTTAGAAATTGAGTAACATATTTCTAAGTAACACATATAACACAAAAGAAACCTCAAGGGAAATTAGAAAATACTTGACCCTGAATATATATATATGCATGATATATGAAATTTGAAATTAGAAAATGCTTGAAACTGAATACACTGTATATATATACACAGTATACGAAAATTTGTGGGATAAACTAGAAAAGTGCTTAAAAAGAAAACAGTACATTTTAATTGTTTTATTAAAGAAGGAGAAAGTTTAAAAACCAACAATATAAGCATTCACTTTAATAAACTAGAAAAATAGTCTCAAATTACTGATAGTACAGATAAATATACAGATAAGGGTAATTAATCAATGAAGAGAAAACAGATAAGAAATATAGACAACTAAATAAACTGAATAAAGGTACAAAATTCTTTAACAAAATAATTGCAGATTGAACCTAGAAACACAAAAATAATAATGTATCATGATCAAGTGGAGTTTACCCCAAAATACAAAGATGGTTTAACATTCAAAAATCAATACTATTCACTATATTAATATAATAAATTGAAAAAGAAACATTTGATCATGTAAGTAGATACAGAAAAGAATTTGGTAAAAGTTGAGCTTGATTTTTTTTTTTTTTAATTTATTTTTTTATTTTTTTACTTTTGGCTGCACTGGATCTTCTTTGCGGTGCGCAGGCTTCTCATTGCGATGGCTTATCCTGTTGCAGAGCACGGGCTGTAGGCATGCGGGCTTCAGTAGTTGTGGCTCGCGGGCTCCAGAGCACAGGCTCGGCAGTTGTGGTGCGCGGGCCCAGGTGCTCCGCAGCATGTGGGATCTTCCCGGGCCAGGAATCGAACCCGTGTCCTCTGCATTGGAAGGCGGATTCTCAACCACTGCGCCACCAGGGAAGCCCGAACTTGATTTTTAAAGTTTAAAGGTTTTTTCAAAGATCCATTCATGATTTTAAAAATTAATAAAACTCTCAGCAAATTAGAAAGAGAAGGAATTTCCCAATGTGATAAAGAGCATCTATGAAAAACCTACAGAAGACATCATAGTGAGAAGTCAGCCATCTACAAACCAGGAAGTGAGCCCTCACCAGAACATGAACCCTGCTGGACCTTGACCTTGGACTTCCAGCCTCCAGAAATGGAAGAAAATAAGTTTCCATGGCTTAGGTCATATAGTCTGTGGTACTGTTATGCCAGTCTGAGCAGACTAAGACAAACTCTATGAGGAAAACTAGTCCTTACAACAAATGGTGCCAAAGCAACCTGTATCTGTGTGGCAAAAAATGAACCAAGACCCTTCCTTACACCGTGCAAAACATTCAGTCCAAATGGACCAGCAAACTAAATGTAAAATCGAAAACAATAAAACTTCTATAAGAAAATATAAAAGAAATTCTTTAAGACCTTGGGTTGGACAATAAAATGAGAAACAAATCCAGTGGAGAACTGAACAGAAATATAAAAGGAGTTCAATTTCTTCATGGAGCAAAGGAATCCTGTCAACGTTGGACTTTCAGTTGAGAGGGAAATAAAGTTTATTGTGTTAAGCCACCAATATTTTGGCCAAATTAGTTACTGAATTATTTAAAAAAAGACATAGTCCCATTCTTATCACTCATATCTCAATAGAGTCAAGACCTTTTAATTCATTACCTGAAATATTACAAGAGCCTCCTTATTTATCTTGGGAAAGCAAGTAAGCTCTGTAAACACAGACCAGGGAACTGTAACTTAGTTTGCTGCTAGAAGACTCACCAGGAAACTGATGTTTAACATGAGACCTGAAGGAACAGTAGGATTTAGCAAAGTTAATACAGAAGAGTGAACAAAGATTCAGGCAGAGAAAAGAGGATGTTCAAAAACCTGAAGGCAATAAAGAAAGAATGAGTTAGTCAAGGACTTGAAATAACTTTAGTACACATGCTTGAACCACTGAAGGCAGAGTGGTAGTCAGGCTGTTTAGTGCTGGTTAGGGATGAGGCTGGAAATACAAGCGTCAGGCAACAGATTCTTGGTCTTAAATGTGAGTCAGCTTTAGGGTGATGGAATGCTTTTTAGAGAAATGAGAAGTCATTTAAGAGTTTCATTCAGGAAATGATCCTCACTTCTGATTCACATGTTTTTAATTACATAGGTTGACTAATTTTTTCTTGAATGCTAAATATTTCAAATTTATTGATTACCAAAATTTGTAATATTCCTTTATTCTAGAAAGCAGATAAGCTTCTTGCAGACCAACTCGATCTTTTCAAGGATTCTTTTTGCAAGACCTTGCAGCCATTCACCCACTCATAGCACTTGAGTATTTAGCAAGAGACTCAAGGAGACCAGTATGCAAAGCTCCGGAGAATTTTCTCCAGATGATCCTCATCTTCTGTGCTCATCCCTAACAAATTCCATCCCGTTCAGCCTCCCTGGATGCTGATCTCTAACTCTTCTACTCAATGAGATCACCTCACCCTGTCTAGGATCCCCCTTCCTGCATCACCATCTGGAAAGCACCTCCAAGTTCTCCTTGACTCCTACTTCTAGAGACCACAGTCACTTACTGTCAGCTATGCAATGTCCACGAACAGCTACCACATATGTTCTGTCTAATTTTCCATACGTTCATGGTGAAAGAGTAAGTCTGGCTCCGTTATGGATGTCTAGGCATGTTGCTTTGGCTTAGATTATATATGTTTTTTTGAGGTTTCAGGGAGCAATTCTCCCTCTTCCCAACCCAGTCCTCTGTATCACTACAGGAAGGAAATGACTGAAATTATCTGATAATCTCTAAGGCTTTTCAGCAAATTTCTATTTATTCAGTTTACCATTTTAGAGAAATATAGGATATTTAAAAGATAATAATAAAAGTACTATACAAGATCTATTATTATTCACTATATACCAAGTTTTGTGATCAATACTTTTCATGAAATATTTTAGTTATTTTTTTTACAAAATGTTTATAAATTAGGACATGACATATTTGATTTTACTCATGAAATACACACACAATGACTCACCAAAAGCCAAATGTCTAGTAAACTGATAGGAACAAACTCTGAACTTGTCTATCTCTTTCTAATTGTCTTCTAATTTATTACAGGAATGTCTATTAAAGCAGTTAAAATAATAATGTTAGGTCTAACAAAATTACCTTTCAAATATATTTATTCCTGTGAAAAACATTTCTCTCACTATGCTTTTCAATCAAAACTTGTTTTGATTCACATTTACCTAAGTATTTCTTTCTAGTGCAGTCAAAATGTTTACCCTTTCCTAAGAGCAAAACTGAACTGAGAATCAATGTTCAATGTAAAAAACAAAAACAACTTATATTGTTAGTTCCAATTAAGGCTATGCCATTTGGAGCTGCTATTAAAATTATATCAGATTCTAAACTCAATTTTGAAATTGTTTCTAAGAACTGATGAGAGTTTAGCATTTTATGTAGAAACATGCTGTGCTAGGAATGATTACTGTTTAGTTTTTGCTTTCCAAAAAATTTAAGAGATCTGATATTCAGAAGGAGATGAGTTTAGTGGAACAAGAAACTATCAGTAGCAACATTTAAAGAAATTTTTTTCAGATTAGTTCAATAATTAATCAAACAGCAAATTGATACAGTATTGGAGAATATGCAATTGAACATTATTCATTGGTCAGTAATACCCCTTTCCTCTCAAAACATCTGAAAAGTTTATTGCCACATAACACATTCATTGGTTAAATGAAAAAATAGATACTTTTTAGTGTAGATACCATGCTTTCTGTGGAATATTTTTAGGCAGTGATACCTTCAGATTTTTATTTATCCGCAGTTGATAGAGCTTAGAATTAAGGGTTTTGTTGATCTAGATCAAGATTTGGAAACCTTTCACTTAAATGGCCAGATAGTAAATATTTTCATCTTTGCTGACAATACAATCTCTGTTTCAGCTACTCAACTCTGTCATCGTAGTGGGAAAATAGCCATGGAGAATAGGTAGTAAAATGATCGGTGTGGCTGTGTTCCAATAAATCCTCATACGCAAAACCAAGTAGCACAGCAGGACAGATTTGTCCTGTGGCCAATAGTTCACAGATGCCTGACTTAGAACCTGGTTTATTTTGTAATTTATATTTAGACCTCACAATTCTCTATTTCATAACATCGGTCAGCAGCATTTGGTGTGGGGAATCAAGTCTTTTCAAAAATAAACTCATGTGGTTAGTTCTATATTGTATTTTCCCTAGAACACAGAGAAACTGAATATATTCTTTCCTGTCTCCTGATGAAGAGAAGAGATAGGATACAGGTAGATAATTTTTAAAAACGATTATCAATATTTAGATGATTCTTTGATTTAAATGGTAAGTTATACTTTAAGTTAAGCCATAGGCAAATATAAGTAACTCTAATATTAATCAATTTTGGAAAGAGAAATCCTTGTGGGATGAAGTACCACCTGAAGATGGTACTCTGAGAGTTCTGTATCCTTATAAAACCCCAAAAATCCCAGGAGCCACAGCAGCCTTTGGCATTTTTACCACAGGGGTTACTAATGAGCTTCCTGTTCTAGAATCCATGGGTCTGAAACCTTGAACTCCAATTTGGAAGAGAACTAGTCATGAGTCAGCTCCCTCTGCTGTTGCATGGGCACAAAAGAGGGGGTGATTCACAAGTTTCTGACTATTTAACGCAAAACATTAGTCTTCTAGAAAATATATTCTATTCAATATCCTAGAATTAGATCAATTAGATTAAAAATTTTCCTAGAATCAATTGGGAGTTAGGCAAAAGTATAAGGGAAAAATATCCCCTCTGGGAATCTACTCTATTTATTTTTTTTTTTTAATTTTTATTGGAGTGTAGTTGATTTACAATGTTATGTTAGTTTCAGGTGTACAGCAAAGTGAATCAGTTATACATATACATACATCCACTCTTTTTTAGATTCTTTTCTCATATAGGTCATTGCAGAGTATTGAGTAAAGTTCCCTGTGGTATACAGTAGGTCCTTATTAGTTATCTGTTTTATATATGGTACTGTGTATATGTCAATCCCAGTCTCCCAATTTATCCCTGCCCCCCTTACCTCCTGGTAACTGTAAGTTTGTTTTCTAATGACCACTGAAATTCTCTCATTCAGGAAGAAAGTGACAGAGGGGATTGATTCTTTATATCCTGATGCCTCATATACAGGCCACTAAATGACCAAAGGTTTGTCTTTTCACTTGTCTCTCCTCTGTCCTCCAGCCCAAGATTCCATGTCTGGGCTATCAAATAAATGACAGGCAACCAAATTAAGAGCGCCTAGTGGATACTTCCAAGAGCTTCTGAACAAGCCGATGGATCATGAGAAGTGGTGTTCAAAACAGAATCACTTAGTGTGAAGAATTTACCCAATGAAAGTAAAAGCAACATGTGTATCTCTTGCCCATCCTCTCTCTATCTGAGGACACCCAGGGCCACCTAGCTTTTTCCAAGATATTTCTGTAAGTTTCAAATTGTCCCAGCCAGTGGTCCTGAACAACTATTGTCAGGTAGATCACTTTTCTTATCTTCATCTTTAGCTTCTTTGATAGCGCTGCACCCAAAAAGATAGAAAGTCTCCCAAAGCTAGTGGTTTTGCTTCCTTCAGTAGAGTTGTTCCTTGTTGATGGATTCTGTAGTCATATTGTCTCAATTCTCACTCCTGTGAAACTGCCTACTAAAGTAGAACTCTTCACTCCGCCCAACACACACACAAATACATATGCAAATTCTTTTATTCTGCACTTGGACACAGTAATCCCTAAGTCAGAGCTGTGTAGAGCCATATAGTAGCTTAAGGCAAAAGAAAATAATCAATAATATAGATCCAGTCTTTATTTAAAATTCTTATGTTTTGTCTACCACGGACTTTTGCATTATTTTTTTTTAATTTTGAATGTATCCTATTAAAATATTATGTATCTTGATTGCTCAGTTTTTTGTCTCTCCCTTACATTGAGACCTGAGGTACCTCACTCACCTTACTCTAGTACCCTAGGTACCAAAGAGCACCTTCTTTCACCACGAAAGTCTCACACAGAGATTTCTGTGTGCAAACCCCTTTTTCAGATTTTTATACAAATTCTCTCCAGAGGATATAAAACCATGAGGACTGGACAGAAAACTAAAATCCTGAGATAAATTTACATTCTCCCTAATCCCCCTTCCTGCTTCAATGTGAATCCTTCCACCAAAATTGTTCTCCATCTCCTCCTTGTCATCAAGTTTCCTCTACCCTAACCAATCAAGTCAAAGCAAAGTTTTTCTTTTTCTTTGAAATTATTGCAATATATTTTTATAATTCACTATGAATTCTCAGCATATGCTTATATAAACCCATAGGGTATGAAAGACATGGAAAGAAGAGGAACAAGTTCCTAAGACTCAAGATATTTCAAGCCACCTGTCTCGACATTGTTAATGTTGTTGACTGTAGATCACTGATGGCTCTAACATGTCCAGCAGGACAGTGAATCCTCTGGCTTTGTTTTTCTTAGATGATTTTAGGCCATTTCCAGCAAAGGGCTAATGAGCCAGTCATCTCCTTTGCTTAAAGGAACTGCAGCGTGGAATAAAAAAGGAGCAAAGTGGTGTTTTCATCTCTGTTGTTAATATTCACAATCAGTTTCTTACATCAAGGAAGAGAAGCACAAAAGAGAAGCACAGGTAGGACTCAGGTCCAAAGAATACTGCCTATGGAAACAGACTGGATTTAGAGGGGAATAAAAAATCAGGAAAGAATGAAAGAAGGTAAAAGACCAGGTGAGTATCTATATCTAAAACTAAGAGCCATCTATTTTATACCACAGACTGAGTAGCTTTTTTTTTTTTTAATATTGGAGATCTTTGTGGATCCGTGCACCCAGCACTGCCTCATTCTTTTTTTTTTTTTTTTTTTGGCCACATCATACGGCCTGTGGGATCTTAGTTCCCCAATCAGGACTTGAACCCAGGGCCTTGGCAGTAAGAGTGCAGCGTCCTAACCACTGGACCGCCAGAGAATTCCCATAGCTGTCTATTTTTAATTACTTATTTTTAACGTATCTAAAAACTTTCAGACAGGTGAGACAATTGACAGGAAATTAAATTCAAACTTTGAAGAAAATCTAAAGCTAAATTGAGAACACTCAAGCAGCTCATTTTAAAGTGACAAATTGTGGCAAAATACAGATGTGCACTAAGAGAGCATGTCATAATATCAAATACACAAATGAAATCTCACAGACACAAAGAGATATTTCAGAAGGAGAATTGACTGGTGAGGCACAAGAGTTTACTATGGAGAGTGGAGGAGATTTGGCATTGCAGGAAGAGATGATGCAAGTGTGTGCTAGTGTGAGAAATCTCTGTATATGAGCTATTTTCAGCAGGCCTTCAGAGAGCAAAGGAAGCTTTGAAGCCAAGCTCGTGTTAGATTGGATCTCAACATGTGGAGCATTCGGAGAGAGAAAAGTTCACTATAATTTGGTCAGTTATTTATAATTTGTTCAAATGAGTACTTGAGCATATGTATTATTCGATACCTGTGCATACAATTACTCACTTTTCAAAACATGAATTTCCATGCAATTGCAAATTGTGACAACAAACTCCTACTGATTATCCTAAAAAACTCAGTTGGAGTTTAGCCGGACTTTTGTATGCAAAGTAAAATAGAAAATTAAAGTTACTATGCGGGCAATTTAATGGAAACAAAATCATCTGAGCCATTCAGAGTACTAAGGCAACACTATAATCCTGGCCATTCATTTTCCTTTTATTTCATCTGTATTCACCATAGATTCTTAAAACAACTAGCCTCAAGGTTTGGGATGTAGGTCAGGAGCTCTCTTATGCAGTGATACCGATTCCAAAGTTAAAAAGGTGATAGATTTCATCCTTCCCATCCTAGTGGTAATACATTAATCACTGAGGAGGTCCAAAAAGACAGGGATTATCTTTAGATTTTTCACACCTTTAGAAAGCAAATATAAATCTAAACAAAATGTGTTTGGAAATAAGCACTAGATTGCTGCTGCATGTGGATTTGAGAAGTTAGTTCGGTATATACACACAGAAATTTCTATGGAATAACTAGGAACTAACTGTGGTTAAAAAAAAAAGCTTTCTAGCATAAAATATATATATATATATATATATATATATATATGTATTTTGGCCAGTTGAATCTGCATCAGGTACCTACATGGTAAAAATAAATAAAGGCACACAAAAAATTTAGCTGTTAACAGTATGAGTCAGACTGCTAAGGTATCTCCACCTATTTTCCTGAAGTACTACTGAAAATTTCTCTTACCACCAAACGTCTGCTTTAGTATCTTAGTTGTGTTGCTTGAAACCCCTTCTAGTAGTATCCCTTTAGCTTAAATCAGTGGTTCTCAATGTTTGGTCCCTACACAACAGCATCTTTTTCAGAAATATATATTCTCAGGTCCCACTCCAGCCCTACTGAATGAGAATTATTGGGATTGGGGACCAACAAACTGTTTTATGGCTCTCACATGATTCTGATGCATACTCAAATTAGCTTAAACTGTTAACTTCAGTTCAACGTAAATCCATTATCTGGAAAGAGTAATCCATCAAGTAATTGTAATCCATTTATACGTACATAGAGTTACCATATTAAGTGCTTGAGAATAAAGTCCAAGAATAAAACCTGACTCCAGTGATGAAAGGGATAAATTAGGAAGATCTGTTGGTACCAACAGCAATTGAAAGAAAAGTGTCAGAGTGAGAATCCTAGGAAGGACCTAGGGAATTTGGGGTGCTTCAGCCTAGAAGTAACCGCTAAAGGAAACAGAAAATAATTGACAAGGCATGAAACATTAATTCTTCCCACAGGATAATATTTTCAACAATCTGTTATCATCAGTGCTGTATTTAGTTTCCCGAACAAATAAACACACAGCAGAATCAATAGCCCATCTACAAATGTATTTACACATTTTTAAACATATGTATATGTGCGTGTTCATATATTTTTAGTCCTGACTATGATAAATACTGTACATATGTTATTTTATTTAATCAAAAAAATCTTATTTGAAAGTTATCATTAATGTCTGTGAGGGACATTTACATATGAGGAAATTTAGGTTTAACACAGTAAAGGAATTTTGCTCAAGGGCATATGTTAGAAATTTGAGAGAAAACAAGATCTGTCGGGCACCAAGTTTAGCCCTTAACTAACAGGCTAAAGGCAGATGACAGGTGATGACAGTTAAGCTAGATAGGAAATAGATGGATGGATAGATAGATAGGTGATAAATAATCAAGGAATAACTTTATCTTTTTACAGTAACATACTCTTTAAAACACTAAATTATTCTGTTTCAACAAGGTACCTTTTTCTGTGTACAAAGCAAAATTGTTCCTCATCAACATTTAACTTTAGAAACTCTTTAACCGTCACCCAGTGAAGGTCTCATACTCTGTCTCTCCTTCCCTATCTCTCTGTCTCAAAAAAATTATCTCTGGTAGCACTGCTAATGCAAACACACTGTTCTGGCTGTATTATCCTTCCAGTTCCATTTTCAATGCCATCATCATAGCTCAGTCTCTTAATATTTTTTCCTGATTTATTGTTTTAATGCGGTCTGTATTCAACTACCATATTAAATCTCTTAAATAAACCTCGACTATTGGAGTTATACAAAACTCCAAAGCCCACACCTTTCTTCCACTCAAACCTAATAAAATAGATAAAGGGCTCTCACCTTTGTGTTTAAGACCCTCAAAGATGGGTCCTGATCTGCCTTTCTAGGCACAGACTTAAGCTATAAGAACAGTGAGTTAAATGTAATATCTGTAAGCCTGTCCTACATTTTATTACCTATATGCCTCCTCTCCTATAATTCCCTGCCAACTACGCTGTCTCTTTCTTCTAAATCTACCAGTTAAAATAATTCAAGATTCAACTAAAATTTTAACTCCTTCTTGAAACTGCCTCTTTTACTTCCCACCAGATGAGTTCCCCTTTTGAGAGCTATGGCCTTTTGTTTCCACCTTTTCTATGACATTTATTACCTGTTCCCTCATCGAATGAAATTTGCTTGAGAGCAGAAATGAAAATAGCATCCGAGTTTCACAGGTCACACTGAGATACATTTCTTAGTTCTGCCTCAACTTAGCTGAGTACTGATTGATACTGGGAAAGTCAGATAACCTAGCTCTCCACTGATTCATTTAGAAAATGTGTTTTTCATAGAGTTGTTATAATGATGAAATGAGATAGCAAACACTTCTAAATATTTGAAAACTAGGGACTTCTCTGGTGGTGTAGTGGTTAATAATTGCCTGCCAATATAGGGGACACGGGTTCAATTCCTGGTCCGGGAAGATCCCACATGCCACAGAGCAACTGTGTGTCACAACTACTGAAGCCTGCGAGCTCTAGGGCCCATGCTGTGCGACAAGAGAAGCCACCGCAATGAGAAGCCCGCGCACAGCAATGAAGAGTAGCCCTCACTCGCTGCAACTAGAGAAAGTCCGCACACAGCAGTGAAGACCCAACACAGCCAAAAATAAATTTTAAAAAAATTAAATATTTGAAAACTATATTCTTGAAATACACTGTTTCAACCATGACTGATATTATTACTAATTAGGATTGCCTCCCCTATGGTTCATAGAGTAAGCCTTTGCAGTAGTAATGCATTTTATATTAGTTGGGTGAAATAAGTAATTATATATTTTTGAAGTAAGAGTATGAAGTAATAAACCTCTTTTTGTACACATATCAGTATGTTAATATGCAACGAAATGCTGTCTGTTCATGGAGCTCAGAATACAGATTCAAATTAGTCTGATACTGCACAAAACATATTAGAAATATTACTGTCAGGGACTGTTTATAAGCCACAAAAGAAGTACTCTGTCTTTATAGTTATATCACCTTTTGAACTAAATCTTTTCCCAGATGGATGCCCAGTCTTACTCACCAAAGTTAGCTCAGAATAATTTGTGACTGTTGGCAAAAATCAAATTCAAAATTAAATATAGATTTCCTACACTATATATGGTCAAAATATTTTTTTAATATTAAGATACATATATTGCCTGGATGGTATATAGACCTTTGTATCTATGATCTAATTTACACACATGTGGGAAATGAAAACCGCTGTGACTGCTACCTTTTCCTACTGAGATGACCTAGTTATTTTAGTTATAGGATAATGTCCACCGTGGGAATTTTTTCCTTCATGAAATTTCTCTCCTTTCTAGTTAAAGATTCTACCTCATTAGTGTCAAAGAATAGCTTTTCCGAATATAACTTTGCTGAATTTCAAGTCATTTTGTTCTTCATGTGTACCTGCTCTGTTTTATTACTACAGACATTTGATTCTTTTTTTTCAAACATCAAATGTTTTTGTCAACTCAGGAGCCACGGGATATATTTTAGTCTTACCATAAAACAAACGATAACAGTTCCTGGCAATTGCATCATACTTCATAAAGTTCAATGTATTATCCCAGAAAAAATATTTCATTCTATTTTAATGACTTTGTGAAGCAGATAAATCATAGAATCTTAGAGCAGGAAGGAACCATAGTGAACATCCAGGACAAAGTTTCCATGACTATAATAGTTAGGGTGTGTTTTTTGACTGCAAGTAACAAGTAACAGAAGATTCAATTTCAAATGAATCAAACACAAAAGATCTCTCCTCTGTCCTTTCCCTCTCCCTCTCTCTCTCTCTCCATGACATAACAAAAACTATGAATGCAATCTGATTAGCATTAGTTAATTGATTTGCCAATGATGTCATCAAAGCACCAGGCATTTTCTATCGTTTGCTCATCATCCATGTATAATACACCTGTATTATTAGTCAGGGTTCTCCAGAGAAACAGAACCAGTAAGATGTGCACATATAGAGAATTGTTATAAGGAAATTTGCTCACATGAAGCTAACAAGCCCAAAACTTGCAGAGCTGATCTCCCAGTTCAAGTCCAAAGTCTGGAAGCTACTGTAGACCCAGGAAGAGTCAATGTCTCAGATCAAAGATCATCAGATAGGAGAATTCTCTCCTAACTCGGGGTCAGTCTTTTGTCCTACTCAGGCTTTCAATTGACTGAATGAGGCCAACCTACATCATGTAGGGCAATCTGCTCTACTCAGTCTACTGATAAAAATGCATCCAAAAACACCCTTGCGGAAAAACCCAAAAATATCTAGGCACCCATGGCCCAGTGAAGTTGACAAAAAATTAACCTTCGCAACACCCATAGAACAGGAATGAGGAGGTGGCTCCAGGCGTCAATTCCTCAGCCATTTACATCAAAGGCCAAAATAGAAGAGCGTATATCCTTTTCCCACCATCCATTTTAACAGCAATGAATCTTCCCAGATAAGTTTTCTTTATCGCTCACTGGACATATTGGTATCACGTGTCCTTTACTGAGCCAATTACCACCAAGGCGAACGGAATTCATATGATCATCTTAGAGCAATCAGGATGAAGCACTTGGCTGCTCGGGATCAAAATACTGGGTTTTTACTTTCAAGAAAATTGTGAGGAAAAATAACTGCTGTGTCGACATTAAATGACATCTGATTAGTTGAAAAAAGCAAGACCCCCTTCATCTTACAAGCATGTTTACATATTTATGGGCACTCTGTTAATATAATTATTGTTTGTGGTAATTTTAAAGTTAAGGTTTTTCCACAGTGATTTTAAGATAATTATTTAATCTCTAGTAAAACTCCCTACAAATAGTTTATCCATATAGATATGCTTATTAGTCATACAAACCCTACTTGAACATTTCTAAGAATTGATGTCTTCATTTCATTTTTTCAAACAATTCTAATTATTAAGCAGGTCCCCTTTATGTTTCCCCATAAATCAAAGCAATACGTTGAGTGTCTACCACGTACGTGCCCCCTATAGCTTCTGACTGATAGTCTTGGTCTGCCTTTTGGGGAGTACAGGAAAATCCTAATTTTCTTTGTATATGACTGTGTCCCTTCACAAGTGAGGCCAAAAGAAATCAAGCAGCTTGCTAAAGATCACAAAGCTACTTACTGGAAGCCCTGAAACAACTCCTCGGTCTTACTTGATATATCATTCCGCTTTTTTATGTACTTGATAGATGCATTCATTTTCCTCCAACCCTTTATTTAAATAGTGCATGTTGAATTATCCTAATATTTCAAGTTTTCAAAAGAAAGCATATGATGTTAAATAAGGAATTATGGCTAAATTATCTGCTGTGGCACCCGTGCTGTATGTTTGAGCAGAATTTGCATTTGAAGGTGCTGAAAGGGCAAAGCTCAACTCCATCCTCTTTATGTTCCTGCAAACTATAATTTATCTTCTCAACTGGTTGCTTTGTCCTTGAGCTTAGATTAAGTAATGCAACCAAGTGGAAAAGGCATAGCTGGACCCTGTTCTCATGCAAGGGAAGCTAAGAAACATGAGGACAGCAGTAATCTGGAATAGCAACCAGAAGTGACTCTTGCATCTAGTGAAACAGACTCTGGGTTTCATGAAAGACTGTCCATGTTTCACTGCATCTCAACAAGAGAACACACGATTCATTCTAACACTTTTCCATTGTCTAAAACTATAGCTATTAGTTATTAGACACTAATAAATTACTGAAATATGTTAATTTTACTAATTAATTTGCAAAAAAATTACATGTTGAATTTGATATGATAAAAATATATTTTGAATTAAAAAATATTTTCTGACAAACCCTGAGAGAAATATGCTTTAATAGCATCAAAATACAGGAAGATGGATTCTAGAGAAGCTGAGTCAGCATTCAGAAGGAACATGAGGACTTTTTCATTTTTACCACATTTATTCATCCAGTGGACCCTCCCACATGAACTAGTTTCTTGGATTTAAGCAAGGAGTAGGGCACAAACAACCAAATTATCCCATTCCCTCCCCCATTTGTTTCGATTAATGATCCCTCATTGCTTCTACTGCCCAATTTCTAGCGGTGCAGTGTAGATAAGCATGCTCTGTAAGATCTCATTATAAAGCATGTACACTGCTAATGGTTACGGAGTTTCTTTTGAAATGATGAAAATGCACTGGAGTTAGATAGTGGTGATGGTTGCACAAGTTTATAATATACAACCACTGAATTGTAAAATAATAATCATCATGATACAACTTATAGATTATGTCCAGTCACTCTAGGGAACATCTTTCCCCTTTACCATTCCCTGATTGCCATTTATTAATCCATGTGCTTCTCTGTGTTAGACTAAAAATTACTTATATCCAATTATGCATCCATCCAACAAATCCTTTATCTTGCATGTTTCTATATATTTTCTATTTTTCTTGTTCAGTTTCTCTTTCTTTGGAGAACTGTCCTCTCCTAATTCATGTAGTTCAGGTGAACTATTAAATAATGTAATACCCAAACCCTAGCAATGGGAGTAGACATAGAACCTGACCCTGGCCACTCAATTTCATCATGGAATTTACTGTGAAAATATTTGGAAGAAGAAAGCCTCTCTCATCCTCTATTTTTTAAGTTATCAAGGTGATGTGAACTGAAGGCTACCAGCAGCTATCTTATATTTCTGACTCGATACATTGAAGGAGACTCTGACACGGTAAATTTAAGCAGAGACAAACGGATCCAAGAGATATGGACAGACAAAGATGGAGGTGGAGAAAGAAACGGAAGAGCAAGACCTTACAAAATTGTCTGAAAGCCTGGATCCTCTTTGTAAGAAGATAGATTCCCTTTCTCCCCTTGGATTTTTCAAAGATATCCACTGAGAGACATTCCCTCACTCTCCACACATATTTCCCCCACCCCAAGCAGTTTTACTTTACTTTTCTTATTTGGAAATAAAAACATTCACTTTAGATTAATAAAACACAGTTCTTGTTTTTAAAAGAATGTAAAGACTAAGTGGCAGAAATGGGTCTATAAGCAGATACACGTCAATAAACTATAAAGAAAGTGCTAAAAAATACATATTAGGTATTCCGGGGAAAGAGTAGAGAAGTTCTGTTCAATTATAATTGAGGTGGTGAGGGAACCCTTCAAACAAGGTATGACACTAAGGCTGATTCTTGAAGTAAGAATAGAAATTTATCAGGAGCACTAGGTCAGAAAAATGTAAGGCAGGCCATAAAAGGAACCAGCATGAGAAGATCCACTGACCATAGCATAACACGAGGCGTAGAGAAAAATAAATCAAAATAATATAAAAGTTAATTCCAGTTTGGCAACAAAACCATGCCTGAGGAGACAATGGTAAAGTAAGCAGAAGCCAGATCATATAGGTCATCATTTACTATATTAAGGCGTTTGGATTATATCATGTAAGATATAGGAAGCCAATGAAGAATTTTACACAGAAGAGTGACTCTGTAACATGTTCCAACATACTGGATGGGATGAGGCTTAAGGCAAGGAGAACAGTTTTCAAAAAGTTGCAATTATACAGAAGAGAAGAAGGCCACAGTTTAGGAAGTGATGGAAGAAATGGGAGAAAATGATGTAAATTTGAGAATGTCTACTCTTGCCTCTCCCCCAGTCTCTGACTCTGGACTTTCAATTCTCTGCAGCATCAGTAAACTGAGTCTCTAAATTGATTCTCTTGGGACTCCATACTACTTCATCCATCCCTAATCTGACCCGGCACCTGACACGTCAACCCACATCCCAGCCTGACAGGAAAGATCAAGTTCAGAGAGAATAATGATAAGTATATTAAACAGGGTGGCGGGCACTGTGCAGAATTTTTAATAATATTCTTTCACAAGGTCACCACCCACCACTCTGAGATACTGATTGCTCTCTACGAGCAACAGAGCTAAGGCTTATACTCAACATCTTTCCCTCTGACGGTATCATGTCGTCGTGAGAGTAATCATTTGCGAAGTCCCACTCTGTGACCGATTGCCTCGTGGTAGAGGATTCTGAATGCTTTTTAAATGGCTCTTCAGAGTTATGGTTACTACTTCACGGAAGTACGAACCTGCAGCAAAGTGACTGCATCAAAAAGACGGCGGTGAAAGTGCCATACTGGAAAGGAATTTGCTTCTGCTGAGACCTGACATCTGTTTTTTCAGTATACACCCACTGGACAATGGTATTTGAGACTACAGCTGCAGATAACCTTGTAATGCACATTAAGATCAATGTGCATTACATTATTCTTACTAAGGTAAGAATACTAAACTGGTGAACGAATTATCTATTACTTGAGAAAAATAGCAACGGATAATATTGGAGACGCCACATTTCTTGGAAAGATCTGGATTCAAATATTGGTTCAGATACCTAGCAGTTACCTAACTTTGAATGAGTTGCAGGAGGAGGTAGGGCTGTTGGTAGTTTCCTTTGACAGTGCATCTGTCCCTAAACCACCTTCTAATCCATGTGCTGGAGTTTAGGGGATTTAGATCATCTTGTTTATAGAGGGATATAGCTTTACTCTGGAAAAACTAATATATTCTTATGTTCCCCTGTGGGTATGTATTTGCTGGGAAAGGAAAAAACAGGTAGTTACTATAAACCCTCAGGTATAGAGGGTTTTCTTATTCCTGGTGAGCCTGGATGAGACATTAGGTAGAGCACAACACACAAACGTCCCTGATACCACTGCCACCGCCTCAATGCCGCCCACTGTAAAAAATAAATCAAAGCACATTACATAACAGTCTTGGGTTTAAAGGTGATTTTCACAGATATTTGATGTGAAATAATAATAAAATGAGCCACGTAACTGACAGTTCCTCAGCATGGAAAACACCAGTACATCCTGTAGGCAGAGCAATAAAGAGGCCAAAAGAGATGAAATACTGAAATGAAAGATTATTGGGGTAATTGGCCCTGAGTGTCTGTGCTGTTTCTTACTGCACTGATATTACTGAGCAGCTCCCACAGTCAAGCAATACACTTCCCCTAAGGTAGAAAGCAAATTAAAAAGTGATCTTGAACCAAGGCAGGGGTCCTTCAGTGTCTCCGAAATCTAAGGTCATTGGGCTAGCATACCTTGGTCTCCAGGAATATTGTTTGCTTTACCTTTAATGTATCCAAATGTACTTTCCCTATAAAGTGCAATAAAATTTTTCAGCAGAATTATCAGCCTACTCTCACTTAGCATCATGTTTTAAAGCAACATCTAATGCCTTAGGCTCGTATTTGAAGTGGATCAAAACAGGTCCTTCATGACTGAAAACATGCCTATAGACTTTCCAAATAGCCTATTTTATATTAAAAATTTATTCCTCTAAGTCTCCTTAAAATCTTCTATCCCGGTGTTAGGAAAAGAATCTTTGATGATGTCAGTACGCAGTGAAATTCCCTAGGCTGACACCCTGTTGAATGGAATAGGAAGAGGTCAAAGATACTTGGGTGGTTTGAGGCCCGATGCCATAGAGGACGGACAATAATAAAGAAGAATTTATAGTTGTAGGCATCATACTTAAAAGAGAATATTGGGTAAGACGGTGTCGCCAAAATTTGAAGAAATTATCTGGCCTGTTCCTAGGCTGTTTTGCTGATCTTCCAGTTCTGTGTGTCCCCAGGTTATGGAACATGCATTTGGCAGGAAGAAAGTAACAGCTACATTCTCCTCCTAACAAATTCCATTGCATTTTTTTGTCATAGATTTATATGGAAACACTATAAAAATTCAACATATTGTGGGCACCATCCACGTACCAATTTCCATATTAGACAATGTTGAATACTTACGAGTTTTTCTTTCACAAGCGAGGTGATGAAGTTTTCAGGACAGGCTCAATGCATTTACTAATTTTCTTGTAAAAATGGTGACTACTTAGTAGAGATGAAATTGTTTTGAAGCACTGCTAGCCTAGGACACTAATGCATGTCCATACCTAGGATGACAAAATAGCTGTAGGAAAAAATACATTTTATATATAATGTTGAAACATCTCTGGCTGTGCAATAACTTCAAAATAAAGCAAAGTTCCACTTAAAATATGTCATCTAGTGTGCTGCTATCCATTTAGAAACTGCTCAGTAAATACCTAATACATGGCTCATTGTCATGGAATAGAGTGAGGTCAAACTAATTTTGTGAAAATATGAAAAAATAAATATGAAATACGTTTTAAAAGCTGGGAAGAGCTTGAGGCTGCTTAAAGTTGAGCTCTGCAATGATTTCAGAACTCACAGGGGGAAGAAGCACCACAGCATGTAGAAGAAACAGCAGGACAACAAAAGTGGGATGTTTTCTAGTTATGTGTTACTTCAGACATTGGAAAATAAATGATTCTAGAGAAAAACAAAACGAAAGCATTCAGTTCTAATTACAAAAGTAGCTATAGTGTACCTAACGGTGTGTTATGCTCCAGGGAACAATAAACAAAATCTAGTCTTTGCGCTAAAGGATCTTATATCCTAAGCATATCGCTCTAGGTGTAAGGCACATCCTAACAGAAAGAAAACTCTGAGGTGCTAAAAGTAGCCGCCTCTTCTGAAATACTAGCCAGATAAATCTGAAACTACAGGTATTCATTAAAACAGTGCTTCCTAGAAACTAGATTTGGTTATAACATATTTTGCACCCTGAAAAGCAAAAGCAAGACTCCTGGAAAAAATATAACTCTCTTAAATCCCAAAGCAAGTGGAAAATTATTAAACCCAATATCCAATATCTGGCAGTAGCTGCAAGGAGAATTAAATTAACTTGCCCGTAACGAATGAATTTTATGGATGAAGAGGAAAGGTTTTGCACACAATGGAATATTGTTTAAAAACTGGATCCACTTTTTGTAGCTTTTTCCACTCTGTGTGATTTAAATTCATTATAGGAAAAAAATAAAGGAACATTTTTTACTTGGGAAAAATTCTATTTTTTCATCAATATTGAAACAGTCCTATCAAGTCAATACTGAATTATAAAATGAACTAATGTAAGGTGGGAAGATGGATTTCAAGCTGTTTCCTATCACACAAAGAGCCCCTGACCACCACTTTTGTTAGGGGACCTGTTTCTTAGAGTCTTGCTGTGGGCATAGTGTTTGCATGCATCCATTGAAACTAACTTTGTATTTGGTTCTATGTTCAGAAATATGAAAATAAAGTTAAATAAAGAAAAGCTCCCTTTGTTTCTGCTTCAAACTAGAGAAGATATTAAAATATCCCAAGGAACAAAGTGGTTGAACTAGAAGGGCAAAGAAAAATGGATGGATTATAGGAAAGAGAGAGAGGGTGTGTGTGTGGGGGGGGGGGGTGTGTGACTGATTTCCAGAACTCTTCAATATATGTGTGGCCTTAGTGTTTCTCCCTGGTTTGTGAACAGATGCTCTATAGCAGAATATTTCTTTCATCTTCATCTTGATCTCTTTTTAAAGCTTACCTTCTCCTTCTCTTTTCCACAATCTCCCTTTATCTTTTTTTTTTTTAGGTTAATTCTTCTCTTCAACTCTTCCCCCTTCTTTAGTTTACTTCCCTCCTCTTCTTATACATTCAAGACCCTAGTGATGGTTGGTTCTGAGGTGGGATTGTTTATAGTTGGTCAAGTTGAAAGGGACATGATCCTTTTGCATAATTTCTGTTAATACTTTAGTTTTGGTTTAATCCATTAAAGTGGACTAATGGATAAAGTGGACATATTAAGCAACTTGCTAAGGTTAGATTCAGTGACGTAGTATATTTTAGTTACCTGTCTCTGGTATCCGTGTGCACTTAAAAGGGTAATAATAATCCATCTGTTCTGCCAAAATCGCTCTTTGGAAGCCCTACTATGGTAGTTTTAAAACTGTTGAAATAAAAACTTTGCTGAGAAAAAGAGTTTATTTTTAAAATGTATAGGCTCTTCTTTCCTCTTCAAATGAAGTCAAAAAATATACCTTTAAAAGCTTGTTCCTTTAAAATTATTGCCAGAACTTTTCAGTCCAAAACTACTTCCAAAACTCTACCGTCCAAAGTTCTTTATTGGGCTCAGGACTCATATGGCCAAATAGTCTCTGGCTCATTTTAGTGTGTGTTTAGATTGAGTTCCCTGCAGACAGACAGAGATGATATATATATGCTCAGGCTGCCATAACAAAATACCACAGACGGGGTGGCTTAAACAACAGAAATTTACTCGCTCACAGTTCTGGAGGTTAAAAGTCCATGATCAAGGTGCCAGCCAACATAGTTTCTCATGAGGCCTCTCTTCCTGGCTTGTAGACAGACACCTTCTAGCTATGTCCTCACATGGCTTTTCTTCAATGCATGCATGCAGAGAGAGGAAGAGAAAAAGCTCCCTGGCATGTCTTCTTATAAGGACACTTATTCTATCTTATCAAGGCCCCACCCTTATGACATCATTTAACCTTAATTACTTCCTTAGAGCTCCATCCCCAAATTCAGCCAAACTGGGGGTTAGAGCTTCAACATATCAGTTTTAGGGGGATACAGCATTCTGTCTATAATGGAAAATATTGCACACCGGAGGTTTTAGAAGGCACATTCTTAGGGTTACATCTGTAAGAAAGTATAGAAGGCAGAGCCGTGCAAAGGAGAAGCTGACCTGAAGCGTGGTTGCAACTGAGGTGCCTGACCACCTAAGGGGAGCTCTGCGGCTGGTATAGCCACTCAAACCAGTCCCACACTGTAGAAAAGAACCTGTTGCTTGTATCCTCACAAAAACCAGTCACTAGTCACAGGCCGTCCCCTGAAAAGGACATGAACAAACGCAGCAGCTTGCTGTGTCCCGGGACAATGCTCAGTGAGGGATACAGCTGTGACCGTTCAGCAACTGATATTCCCACCAGCTGTAAAATGGACGCATCGGCCCTGAAGGATTGTGAGTGAAGTACTAGTGTCCCTTGCACCCTCAGATTCTCTTGCTGCTTGTAGGAAGTTTACCTCGTGTAGAAAGAGCTTTCCCAGGGTTCTGGTTGATCTTATTTCCTGGGGGCTTAAAAGTAAATGGAAAGAAACACAACCTGTGTTGTTGTAGTTGATCTCAAGGTCATAACTTATACTCATCATCCTCTCCTCCAGTACTCATTCAAGACTCCCTTCACCCTTGGCTAGCTCCTTTGTTGGTCTAATTGGTGGCTTGCCTGGTGGGGTCACCAAGGCCCTCCTCTATTCTTCTCAGACAATGGCTACTCTACTTATCCCTTTAGCACTAAAACTGGACAACATAGCAAAAGAGATTTGTTGGTAGATCACCTGAGCTCAAAACACAGTCTACCTCATCCCCATCGTACAGCAATAGCCCTATCTCCTCCTGCTGATCTGAGCCAACTGTCCCTTTCAGTGGTCACTTGCTTTCTTCACTGCTAGTCCCTTGTCACGAAAGAACCAAAGTATCCAGATGGAAGACATAGCTTAAAATCTAGTGGGACTTTAATGTCTTCCCTGGTAAAATCATCACCTCTCTGAGAACCAGGAACTTTAGACCCACAGAGCCAAAAACTGCTGTGACAGAAATTGCAAATGCCCTAGAGGAAAACTGGGGGTGATGGTAAGTGACACCACTTCTAATTCCATCCTTTAATTTCCAGAGGATATAGCTTGTATTCTAGCTTCCAAAGGATATAGGACAATACAATGGCCCTTGATTTTTCAGTGTTAACCATGTGAAGGATGGCAATCCATCTTTACAAGGTATGATTTCCAACCTGGTACCTTAGTCATGTTTAAAATACCATTCCACCACTATACCAGACTGACAGTTTCTGGTTTGTTAGAACCATATCTTAGTCTATTCAGGCTGCTATAATAGAATACCATAGACTTGGTGGCTTATAAACAATGGAAATTTATTTCTCACAGTTCTGGAGACTGGAAAGTCCAAGATCAGGTTTGGTGTCTGGTGAGAGCCTGCTTCCTGCTCCATAGATTGCTGTTTTCTCTCTGTCTTCACGTGGTGGGTGGGGAGGGATGAGGGAGCTCTCTGGTCTCTTTTATAAGGACATGAATGCCATTCATAAGGGCTCCATCCTCATGACCTAAGCACCTCCCAAAGGTCTCACCTCCGAATACCATCACATTAGGGTTAGGTTTTAACATATGAATTTGGGCGGCGGGGGTGGGGTGGGGGAGGACATATACATTTAGTCCATAGTATGTGGTATAAAACAAGTGCAAGGAAGTAAAGGAAGCAGGACTGAGCAGAGGGACATTTTGATTTACACTGCATTTGCAACAAGAGGTCTCAGATAAGTCTAACAGAAGATCTGGAGCTGGGAACATCCTTCAGAGTTGTCTCAAACAGAGGTAAAGGGATGGGATCTTAGGATTTCTGCATCTAACATTGGCCCCTGGAAGAGAAGGAGGCTGTAACCAGGAGAAATACAGTTCCCTGGGGCTGAGGGCAATTTCCAGTGAAAGACACAGCTGTGAGCAAACAGCAGCCACTATTCTCAGCAACTAGGGAATGGATGCATTGGTTCTGAAGAGAGAATCTGGGCAGAATATCACAACCCACTCTTAACTACTTCTCATCATTCAGATTTTAGCTCAGTCGTCACTCTCTCTGGGAAATTTTCCCTGACCTTGACCCATCCCTTCTCTCTGCCACACACTGCACTCTGCCAAACTAGGTCAGAACTCCTTAGCTTCCTGCATTTTTCTTTCACGGAACTTGTCATATATTTAATTATATCCTTATCGGTATGATTCTTTGATTACTGTCTGTCCTCTCCATTAAATTGTAAGCTCCTAAATAACCTACATGGAGACTATGACATCATCGTCCACTATAGAACCTCTAGTGCCTAGCAGAGCACTGCCCACTTAATATTTATTTGAGTGAATATCCTGTTGATGAGTTACTGTCAAGGGCGTTGCTCACTGTAACAATGGCACCATTACATGGTAAACTCACCCAGCTAGCTATTACAAAGAGTGGATTTCCACAAGTAAGCATAACAACATTTCTGTCACAGAGGATTATGTTCTTGAACAACATTCACAGCTTCTGGGGAGCTTCATGTGAAGCTGTCAGAGAAGGTGAAACAACCACTCACTGGCCAGATTGTCTTGATACCTTCTTAAATCAGTGATATGATAGATGTGACCACCAAATCAACCTCGTCATTTTTTTTAAAAAAAAAAGGATGTACTAAAGTTCTGGAAACAATAAAAAGAAGCGCTTACAAAATTGTGTCTGCTTTGCCTTACGTGACTTGAATTCACATTTTAGTTCTATGTTTGTCACTCATGACACTGGTGAAATAATATGCAAATTCTAACCTAAGTCAGTAGAGCAACAGCACTTTGGGGGATGCATTTATTTTATATGTCAAAAGGCACTGTATGGTTCAAAGTTAGTTTTCTTCTAACGTACTGTCTCCAATACTGACTCTTACAGAGAATTTTTCTTTTGATTTATCTGAAGTGATTTTTAATTTTTTAATTTACAAATAAAGATCTTGTAGAAATTCTACTTACTCCTTATCTGTAACCATCTTTTTTATTTGTAATGAGACGTGTTCCCACAGGAAAAAAAAACCCTGAAAAACCATGGGGATGGTTAACACACTTTCAGAGGCTGCTGGTTCAACACCAAAAGATGACTTTCATTGTAGGACTTCAGCAAACCCTGTGCTAACATGGCTATCTGGGATTTACTAAATACTTTTATGTCAGTCGGCATACTATCTGGGATCCATACACTAAAATTTTAAAGTTCATATTTAAACCATTTATATCCATAGTAAAACAAACTCAGTAGGCTATACCAGGTATATAGGATTTCTTGATAGGTGACATTTCTGTTGAAGTCAAATTGCACTGTGACTGAGGGATTTCAACTGCTGTCAGATCCAGAGTTCTAGACCAGTGAGTTCTAGACCACTCTTTGCCAGGTGGCTTAGGGTGCTATTCCATGAGACACCATGAGATACAGACAAGGAAGCTTTGTTATAAATTCTGCTTTACTCTGTAAGAATATTTTCGAGGAGAAACTTCTTAACTGAGAGCGAGTTCATCTAAGCATGTTTCATAAGACCCGAACATCCATTTTAAACTTTTACCACCAATCTCCATGGCACGTATCCATAGAAAACTCTAATTTGGAAAGATCCATGCACCCCAATGTTCATAGCAGCACTATTTACAATAGCCAAGACATGGAATCAACCTAAGTGCCCATCAACAGACGAATGGATGTGGTACATAAATATATACAATGGAATACTACTCAGCCATAAAAAAGAATGAAACAATGCCATTTGCAGTAATATGGATGGACCTAGAGATTATCATACTAAGTGAAGTAAGCCAGACAGAAAAAGACAAATATGATATGATATTGCTTATAAATGGAACGTAATCTTAAAAAATGGTACAAATGAACTTATTTACAAAACAGAAATAGACTCACAGAGATAGAAAACAAACTTACAGTTACCAAAGGGGAAGGGGGGGGAGGGATAAATCAGGAATTTGGGATTAAAATATACACACTATATAAAATAGGTAACCAACAAGGACCTACTGTATAGCACAGAGAACTATTCAATATCTTGTAATAACCTATAATGGAAAAGAATCTAAAAAAGAAAAATATATATATATGTACGTATATCACTGAATCACTTTGCTGTACACCTGAAGCTAAGGCAACGTTGTAAATCAACTATATTTCAATAAAAATTTAAAAAATAAAAGTTTACCACCAACAGCTTGGCATGTACTATTTATGAAGCATGAATTTCCAGAGACTATTGTTTGCAAAAATGGCTCTGTGTTTATCTCAGATAAAGGTAAGGTATTTGTGAACAGAACATTGATCTGAGCAGTCAATATCGTGCTTTGTCACCCTGCATTAAACGGTTGTGTTTACAGATTAGTGCAGAACACTAAGGCTGTCCTGAAGCAAATTGGATCTGCCAAGTGTTTTGCTGTGTAATATGTCATCTTCTGTTCCAAATAGTAGTGAGTCACAACGAATTATCAAGTGGCCATATCTCAGGATTTGAGTGTCTGATAAATAATGGATTGTATCCCATGATCCTGCCACTCGTACCACCTTAATATAAGATTTATTATTTGCTGGGAATTATGAAACCGGAATCATTTTGTTTTCATTGAACAAATACGTGCATAGCACATGCTATATCAGTCTCTGTTCCAAATGCTCTATAAGCATTAAGAGATGCGTTTAGGACACTGTAATTGAGAACACAGGTTATATGTCATAGGACATGGAAGAAAGGTGGAATTATTGCTCATCTGTATGTTAATCAGTTATTCCCGCAGAGACACTCACAGCAAGACCACTGAAAGCTGCTCCTATAGAGCCTCTTGGAGTGGCTCATTCTGTGACACTGCCCGACATTCAGCCAATAGCATCTTAAAAACTTTATGCTCTACTGTTGCTTGTGTTCCATGACATTAATGGATTGCCTGGTCTGTAAACTGTTTTCCTTATTAAACACAAACACCTACTTCAACTGAACCTTCCCGACTTTGACAGATGACACACCAGAACTAGCAGGCTTCACTGCAGCTTAAATGAGTGTGTGCACTCATTTATCCCCAGGTATTTTCACTGTACAGTGGTCTGTTTGTTTGTTCCAAAATAAAAACAAACAGGGTGATGTTTTCTACTTCAGGCTCTACTAGCAGTTCTTTGTAGAATGCATGAAAGTTGTTTGCGAGTACATTTTTCCTTATAAAGAAAAATATTTAGTGAAGGTGTCCAATAACAGATCATAGTGAGCACTTAACTCACTACGTTGGCTGATAGAGTGATGAGAGGGAGTGTGGAAAATTTTCAGCCAATTATTACCCTGATTTCTAGCTTGAACTTCATCTTATTCTCATACCAGTTCCACTCAATGAGTTGTCTTATGAGTTAATACCAAGCCGCGAACAAAATTAGAACACTTATTCTTGAGTTTAAAGTAAATAACACAGCACTCTAAAAAATTAAGTTGGCTGATTTCTCTAACACTAAATGAAAGATTTTTAGAAAGCACAATTTCTCTGACTATGTATATTTCAATCTAAGTAAGTTTCACTTAATTAACAAACCTCGTGGCTATTGGGGAAACGACTGATTCCACAAGGAATGCCTCATTTGAGTGCCAGCCTTCTGAGTGAATTGAGAACGTAAATGTCATGAATTACATTTGACTCAGTACATTAAGTGTAGAGCGTCTCTGGTCATTAAATTATTATTTAAATTATTTAAGGGTGAGCAGGTTACTCCTTGTCCCCATTGCATTGCTTGTTAGCAGAATAGCTCCGTGTCTAAATCTCTGTGGACTGCTATAATCGTGCTAGTTTTGCTAAAAACTTTTGGAATTTTTCTTTCATTTGGTACTATGGCAACCAAATAGTCATTTCTAAAATGTTACTTTGCCACCTTATTGGTACTTATTTTAATAAAAGTCGATTATGTGTTTTGGCTTTCTGATGTCCCCCTGATGTCACAAGTTAATAATAATTTTTAAAAATCCAAATAGCCTAATTTTCTTCCAAGCCAGTAATATTCCACTACTCTAAAACAGGCTCATTAAGGGCTGAGTGTTCTGATTTCTCTAAGAGTGAGAGATAAAAGAGCAAAAGAACTTAGTAGTAACTCAATTCCACCAAGCGCCCTAGTAGAGAGACAGATGTTAAGAAGACTGGAATCACCGAAGTGATGTCCGAGGATACATCTCTTACCCCAGCTATTAAAGTAACTCAAATCTGGTACAGTCTCAATTTTATTCTCAATGACAATTGATTCTAATCATCAGTATATCAGAAATGGGTGTCAATGTTTCAGCCACGTTGGACAGCAATTTGGCAGTTCCTCCAAATGTTAAGCAAAATCCTACCCTATGATCCAGAAAATAGGTATGCAGGACAAATAAAAATATGTGTCCATGCAAGAAGTTATACAGGAACGTTCATAGTACCACTATTTATACCAGCCATAAAATGGAAACAACCAAATTGTCCATAAACTGATAAACGAACAAAATGGTGTATACCCATACAATCCAATAATATTGGGGAATAAAAAGAAATGAAGTACTGATGCATGGTACAACATAGAGGAACCTTGAAAACATTTTGCTAATTGAAAGAAGTCAGTCACAAAGGAACATACAATGTACTGAACTGTTCAGAATACGTGGTTCTATAGGGACAGAAAATAATGATTGCTTAGACCCTGGAGATTGGGGGAGAGTAGATTCCTAATGAGGAAAGTGGGGATTGACTGCCAATGGGTATGGGAGTTTCTTTTGGAGGTGATGAAAATGATCTAAAATGAATTGTGATGGTCACACAACTCAGTTTAAGATGCTAAAAACGACAGAAATGTATGTTTGAGTTGGGTGAATTCTACGCTCTGTCATTTTTATTTCAATAAAAATATTAAAGATAGGTACCATTTTTTGAGTGCTTACTATGTGTCAAAGACTGTATTAGGAAGTTTTTACACATAAACTTATTTAATTCCCAGAACAACCTTTTTATAGCTGAGGAAACCAAAGCTTGAAGATGTCAAGTAACTTGCCACAACTCCCACAGCCAGGAATTTGCAGAAAAAGTCAGTCTGACTCCCTAAATTACTAAGCTACGCAGTATGGTCATCACCATGCTACCTCCAAAAAGGCAGCAGTTGTAAGAGTATTCAGCAAATCAGGGTGGTTTTAAAGCAAACATAACATTTTGCTAACATGTGGTAACCCCCCAAAAGCAATCAGCCTTACTCAGGTGCCTTTATGATGGGGATACCACCTACTTGACCTAGATAGTCTGGGTGACACAATTTTTGTTATTAAAATGGTAAGGTGGTTAAAATCAGTCAAACTCCCTGTCTTTAAAAAGATTCAGAGGGATTTTTTTAAACTCAGAGTTTCATAAAGGACAATGAGACAATTGAGAAGACTCATGACACAAACTTTTTAATTGACTTCATATTTAATTAAAGTATAATCATATAGTACAAATTACAACTAATAATCATGAAAATCTGGTATGAACTTCCACTTGAGAATTGAGAACGTTACAGAGTAGTAAAGAAGAAACAAATGAAAAGAGTGCCCCTCTGGTCACAGTCAGCTAAGGATTTCTCCAATTCTGGAGTGTTACACACTGTATATGAATTCTTCACAATAATCCCAACATGTATGTTATTATTACAACTGATTGATGATTAAACTATATCTTAGAAAGGTAAATCATCAATGTCACACAGTTAGAAAGTGAAAGAACCTAGATTTAACCTGAGCTTTTTGTTTAGAGGTCAAGCCCTCCCTTCTCCATGAGGCTATACTTGCACGTATTGTATTGGTCGTTAGAAATGATGTGTCACAATGTGAAATTAGAATACAAATCCCCTGCTACTAAGTCCAAATGATGAAGAAGATAATTCATGGTTCTCAATAAATTTCAGACATCCTACAGTTTATCCTCTCATCCCAAATCACATTATTTCTTTCCCCAGATATGTGCCTACTCACCAGTGTGGCAGGGACTTTGGACAAATGCATGTCAAGACCCCTTCTAAATATTCCATGTCACCAACTGTCTAAACATCACACATCTAAGGCATTAAGACTGTGTCGTACTTGATCGTACAGGCAGGAGCTCCTAGTTTGTGGCAATGCCAAATATATTGATCTCAAATCGTACCATTATTATCACTATGGTCCAAATGCCGTGTGTGGCCATTAACATTGAAACTCATCAGTGCATTCAGCTGCATCTGTTTTCCAACTGGTCTTTTTTTAAACTTTTTATTTTATATTGGAGTATAGCCGATTAACAATGCTGTGGTAGTTTCAGGTGCACAGCAAAGTGACTCAGCCATACATATACAGGTATCCATTCTCCTCAAACTCCCCTCCCATCCAGGCTGCCACATAACATTGAGCAGAGTTCCCTGTGCTATAGAGTAGGTCCTTGTTGGTTATCCATTTTAAATATAGCAGTGTGTAGCTGGTCTTAATGTGATAAGCACTGTCCTGTAAATAACCTACATGATTATCTTCTAAAGAGAAAATGAGAAATTGTATAACAGCAGTATTCTAAATCTCATTTTTTCTGATCTATTCACTAGTGAATCACCTACATTTCCTAAACACTCTTAGTACTTGACTACAAAGTTAAATTATTTTTCCCTCTTTCTTCAATCTGTCTTTTCATACTGGATAATTGATTGGTTTGCCTGTATTTTCCATTAAGTAGTATAATTTCAGCTGAAAGTGTGTGACTCCTAGGTGTTGAAAGTTATAGGCAGACTATTGCATTTTCTTTTCAGTTCCCTAAATATCTAAACAAAACCCCTTAAGCCCCCCAAATCCAAAGAGTTTACAAAATTAAACTGCTTTTCCCCTAATCATAATCATTGCTTGCTAATAAATATTTCTCTGGGTTTAGATTAATTAATATTGGGAGGATAGAAAGAAAATAACCAAGCTAAAATTTTAAAATATATTTAGCTTATCAAGTAACAGAAAATTATAAAATACCGTATAAATTAGAGACAAAAGATTGTGGAGAATCAGGCACTAAACTTTATAATTTGTACCTCTAACAAAGAGACATGAAGTGAAACTGTTATCTTACCACCCGGAAGCCTGTCTTTTACTTAATACAAGATTTCGAGCAAGCTACTTAATCTCCCTACATCTCAGTTTTCTTATGTAGAATGAGATGACGCTTAGAGCTTTGTTAGCTCTATAGCTTACAATTCCAAGAAATTTGATCATTTCCATATCTACCGAATACATAATAAAATTGAAAACAGTAGAAGTAGAGCTTATAAAAATAAATTAAATTTCTCTAGAATATTTTTTACTGAAAAGAAATTATAAATTAAAGGACCAAAATTATTTTGCATTATATATTACTTAGATCTAATCTCAATAATTCTAAACATCTCAAGTTATGTTTCATTAATTTGTTTTGTTTCATGACACATTATATTTGATGCTAAATCTTTCTGTTGCAGAGGGCATGAATTACTTTTCTTTTACTAAAATCTAGATCTATAAAGCCTTTTACCAAGCATGTATATGCACATGTGGGTGAGCCGAGAGAGACACCAAGAGAGGTAGAAAGGGAGACAGAGAGAAGGAAAGAGGAAATAGAAAAAGTATGAATAGAAAAATTTTTAAGTCTCCTTTCGTATATATAGGTAATCTCTCCTATATATTTACCAAGAAGAAAAGAAATAATAAGTGGAAAGCAACATAAAGTTCAGGTAATATCTGTATGTTGTGACATATTTTCTTTTCCCATTTGTGGAAACCAAGTGATGTGACACTGCTAAAATTTAAGCAACGGAATTAGAATTAGTACTTCAAATACTAAGAGTGGGATTGTTTGGTAATAAGTGGTTAACCATCACTAAACGTTCCTATATTCTTAGAAAAACATGATCAAGCATGATCCAAAGTTTCTAAGAAACTCTGGTATTGAACTCAAGTGCATTTTAAGGTAAAATTTTATTTAAACTGAATTGTGTGATGATTTTCTTTCAAACCCATTCAAGATTTTTTCAAAGAAATAGTAAGCAAAGAGCACATCATAAGGAGTGTATGTATGAGTTGTACTGTCACAGACGAGCAAGATGTTAGCTATATCATCCTCAACCTAATAATGAGACACACTGTAATATACTCTCTATGTAAAGAAGAAATTTAAAAGTTAATTTCTTACATATCTCAGTCTGAATGATGTGTAAATATTGGTCCCACTGAAGTTCATCTCTTCATAATGGAAAGCTAGCACATGAAGCATTGTATTCACTGTGAAGATCACAGGATCTGAGAGATGAATTAACTTGTGAAAATACATTTTCTCATCATCACAGCACTGGCTCTATCACAGTAAACAACTTGAGTCAATTAGTTCAAGGGAAAGTACTTATCCGACATCTTTCAGCAGTATGGGTGGGTCTCTGAAAATTAAAAATGTGTGTATCAGTCCCAGCTTTACAAGCATATGTGACAAAGTTGAAACAGGCAAATGCATCTGATTTGGATTTTGTGAATGTATTGTCAAGGACCAGGTGATGGTAAATACATGAAGCTGTTCTGTCCAATAAGGTGGTCACAACTCACATGTGACTATTTAAATTTAAACCAATAAATTAAGTAAACTTTAAAATTCAGGTCCTCTTGCATTCACTACATTTTTTATGTTCAATGGCCACATTTGGCTAGTGACTACATTATTGGACAACACATGTAAAGAACATTTCCATCAATGCAGAAAGTTATATTGGATAACAGTGGTTGGTAGAGATAGTTTAATATTTTATTTTCTTGATAATATGTAGGCTTCCTTTTATGTAATAGAATAGTTTCTAAAAATATAAAAAGAGTTTGTTTAGTATCATCCAACTCTAAATGCAAGCAGAAAATTAGTTCTGTAGGGAAATAGTTTCCCCTTAAACTCTAACCTCCATGAAGTCATGTTATGTCATCATATTAACTACTGCATCCTCAACATCTCTAAGAGTGTCTGGCACACAGTAGGTGTTCATTATGTATTTGTTACATTATTTCATTTATTTATTTATGCTGTGGATAATTCCTGTTTAAGTACTGTAAAAATTCATGTAGTCGGCAAGTATTAATTAAATTCATGATATTTCAACCTAACATAGACTGAAATTTATGCCTGAACTCTAGAGAGAAAAAGCATTTTAAAAGCAAATTAAAAGTAATATTATAAGGTACATAATTTCCTTAAAAGAATAAAGTGGCTAAATGTCTTTGGAACTTTAGCAGCTCTATTTAGAATATGCTAATTACAAAAGCATCTTCAATTAAAACTGACCTTAAAAGATTCTATTTAGCAAGAGTTTCTTACCAGTGTTCCTTCTAATTACAACAGATATTTAGAATGAAAATAGTCCGTAAGACAGACATCTCTAATGTAGACTGACCTTTCCACAAATCGTCTTAATTACTGAAATTTTGCTTCTTGAGCTACTTTACTACATCATTTATTCTGTCACTATCTTAAAGATAAATGGGAAAACATAGTTAAAATCTTAGTTCAAAGTTGCTTAACAGCCCAAGAACTTTGACCTGTTATACAAGAGGTGAGATAATAGCAGGAAACAGGACTAAGGCAAAGTGCGGTAAGATAGTGCATGACTACAAATTAGGGCAACCTTGTTCAGTGACTGTTGATTTACACAGTGTAAGTCAAGCACAGTTCTAGTTCTGAGAATGCATGTTGAGTGATTAATTAAGTAAGCCCAGGACTCCAAGGGGTTTATGTATGTAGTCAGCATCTGTTATTTTGCCTACCCAGCATCAATTCCCTGTTCTGGTAATAGCATCCTGATTTTGCTTTGATGTTCAGCTTTACTCCTAATTTGAATCAGTCTTGGCAGACAGACCCAACTCTCCCCTGCAGAGGGGTAGGGGTAAGCTAAGTCAATAAGAAGCTGTCTCCCTGGAATTTGCACCTTTAGCAAAATTCTACAGAACCTGAAAAGAACAGATGTCTTTTCTTCTTAGTTAAAGAAGAGTAGCCCTTGCTCGCCGCAGCTAGAGAAAGCCTGCACGCAGCAGCAAAGACCTGATGCAGCCAAAAATAAATAAATTAATTTTAAAAAATTTGCGTTTGAGAAATTTAAAACTGTATGAAATCCAAGACAGAAGAAATAGAATTAAAATAGCTTTCATACTGAAGCAAGAAGGTATATATTTTTGAACCCCTCCTTCCTTCAACCCATACACACATACTGTAGTGACTAGAGTATTGTCAGAAATATAGTAGTCAGTAAGAATAAAATTGAATTGAGCTTAATTGCCGAAGAAATGGTTTAGAATAAATACAAACAATTTAAGATTTAAAACCAATTATCAGAGCCCTTTCATAACCAAAAACAACTGCCTAATTATACCAATCATTTAAGTAAAACTTAACTGAAACTAGAACAATACATTATATGACTATGTCCCTAGGAAATGCTTCAAGGGACAGAACATTTTGATTCTCCATCATATATCCACATTGGCACACCAGAGAAAATCATGTATTCTAGACTACTCAAAATCTAGAAACATTTTAAGGAGTCACATCTTCCTCTTTTAAGGCAATTTCTTTCAAAGGTTAGTCATCAGGATGGGAGAGCATCTTTAATAGTTTCATCTCAGTGTCCATTTATACACACAGCATCTATTCACTGAAATCTATCAGCCAATGTCTGTATCACATTGAAGCCCCAAGATACATCAGGACTGAAGAGCTGTGTAATGTTGAGAAGGCATTGAATTTCCATTTTAATTTTATTTCATTCAATAGTGCCCTTAGGATAGTTCCACAGAACATATCAAAATGCTGTCATTGAGCAAGGAATATGAGATTATTAAGCAAGGGAATTAAATGTTACACGCCTAAAATACCACAGAGGATAATTATGATTAGCTTTGTAAACTTAAATAAGTAATTTCTATGTCAGTTATTTGTCCCAAATTTTATAACCTGGCAATACATTTACTTAACTAACTATAATGAGAAGAGATTGAAGACCTAAATAAAGTCCAAAATAATTGTTCTCTGCCCAACAATGCAATCTTTCTCCTACACTTGAAGCCACTAAAAAAAAAAAAAAAAGGACCTGATTTTCCCCTGCTCAACTTCATCCCAGATATTAGTGCCTAAATGTAGCCTCTGTATTTATGTAAAGTTATTAGCAGATGACCAAGCTACTAAAAGAATGATTTTGAATGCACTAAAATTTGCAGAGAGCATAATCTTAGATATTTAATGACATATATAATTTATATTCATGTGATAAAAACTTGGTGTGGATGGTAAGCTGTTCATATAAATTGATGCAATTCATTGCAAACTCCCAATTGAAGAGTCGTTTCTATCAAGATTACTTAGCTTTGGGCTTCCCTGGTGGCGCAGTGGTTGGGAATCTGCCTGCGGATGCAGGGGACACGGGTTCAAGCCCTGGTCTGGGAGGATCCCACATGCCGCGGAGCAACTAAGCCCGTGAGCCACAACTACTGAGCCTGCGTGTCTGGAGCCTGTGCTCCGCAAGGGGAGAGGCCACGACAGTGAGAGGCCCGCGCACAGCGATGAAGAGTGGCCCCCGCTCGCCGCAACTGGAGAAAGCCCTCGCACAGAAACGAAGACCCAACACAGACAAAAATAAATAAATAAATAAATTTATTTTTTTTAAAAAAAAGATTACTTAGTTTTGAGCAACAAAATATGATTCTGGCTTAAGCAAAATGTATTAGAAGAATATGACCGAGCTAAATTAATCAACAGGAGGCTTGAGGAAAGGGCAGTAGCCAAGCATCAAGCACCCCAAGTGTTTTATCAACTCTGCAGCTGAGATGGAAGGTATTCTCAGTCTCTGTTTTGTTTTTTTCTGAGCAGAACTAACATTCTCTGGCCAGAATAAAACTGGCCTTTATCTGGAGAGATGTATTTACTCAAAATGAAAGTAGCCGGCAGTAAAGAAAGGGAGATAGATGCTGTCCTCTATAACTCTGCAACTGAAAGTATTCCTAAGAGATTAACAACAACAGCAAAACTAACATATTGTGAGAATAAGAAAGGCAATTGCACACAGGACTTTTCAGACATGAAGCCAGTTGTTAGATTCTCAGGGCTGGGATGTCACTGTCATTTCCGTTTAGACAGTAGCCCAGGCAGCCCTGCTCTGGAGGAAGCAGGATAATCCTCAGGTACTGTATACAATTACCTCTGCAGAGAATATGGGTAGTTGTCAGAAGTTCTTGACTATGATGTCAGAGGCTATCAGATATACTCCCAAAGTTGTTGCTCTCTTTCCTAAGAAGAATTATGTAGTAGTAATGATGCTGAGACAACCATTCAAAGGCAAGGCAGAAAAAAAGGTTTCCTAACCAGCATAACGACACTGAGGATGTAATAAGACCAGAGCCTAGAAAAAATCAAGTTATCCTGAATGGCTTTTCCATGTGGCAGAGAGAAGCATGGTTAGGAATTCCTTAAATGTCACTTAAAAATTGAAGATCTGGGGAGTGGACCTTGCCTACTTTCACTTCCAGGATGTGGTAAGGAGGGAGCAAAGTCCCTGAGAGGCAGTGGGAGTGCAAAAGTAGGTCTCATCCAAATGAAAGAGTGTCATTCAACAGATTTACTAAAAAAAGAAAAAGAAAAAAGAAAGAGGAGGAGGAAAGGAGGATATTGAAGAGGAGGAGAAGTGAACGGTGGAGGGAGGGGGAAGCAGTAGGGAGAGGAGAGGGAGAATGAAAAAAGGAAAGAAAAAGAGAAAGAAAGAAACTTCATCCAGATTCTTCATCCCTGATGAGAAGGAAGGCACAAAAGTGGAATTTCTTGAAAAACAGGAAAGCTGGGCTTCCCTGGTGGCGCAGTGGTTGAGAGTCCGCCTGCCGATGCAGGGGACGTGGGTTCGTGCCCCGGTCCGGGAAGATCCCACATGCCGCAGAGCGGCTGGGCCCGTGAGCCATGGCCCCTGAGCCTGCATGTCCGGAGCATGTGCTCCGCAACGGGAGAGGCCACAGCGGTGAGAGACCCGCATACCGCAAACAAAACAAAACAAAACAAATTAAAAAACAAAAAAAGAAGGAAAACAGGAAAGCTTGAGCTCATTAGAAGATAAGACTCCCTTCCTTCTCTAGCAGTCAGTCTTACTTGTTTTACCCTTCCTTGTTTGACCCTTAAGAGTGTTTGTTCGGATATATGTCCATGTCAGGCCACAGTCTTCTGAGATGGTTGTTGACAATTATTAATGTTTATTTTTGAGATCCATTACATCTGCCTAGGATTCCAAACTTTTAAGTAAGAAAAAAATTTAAAAACATATTGCCTTCTAAAAAAGAACTACCATTCTTCTATATTATCATTTCACATTCAATTAGTCCCTTTATCTGGCAAAAATACTTCAACTTTTCCAAAGACACAATGTTATAAAGGTAGAGTATGTTCTCTAGCTCATTGAGATGAAGCTAATTTTGAAACCAAGGGGTGTTATTTATAGATATTGAAAACAGGTGGAGAGATGACTGCTGTTGGTCTTTTTTAAAAACATTGCATTTTATTAAAAGATTTTTCTGAACTTTCAGAAATGTTTTCATGAATGATCATTCTGATCCTACCACATTTCAATAGGTTTGAGAAAGGGTTCAACAAGTCAAGACTTTCCTGCCAGAAAGAAAAGAAGATAATGCTTACCCTGGAACATGATGAATGTTTAGTCAAATCAGCCTGATTATAACACTGAAATTAGCCCAGGTCCTGAGAGCATTAGGCTCTTTTTATGTTGTCCCAGAGTTCAAGATTCTGTGGCAAATGTCAGGTGCCACCTGCCTTTCCATGTCACAATGCCCACCAGCCAAGATATTTCATTGTTAAAGAATCCAATCAGCAAACTCTCTGGTTTCCTCTGATGAGTTTAATACAGACCTGGAGTTATTTAAGGCAACTTGGATTTACATTCTCTTTTAATCATTGTCTTCTACTTTGAGGATAATTTTCTATTAAGGAAAGCTTAAATTCAATAGAATTGCCCAATTTTTATTATTGCGTCCAACTCCAAACAAGTTTAGTCTTGTTGCATATAGTCGAATTATTTTCTTTTCCTCGAAATTTTCACAAGTTTTGATTCTTTCTGACTTGTACATACTATTTTTGCTCATTTTCATATATGCTATTATTTGTACTTTTCTGAATTGTCATTTGAATACACACACATTTGTAATTCTCCCATTTTCATTCTTTTTTTTTTTTTGTGGTACGCGGGCCTCTCACTGTTGTGGCCTCTCCCGTTGCGGAGCACAGGCTCCAGACGCGCAGGCTCAGCGGCCATGGCTCACGGACCCAGCCGCTCTGCGGCGTGTGGGATCTTCCCGAACCGGGGCATGAACCCACGTCCCCTGCATGGGCAGGTGGACTCTCAACCACTGCGCCACCAGGGAAGCCCCATTTTCATTCTTATTGGAATTATTTGTGTTATCAAAGTGTTTTCTTAAACTTCCCTTACTTCTCGTGCCATGTTTTCTTTTAGGGTTTTTAACCAAATCTCTTTTTTCTCTGAATTTTCTAAAAGATTCTTGTGTAAAACTAGGATATCTGCCTAGGACATCTGCACAATTAGGGTATCTTCCTAATTGTGTGAAATCTTATTTTTTATTTCAAAAACTCTACCATGGCAACATGACTTTTCTTACATTTTCCATTACTTTAACCTCACTAACTAGTTCATCATTGCTGATGAAAATTAAGTCCAAAGTAGTAGTTGCTCTCATTCCTTCTTCTAACACAGGAAGGATAAAATTATACTTGTTAGTGTGTGTGTATGTATGTGTGTAAAAGCATACAGAGTTAATATTTGGGAACATCAAAATCAATAGTTTCATAATATAAAATGAAAAATAACCTTGATTTTTAATTTTTATTATTGTTTTTATGGGGGTGACTGAAATCATAAATTAGACAAACAACTCCTAATGGTAGAATTTTAATATTACTTAGTTTTAGATATTCTTACACATTAAGGAAAATTTAACTGCATTGGGAAAAAATATTTTATATTCATTCTATACATTTAGAAAGCTAGAGATTTAAACTTTTTTCTGGGAAATCATAGATCTATTGATATGCTCCATCTGAGTTAAATTTTGTTGGAATTGTTTCATTATGATATTTTTGTAGGGGAGAACCTCTCAGGTTATTTAATGACCTAATTTTCATCAGGTCTTCACTACACCCTCTGAAGGCTGGATACTTGTGTTGCTAATTAGCCACTATTTATTTTTGAATAATGCAACACTTCCCTTGTCACATTCCTTAATTAGCTACTAAGATATAAAACAACTCTTTAACTATGTTATTACAGCCACAATTATGAATTATATATTGATAAACTGATAACTATATAGTCATGGTCAGCTCTTGCTTGTGTTACTGACCAACATTCATTAGGGTTGGGATATGCACCAAGTTTCCGCCAAGGCAGGAGGTTGGAGTGATGGTGGCTAGAGGTGAATAAAGCACAGCCACTTCTTTTAAGCACCTGTTCAAGCAAGAATGAGATATGAGTTAAATATGAATCACACATACCACCATATTTGCAACTAACTGTAAGGCATTTACAAAGTGTCCATAAATGAGATAAAGGGTCACACTAGTCCACAAATGAGAATGGCGTACATTCATATTTACTCAACATCAAGTTATACCTTATCTTCTTTCAAAAAAAAAACTTTTTTTAATTAGACACACAAAAAATGGAAACCTCCAAGAACTCTTGGGGTCCATGCACAGAGGCTACTCATACATTTCTCAGCTTCTTCACCCAGCCTCAACTGACATGATTTCTTTCCCAGTATGTGGTAGGAGCTGAGGACCGACCTCCAAGTGCAGGACTGGACATAGTCATTCCTGCAGCTGCTGTCATAAGAACTGAAGTAGAGACTGCGTGTGTCCTGCAGAAAAAAGGTCCTGGGGCTCTGAACTCTAGATTCTAGCTGAAAATAAAAGTGGAAAATATGTGCTGGGACACACACAGACCTTGAAAATGATTAGACAAGGCAAAGATAAATTACTCGTGCTTGTCAACAACTGCCCTGCCTAAAGAAAATCGAAGTGAGTGCTGTGATCTGTCAGCTAAGATCACCGGCAGCGTGAATGACAGTAGCAGCAACACTGAACTGGATGCAGCTTGTGGAAAGTACCACTGAGCATGCACAGTGTCTCTCACTGACCCAGGGATGGATGCCTTAAGATGGCTTGGTTGAAATCCAGTTACTATAGGACCTGAGATATACTCAAAAACACAGAACTGAAATAGACAAGTAAACTTAGAAGAAAGTTCCTGATGTGCATGCTCTACACTTGATGAGCTTAGTTATCTCATAATGATCATATTGTTAACAGACGTTCAATAAAGTAATATACAATGACCTGTAAAACATGAAAAGATGCCCATCCTCCCTCCTAATAAGAGAAAAATAAATTAAAACTAGGCTGAGATACCGTTTTTCACACACTGTGCTGGCCAAATAAGGTTTTAATAAACATGGTAAAGTGTGAAGAAACAGGCATTTTTCAGACATTGATCATGGAAAAATAAATTGATATAATTTTTGTGGAGTGTGGTTTGGCCATATCTATCAAAATTACAAAAGGGCATTCCCTTTGACCTAGCCCTTTTTGGATGTTTATACAACTGTCTGCTTGCACACAAGCAAGAGGACCTGCAGAAGGCCATCTTTGCCACAGAACTTTAATAGCATAAACACCCTAACAATCACCAGTACAAGATCGATGAAATAAATTATAGCACATCTACACAATGGGATATGGTACAGCTCTAAAAAAGGAGGAAGAAGCTTTTTTTGTACTAATGTGGAAAAATCTATTATTATATACACTGTATATGTCTTTTCCATAAAAAGAATTTTAAAAAAATTTGTACTTGCATGTGTATGTATAAGTAAATCCTTGAAAAATACATAAGAAATTAATAAATGGTTAGATTAGGTGAAGTATTGGAGGAGATGGGGGCTGCTTGTTTTGTTTATTTTTGTTTTTGAAGAAGTGGGAACTAAACTGATGGAGAGAGGGATTTTTCACTCTCTACTTTTTATATTTAAACAATTGAATGTATAAATAAACAGAATTTTAAAAAATTGTATCTGTAGCCATGAAGTTGACTAGAAGCAGAATTGAAACATGGTGTTCCTTGGTATTTTTATGAACCCAATCTTTCTGTCAAATCTGGTTGCCAGGAAACAGAGGGCCATTTGTTTGGAGGCATCTGTATTCTTCAACCTCGTCTGGCAAATTCACAAAAGTCAAAGTCTTTGCTCAAGCCTGTCCCAGGTGAAAAATTCCTTTTGATGTTGCAAAGGTTTGCATCGTGCTATCAGCCCTCTTGCTATCATAGTGGTTTCAGTACCTTTACTTATTACTTTGTACTGGTGTGTACTGTGTATGCAGAAGTATCCTTTCTCTGGTAGTCATAAGCCTGAGCCGAACAGTTAGATATCCAAGTGGAAATGCCCAGTAAGAAGTTTGATACACAAAGGTGCATTTAAGGGGAAAGTTTTGAGTACAAATACAAGTTCGGGATTCATCACCATTTAATTGGTATTTAATTCATGAGATTGGATGAAATCACTCTCTGAGTCTGAGTTCCCGTGAAAAGAGCCTGAAACTAGGATTTATAGGCAAGTGGTTTATTCAAGAGGTGGTCCCTGGGAGCAGGATGAAAGCCCATGGAGAACAAAAGAAGGCAGGAAGAAAAGCCGATAAAATCCTAAATTATCAGGTTAGTCAATGGCTTAGGCAATCAGAAGGTCCACTGGAACCTTCTGAAAATCATTTAAAAGGCTTCAGTGTTGTCCCACCTGAGGGTTAACTGGGAGAAAAATTTATCCATCAAGCTCCTGTCTCCCTGTGGTTAAGGTGTCATGGGAAGTGTGAGGATGTTTCTTAACTCACAGAAACGTCCAGGTTGAGCTGCAGTGCTTGATGGGTCAGTCCCCACACCAAAGGTAAGAGAAGTCTCAGGGCAGAAAGTAAAGATGAGGTAATCGCAGCTGCACGAAGCTAGTAAATTCCCACATACAGAACTCTTTGGCACAGTCATGGCTGAAATCGGAAGTAAGGAAGTCAGGCAGACCATAAGAGAACTCTACTAAGTAAGAGATATGAGAACTAACTCTGGAGCACTTTAATGATAGATGTTGAGGCGGTAAAGAACACACAGTATAGGTGACAGAGGAGCAGCCAGAGTTGCAGAAAGCAAGCTATTTTCTATTGTGTGCCAGTCCAGGTCAACGAGGGCCTTTGAAAATGGTAAAACGAACTCTTACATTTGAAAATGGGGCTGCCCTGGTGGCGCAGTGGTTGAGAGTCCGCCTGCCGATGCAGGGGACACGGGTTCGTGCCCCGGTCCGGGAGGATCCCACATGCCGCGGAGCGGCTGGGCCCGTGAGCCATGGCCGCTGAGCCTGCGCGTCCGGAGCCTGTGCTCCGCAACGGGAGAGGCCACAACAGTGAGAGGCCCGCATACCGCAAAAAAAAAATATATATATATATATTTTAAAGATATTAACAAAATGATTCTAAAATTTCGGTGGAAAAGAAGAACAAAGTTGGAGGACTCATGCTGGAGTTATTAGATAAAACCAAAAGCACAACTCATAGAAAAATAGATGCTGGACTTCTGCTCTGTGAAAGGTATTGTTAAGAGAACGGAAAGACAAGCCACAGACAGAGAAAAAATATAGCCAAAACCAGGAAGCAACCAAGATGTCCTTCATCTGATGAACTGATAAACAAACTGTGGTACATCTACATAATGGAATACTATTCAGTGATAAAATGGAAACGAGCCAGCAAGCCACACAAACACATAGATGAGTCTTAATGCGTATTTATATGTGAAAAAAGCCAGTCGGGAAAGGCTATATCCACTCTCATTGCATTTATATGACATTATGGAAAAGGTAAAATTGTAGAGATGATGAAAAGATCAGTGGTTTCCAGGAGTTTGGAAAAGGGGAAGGTTGAACAGCTGAAATCACTAGGCATATGCACTGTAACTGAACATTTGAGTAATTGGATGACAGACTGTGGAATCAAGGTTTCCCACTATTGGGTTGGGAGGTTACAGACAAGCAAGGGAAGAGGCTAGAATGATCCATGTGACAGTGGATTAGATTTAGACACATCAGCATAGACTCATGTGTAGTTTAATATAGTTACGGATTGATAACATACAGAAATACTTATAGATACATATATACATATACATGGGTTGGTATACAATCATATTTCCTTGCCTTTCCTGCTGAGATAACTTAAAAGCAATCAGTCCAGCTAGTGCTCAGATCTTAGTTTCTAACACAATTCCTCAAAAAGAAGAACAAGAATTCCTTGGAGAAATGGATAAATCCAACCAGGTCATGGAATATGCAAAATAAACCTGGAGCATTTTGTCATGCCAGAAAATAAGGAAGTACTGAAAAAAAAAAAAAAGAAAGGAAAGAAAAGGATAGCAATTCTGGAACTATATCGAATGAGTCACCAAATGAAAGCACTCCAATGGCCAAAACTGGAACAGAGTCACCAAACTGGAACAGAGTCACCAAATGAAAGCACTCCAATGGCCAAAACTGGAACAATTTGGGCAACACAATAAATGAAGTAGTATTGGATTATAACCTAAAGTATAAAATCAATATCCATGAGTCCATACTGATATAAATAAATGATTGGAGAAAGAAAGGCAGAGGGAGAGAGAAAAGGAAGGAAGGAAGGAAAGGAAGGAAGGAAGGAAGGAAGGAAGGAAGGGAGGGAGGGAGGGAGGGAGGGAGGGAGGGAGGGAGGGGAGGGAGGGAATAAAGATAAATCTTCCATGCAGAAGAATTCCAAATAATTTAGGTAGATACCCCATGTTCAAGAAGGTGGAGTAACTCACTCCTTAAATGGGAGCTTCCTTGCAAAGAATACAGTATGGAAAAGGGGTGGTGGTGAAAGGAGAATAATAACTTCACAGTGGAGAAACCCGAGAAACTCCAGCTCAGCTAGGTGGTCAAGGTCAACATCAACAAAAATAAGTCATATTGATAGTGTACACCCTTGATATAATATGAGAGTGACACTTCCTCCCCCAAACGCATAAGCCTCGTTTAATCAGAGAAAGATGTCAGGCAGATCCCAGTTATTAGGTGTCCCAGTTCTTTGTGGAGAGAAGATAGACGTAAATAACATCCAAAAGATAAAGCTAGCAATTATTTCAAATGATGTGAAATAAACTTTAGATGAGTTTAGTTTTTGATTAACCCCTTCCAATGACCGGAGTACAAAATAATGTTTCACTTCTGGCAACGTGTTTCCCTAAGTTTGAGAGGAAATATGGCTCTGCCTCGCATATCTCGGCACTGCTAAGATCAGACTCAAAATATCAAAAAGGAAATTATTAATAGTTTAATTATAACGACAAAATATTTTCAGCCAGTAGTCTCATCTCTTATAATTCCCAGACTACTGAGACTGAATCCATTCTCACAGGCTCTTCACTTGGCAGACAAGGAAAAATGTGGTCATAATAAAATGTCTGTACATAATATGGCTAAAGTTGAATACTCGCTTGGTAGTCCTCAAATTTGTTAATTTTCCCAACTAGAGCACACTGAAACTAAAGAGTCACACATTCTTCATGACAAGTCACCCACATGTGTGCTATCATGCTGTTTTTTGCGATATCTTCATAACAACTTAATGAAACCCAGTCTGTTGATATCGAAATGAATGTGATTCTGTCTTTCTTTGTCCGGACAAGTAAAAGAGAGTTGGGATATTTGGAAATACACTTTTATTTCATTTCTGAGAAGTTTATTAAACGATTTAAAAAATGACTATGAAGAAAAAAACATTTTCAAGATTTAAAATATATATTAAATTATGAATTAGTCAATAAAATGTATATTAGGAGGCAATGTAGATCAAAATCAAAAAGATTTAAACAGTAATTATAATAATTCTTATGAGATCCCTGGTTTACAATTGCAGTAGGAGTTGAGAACCCTGGAGGGAGAGGAGGAGAGGGGAGGAGAGGGGGGAATATCCATGGGAGCGGCAACTCCAATCACAATTAGGAAGTAATGAATGTTTACATGAAAGCAATGATTCTTCTTCATCAATACACTGAGATTTCCAATAGTTTTTAAACATTTTACAAAGTTGAGCAAGGTGACAAAGTAAGGTGGTTCCTTGGTTTGTGACTGTCACCTCACAGTTGGCTCATGGGCAGAGAATATGAGCGGGACCAGGGCTGGGAGGTTAAAGACCAGGATGGCTCCTCTGATCAGGCAGATACTAAACTCAGAAGAGGTGGGAGGACAAGATTGCTGGAAGTCTGATCTGATCGTCTTCAAGCCTCTATGTCAAATTCTATACGATATTTCACATTATACACATATCAAACCAATGAAGCAGATGAAAAAGCTGAGGTTAAGGGATTGAGAAACTTTCTTAACATCATAGATCTAATAACTGGCAAAGCCACTTTCAACCAACACCGTGACTGCTTCTCCCTCCTAAGGGTGACAATTCACCGTGCTTTGTTTCAGGGTAGACCACCAGGTCAGAAATTCATATGTACATATGTCGACACCCAATCAACCTACTGTCTGGCTTTAGTCATAATACTTGCACTTCCTTGAACAAATCAGCCTTGCTATTTTTTTTTTAACCTCTTCAGGAATTTTAGTGTCCGTGTATTTAGATGTCTTTTGCCATCAGTAAAGAAGATAAGTTTTGTAAGCCCTGGGCATTCGGAGAAAAAAAAATTATCCAGAGTGTATAACATTTTCTAAGATGGCTCTCTGAAGTTTTCTCTGAACTCTAGCCCTGCTAAATCATTTTTTGCCTTGCCTTAAAGTCATGGGTTTCCAGGCACTTTTTGTTAAGAATTCGACAAGAATTCATTCATTTACTTGATATTCAGACACCGCAGAGTTAGCCATTTCCTATATAGGCACACGTCTTAAAGTCATAGGAATGGAAATCATTTACCCCAGGAGCCATTGGTAACCTTATTACCATTCAGTCAGCCAGGAAAATCACCTCCAATCAATTGCCCAAAGGCATGAGAAAGTAGCTTAGATCTAAAGAGAAAGAAAATGTATGCTGACAGTTTTTAATCAATCCATCAACTTGCTTTTAATGGGAATCTATCAGACATAAACTAATGTATGTCTGCCTCAGATACCTATGTAATTTCTCTTAGTTTAGTAATGGGGAAAAAGTAAGCGGGGGGAAAAAACCAGGCACACAGAATGTTTCAGCTGGAAGGGATATTGGCAATCACTTAGTTTGACCCATTACTCTATGAATAAGGAAAGGAATGTATAAATTTTAAATGACTTTCTCTAGTTCACACAGCAACTCAATGGCAGAACCAGAACTATGTTCTAGGACTAATTTTTAAAATCACATAATGAAATGTGATCATGGAATGGAAGAGTAAATGACCAAGACTGTAATTTATAGAATGAAAAAAGGAAATTTTTTCACTAAGATCTATAGGAAATGACAGAATTCTTTTAATACCATCAATTAAACACTTTCCAAACTCATGAATGGATCAGTGATTAATTCTTAAGTCTCTACTTTTGTAGTATTACAATAAATAACTTTAAGTTTTAAGCCTTTTCTCTGTGTTAGGTACACTGTGTACCTGATGTCAAACCTCAGGACTGGCTTAATAAGGAGGTATCCTTAGCCTCAATTTACAGTGAGGAGAGCAAAGCATAGGGCATTTGGGAAACTTGCCCAACATGTTTTAGATATAAAACCAGTTTACCCACAGCCAACACTGCAGCCTCCGACCTTTGTCTACTCCACTATGTATTAATAGGATTTGCCAGAATTTTATTTGGCATTGTGCTTTTATATTTGGTGGTCTCTTTGGACTTCATTAAGACACTTCGATTTGGAGGTAAGAAATTCCCATTTCTTTTCTCTTTTCTTACTTTTTTTTGGCCATGAGGCAGGCAGGATCTCAGTTCCCCCACCAGGGACTGAACATGCACCCACTGCAGTGGAAGAGTGGGGTCTCAACGGCTGGACCGCCAGAGAAGTCCTGAAATTCCTGTTTCTTTTTAAATCTCCCGGTACTAAAGTTATCGTCTTGCAGGCTGACTCCCTTCTTTTGCTGCTACCTTGGAGGGATTAGAGCTCAATCCTGAGGTTTTAGGAACAGGTCATCCACTTTCTCTATATATAAATCTCTATATGCAGAGCAGTTGAGCAATCCTTGATGAAACTAAAACCACTTTACTAAAGATGGTGAGGATAAACAAGGATGCACAACACATACAGTTGGCAGGTGCAGGTGCATAGATTACGGAGCAATTTAGGACTTACCCGTGACAAAACAACAGTTTTTTTTTGGTGGGGGGGTGGTTGCTCATCACTTGAATACTTCTGTCTAGCCATGTGATCTCAATCTATTTCCAACTTAGGCTTCTTTTTCAGGTCTCTCTCAAAAGTCCATGTTATTTGTCTGTTTCTAATCTTCCACTATTGCTGGACTAGGTGCAACTTCACTAACCAGGTCACCTAAGTAAGTGTGTTGCTTTATGAGCTATGGCTTCTCCAATATTTTGATTCCTTATCCTTCCCCCTCTCCTAGTTTTTCACTGTCAGAACCTCCTATGCCTACCTCAACCCCAGACCCTCCAAAATACTTCCCGCCAACCTATTCCTGAGTGTTCTGTTTCCCCTTATCTCTTCCTGATTTAGCTAAAGAAGTGTTTTGTGTGTGTGATCAAATAATTATTGGTACTCTTCTTGTCATTTAACATAAATGTGACAGGTATTACTATCTTCTAAAGGTGCCATTTTTTAGAACAATTTATTGCAACCTAGTGAAATGTACACAGTTAAGTATATATTTTAACTTGCTGCCTACATTTATACAGGAATACTTAGCTTCAGCTTAGTTTCTTTTTATAACCTACAATCATTTGAAGTAGTATTTACCTCTACTTAGTTACAGAGTAATAGTCAATGGAGCTAGAATCTCTGAAGTACCTATGATTGTATAATCTTCCATGTTTACCTTTTGCAGGAAACATGCAAGAAAATAGAAACTTTTACTCAACTCAATATCCACAAATATCCATGAGCATCACAAACAAAAATGTACATAAGCAAGTTTTATCCTTCAACCTGCTATTCAGCTTCCTGAGAACAACTTGGCTTCATTGTGAACACTAGATCAGAAAAGATATCTTGAACCTATTTAATGTCTTATCTTTCCTACTTCCAAATGAATAGTGAGCATTTTTTGCTGCCTTTCCACAGAATTCACACTTTTGCTATTGACAGTCAGCCATTTAGTTTGAGCAGGATTTGCCATCCTCAGCTCTAGGACAAAGCTCTGGTTGGCCTAAAATTACCCCACCGTTATTGGATAGGGAGACGACACATAACAGGGACCTAAGTCAATCAGTGGATGAATGACAATTCTTCTGACTCACAGCAATTATGAAGTACACACTTGATATTTTTATTTTTCCTCAATTAGAGTGAAGCCCATGACTTTTGTTCAGTAGCTTTATATTCTTTTAAAATCACATGGTGCTCAGATGTAAAGCCCGGGTCCACTGCAGACATTTCACTAACATGAGAGAGGGTGAGGGTGATACCAATACACAGATGAGATCATAGCTCAGAGAATGACCAAGAAATGGACCAAGAGACTTGTTCAAACTGAGACTTAAGCTTGCCCTATATCTGGGTATTTATAATTACATTATCCAACAAATTCCTATTCATGTTCCAAGCATTTGAACTATTAGTTTTCTATTACTGCAAATGAAAACATGCTAACTGATGCATGCTGTTAAGAGCTAGGCACTAAGAGGAATGCTAGGAGTACAGCGCAGGGATGGACGTAGGGAGGCTTATCCCGTGTACTCAGAAAGCTCAGCTGCTACTAGGGAAAATACTGTATTAAAATAATTCATTGCCATCGATCCCATCCTTTAGCTAAGAACTCTTTCTGCTATGTACCTAAGACTCCTGTTGACATTCCCTTGATCTGAGAAAACTCATGAGTGAAGTTTTTCAACCATATAATGGATAAGTGAGCAGAATAAAGTAGAAGAAATTCTCTAGTATCATTGTGACTTTTGTTTAATAAGCTGGAATAAAGGAAGAGAAAGAGATTAATGCTTTATGTTAAGCAGCTGGTCATTCATTCATTTATTCATTGATTCATTCATTCAATATGATGCAAAAATCAGATACAAAAAGTTTACAAGTAAATGTAAAATGGCTACAATTGATAGTTGCTTTGTGCAGATAAAAGGACGTTTAGCCTAGTCATCAAGGTTAGGGAATACTTCCCAAGAAAGTGTCAACTGAACTGAAAACTAAAGAATGCATAAGAATTAAACAACAACAATAAAATTGAAAACTATCAGTAAAAAAAAAAAAAATACTATACGCCTATAATTATTGCTTTGGCTATTTTAGATAATTAAAATATTCTATCACCTAAGTTTAAAATAGTATTTGGAATTAAATTTATATAAACACAAATTTTGCACTACCAATAAGCAGTAGTTTCAGCTATTGTGTGCTATTCATACAAGTTCTTGTGTTAATATTGGTCTTGGTTTGTGTTTTCCATAGAAACCATCAGACATTTTATGCTGATTAGAAATTAGTAAACGAACCGTAAGAATATCGTTTTGTTGTGTCATTCCTTCGTAGAAGCACTAGGTCAACATGTCACACTGCAAGTACCGCTACTGAAACCACTGAGGACTTCGCTGATGTCCTGAAACCTTTGTCTAGAGACCAACAAAAAAGAAGAAAGGATTCTTTTCAACAAAGGATGAAAGCGGAAACAGATTCTCCACTTGCCTAATTAAAGGTAAATGACTTTTTAAAAATTATTCTCCAAGAAAACACATACTTTTCAAAAACTATTTCAAGAATCCGTTTATAAAGACGTTCCATGAATTCAGGTAAGAAAATAACAAAATTCAAAAAACTCAAACATCTAATTATAGTTCAAGTTTCTTAGTAAAGTTATATCTAAAGCTTTTTTATTAAATTTCATCATTTTTATTAACTGCTGCAGCCACTGGGACAGTGCTTGGTACCTAGTAGGAATTCAATAACTATTTATTGATTAAAGCTAAAAATTAATTTGAAGTGTCTCCCAGCATCTCTCAAATCTATGGTTCTGAAAACATTACCATCTGAGGAAATATTCCTGATAATTTTGCGGTCTTCTTCTTTCACTCTTTTTTTTTCAAACATTGTACCAGTGGGACTAGAAATGATACACTTGAAATCCATCAGTAATCAAAGTACAGGTTTCCACAGAAACCAAAACCCAAATGCTTTCATTTTTTTTCTCATGCAGAGATACAACAGCTGATTCAAACTTACTTAAGAGGATAAATACTGTTCAAGTGATTACATGTTCACGTAATGTGCTAAATATATGATGAGGATTCTAAATCTCATTTGTTTTTAGCTGTGAACTTATTTTAGGGTTTGGAATTTCTAATTTGTTTTCTTAAATATCCCAATTGCTATATTCTTAAAAAAGTGTCTTTGTTTGTTTGCTTGTTTGTCTGGTTGGTTGGCTAGTTGTTGTTTTTGTTTTTTAGTGCAAGTAGTTTGAGAGATGATCCAGGGAAGCAGGGAAGTGAAACAGAGAAAGGAAGTCAATATAAGGTATGCTATTTAGTGAATTAGGGCTCTAAGCAAAGGGGGCTCCATTTCATTGGGCTCCTATGGGAGACAGTGTAGAGGTGTCTCCACTGAGAGTGAAGAGACGATCCTTTATCCAGCAACTCCCATTTGTCATCAACTGAGGACTGCTTCCAGCGTTATTAACTTTGTGGCACTTCAGGATTCTTTGCAGCCTAAAGTGGGCCCAGCTGATTATAGCCATTGGAAGGAGCCCGAAGCAGAGGGTTGCACATACCTGCAATGAGATGCCATCTTTGCACACAGGGATAGTGAGTGCCAAGGGGATATGGGCAGGGCAACAATAGTGTCTGCTACTGTAGCCTAGAAAGTGTTTTGTCATTTTTATTGTTGTTGTTTTTGTTACATTGCATAATTATTTAATAATTATATTTGGTTATCTTGAAATGTTTAACTGATATGTATCAAATTCATCTATTGAGCCACAACCGAAAGTAAATAAATAAACAAGTAACATTTTAAAATGTCACTATTATGATATTTATATTTGTGTCACCAAGCACCATATGTGGGTACAAAGAAAATCCTAGAACATTTTCATAAAAGACAACAGTTAGTTCCCTATGAAATACTGTAAAAATTCTCACCAGAACTTTCTGGAATTGGCCTCACTCCTCGTTGTTTCTTGGTCTATTTATTGTGGTTCAAACTGAGATCCCCTTTATGCACCCTCAGAAAATATGTGTGTATACAAATCAATACTTCAGTCACACACACACACACACACAGGACATATTCTATAATTTCAGGCAATTCACAGCCATTAAATATCTTCCAAACTTCAGTCCTAGGTAGTGCCTCCAAACATCACGAGCCACAGTCCACTTGAGTGAGGCAAGGTCCACAGGGTCAACCATCTGTTTTCTCACTCATCATTAAAAAATGACTTTGTGGTAATAATGTGCTAATATTTAAAAACAATTATGAGGGTGGAGGATTTATGCGTATATCATAAAATATTTAAAAGGATATTTTAAACTGAAAATCCAAGAAAATAGACACTATATTCTAAAGCAAAATGCAAAATGTATGGTAAATGATTAGACATCTGGTTCTGAGACACTTAAAGCCTCCACACTCCTTGAAGGTAAAACAGAATCAGGGATCGGAGATCAGAGGAGGAGTTTTTTGGGTTTTTTTGTTTTGTTTTTTATTAATTTTTATTGGAGTATCGTTGCTTTACAATGTTGTGTTCGTTTCTGCTGCACAGCCAAGTGAATCAGCTCTATGTATACAGGTATGCCCTCTTTTTTGGATTTCCTTCCCATTTCAGTCACCACAGAGAGTTGAGTAGAGTTCCCTGTGCTATACAGCAGGTTCTCATTAGTTATCTATTTTATACATAGTAGTGTCTATGCATCAATCCCAATCTCCCAACTCATCCCATCCTCCCTTACCCGCTTGGTGTCCATATGTTTGTTCTCTACATCTGTGTGTCTATTTCTGCTTTGCAAATAAGTTCACCTGTATCATTTTTCTAGATTCCACATACAAGAGATATTATATGATATTTGTTTTTCTCTTTCTGACTTACTTCACTCTGTATGACAGTCTCTAGGTCCATCCATGTCTCTGCAAAAGGCACAATTTCATTCCTTTTTATAGCTGAGTAATATTCCATTGTATATATGTACCACATCTTCTTTATCCATTCTTCTGTTGATGGAATGGACATTTAGGTTGCTTCCACGTCCTGGCTATTGTAACAGAGGAGGATTTTTGAAGAGAATTTCTTTTCAGAAAGCTTCAGGCATGGGATACTTCCTTCTTTAATGTAGTCTAAAGACTTTATTAAAGTCATTTGGAGCTTGATTTCATTCCTTTGCAACTTACTCCTTCGGAGATAACATGGAAGAAGTCCACATTCTGATTTATCTGGAAAATCTAAGAGGGTGGTTAGGTGTTTTAATGTTAGAATAAATAGAGGTTGCTGCAATGAGCATCCTGAACTTTTAGATCTTGTTGAGACAATGAAATAAATATTTCCTACAATCAAATTTAGGCCACATGCAAAGGAGGGCTTGTTTTACATCTTTTTTCAATGAGACCATCTGGGGGAGTCAACAGAGTCCAGTAACCTGAAGTTATCTAGAGGTATCACTAGTTGACCAGGTGCTAAGGAAGGAGTTGATGATAAGCAGGAACAGAGGTACATTCAGTCTTGTCAAAGTAATTGCACAGGGAGTGAGGCCTGACATTGGGAGGGACTCCAAATGTCCCACAAAATCACTCCATGAGAATCAGTTTTAAATACCCGCCATGTTTGGCAAGCATCAAAGGTAGATCAGCATCGTTGGATGAGTGAACTTAGAATTCTCCCTTCCCCTTGCCTCCTCTCTGTCCACAGCCTCCAACTCTGGAAGAGCCAACTCAATATCAAGATCTCATAAGCAAGTACAAAAAAAAACAGGCCAATTTTACTTATAAATTTAGTTTCAAAAATGCTGACTACATTACAAAAATAATATCTCATAATCAATTAGAGTAGATTCCAGAAATGCAAGAATGAGTCAACATTTAAAAATCTAGCAATGTGACATTCCTCTTCAAATTTCAAAAAAAAAAAAATTAAAATAATCATCTTACTAGGAGTCGAAATGCTTTTAATGAAAACTATAAAACTGAAAACTATAAACAAAATCTCTTAGAAAACTAGAAATGCTGGATGAGGCTGCTTACAATAAAAGAGGAAGTTTCTTTCCCCCAGAGGGACTCAGATCACAGGTACAAGACAAAAGGGAAATGAATGCTGGACAACACATCTCATAATAATCAACAGAAACCTCTGATCACAGAGACTGTCACCCTCTGAGCTTTTGCTCATATGGGAAGCTACCTGCTGTCAGACCTAACAAAACATGAGGAATTAAGGCTGCCTGGAAATCATCTTCATCTTCATCTGAAATGGTGACATTCTCTGCTTTTCCTCTTGATTTCTGGTCCACCCATAACTGTGGCTTCCTTATCGTTTTGATTTGCCAGGAGCCCAGAAGACACTGCACCATCTCACAGCCTCCTTTCATCTTCAACGCCCATGCCAGCAACTCTGCTTCACAGTTCACATCCCCAGGAGAGATCATTTGATCCGTCTTGCTTGTCTTTTTATATCAGTCCAGGGCACAGATTTGTACCTGGCCTTTGGGTCAGATGCCTACTCCTTACCTAGTCAGCTGCTAACAGGAAAGTCACATGGTCTTCACAGCAGGGAATTCAGATGAGGAACTTTTGTGTAACCTGGTACCTAATAAGACCTAGCTCAATGATTACAGAAATCTGAACAAATCACTTAATATCTTTAAGCTTTCCATGCCTACCTCACAAGATTTTTGTGATCATCATATGAGATAATTTACATTCAAGCTTTTTGAAATCTCTACAGTAAAGCAATATATGTGGTATAAATATGCACAAATTTAATTTTTAAATCATTTAGTTCTGTGTATGTAATGATTGACTCTGTAGAACTTGTGGTCAGTCCTCAAAAATAAAGTGCTTGGTACAGATTCCCTCAAATATGCAGGGTAAAGTTTCCCTTAAAAAACAGTCTGAGTTATAACTTCTTAATTTAAATCAGTTGAGATGAAAATTTCTGTGATTCTTTTCAGCTGTCTAGCCCTGTGCAAAATGTCTTTCCACAAAAGGATTAAAACCTCATCTTGAAAATATTTTCTATGACTCTAATAATCATTGATCAATTATCTTGCACAAAGGCACTAAATAAGGCCCTATCCTCAAGGTCTGACCATTTTGAAGGGCTGAAAAATGGAGTTCAGAATGCTTTAAAATATAAAAGAGAAACTACTGGTTTTTGTGAAATCTCGGCCAAGGGTACAGTCTCCACACAAGATCACCCTCATTTCTGACACCAATTCCATGTTTGGAGGCTTCCCAAAGGGAAGCTCATGTTCAATAATTCTCTGGAAGGACTTACAGAACTCACTGAAAGCTTAAACTCACAGTTATGGTTTATTACACGGAAAGGCTGCAAATTAAAATCATCCAAGAAAGAAGTGCATAGGGCAGAGTCCAGGAAAGGTACCAGCTACAGAGCCTCTGTTGCTCTCTCTTCATAAATCATGGACACAGTACATTTCCAGCATCAATGTGGGCAATATTCATGGAGTATTGCCAACCAGGGAAGCTCATTGAAATCTTTGGTGTCCAGGGATTTTTACTGGGGTTAAATCACACACTGCCTATGTGGTTGATCTTTAGTTTCCAAAGTATCCCAGACAGCAGGCTGATACCTTTAGTCTCCTGTTCTTTGCAGAGGCAAAACTAATACCATGTAACCCAAAGCTCCCATCATAAATCACATCATTAGATTGCCAGTGGTCAAAGCCTTCAGGAAAACAAAGAATCTCCTATCAGGCAGGAAATTTCAAAGACTTAGAGGTTGCCCCCCAATAGCAGAGGACAAAAACCAGACCTCTCCTTGGGTAAGATTAATTCTTCACTACACAATAATTAAGTGTGATAAGTGGGATTTAACTCAACCAGAACTTTAATAAGATGACCCTCAGGGAGATTAGGCACCAATAGTGAGGCTAGGGAAGAATCACATCAGATTGATATGATGTGTACAGAGGTACAAAAGTGAACCAAGATAATCTAAGAAAGGCAAACAAGCCAGGTCTTTCTGTTTGCAGTCTGTCTTCCCACTAATTTGTTTAGAAAGTTTTATTGAGTTATAATTTACATACCATAAAACTGACCCATTTTAACTGTACAATTCAACCACCTTTATTAAACTTTCAGAGTTGTGAAACCATCACTACAACCCAGTGAGAGAACATTTCCATCACCCCAGAAAGATTCCCTGTGCCAGTTTGTAATCAGTCCTTATTCTTACCCCCAACCCTAGAAATCCCTGACCTGCTTTCTGTCTCTATAGACTTGGCTTTACTGGCATAAAGTGGAAACATACAGTATGTTGTCTTTGGCGTTGGACTTCTTAGCATAACGTTTTTGGAGATTCGCTTATGTTGTAGCATTAATCGGTCGTTTAGTCTTTTTTATTGCTGAGATTATTGAGATATTATTGTATTCCACTGTATGGATAAACCACATTTTGCTTATTCATTCACCAGCTGGTGGTCCTTTGGATTGTTTTCGCTTTTTTTCTTAACTGTGCGGCATATGGGATTTTAGTTCCCCTACCAGGGATCGAACTCGTGTCCTCTGCGTTGAGAGCATGGAGTCTTAACCACTGGACCGCCAGGGAAGTCCCTGTTTTCATTTCTTGCATTTATGAATAATGTCGCTACTATGAACAAATCTTTATGTGGATATGTTTATATGTTTCTTGGGTAGAGATCTAGGAATGGACTTGTCAGGTTTCATGATAAATTTAACTTTTTAAGAAACTGTAAAGTTGTTTTCCAAAGTTGTTGTAGCATTTTACAGTCCTACTAACAAAATATGAGGGTTTCAGTTGTTATATGTCCTTCTCAACATTTGTTATTATCTGCCATTTTTACTATAGCCATTTTAGTGAGTAAGAAGTGACTTCTCATTTATTTTTCAAACAAATTTATTTTTATACTGCACTGGTAAGGTGCTACTACTATTAAGGTGTTATTAAGAAAAATACAAGGAAATAAGCTCAGTAAGAGTTGCTCTGTCCCTGTCTTTACCCTAGAGGAGACATCTTACTATGATTATTCTTTTCCTTTGAAACTTTTATATCTTAGACCTGTAACTTGCAATTATCATTGGAGAATACCAAATGCATTATTACTGCTCTTCAAATGACTGTCACATCTATTTATCTTTCTGGTGGCAGGCGCACTGTTATTTCCCTGTAAAATTGCCCATATTTACTAAGAGAAACTGTAACAAAAGTGGAGTGGATAAAATATGAACAGGAAATATAGCAAGGGGAGGTAACAAAGAAATATATACTGCATTTAGATAAACGATCACAGATTTTATGATATAATGCAGAACAACGTTGTAAACACTTAATAATTTGATTGGCTGCCTGATCTACCAATTAAACTTAAATTTACAATCGCAGTATCTACCCACTTACAAAAACCACCATGCACAATAAACAGGAAAGTGAGAAGTGAGAAAAACATGGGAAGCAGAAAAAAGGATACAGAAGGAGAAGGTAGAAAAAGAGATAAAGAGGATTATAACGTGTGATTTGTAAATGGTATAAACAAGCACTTAAATATTTAATTTCATACAATGCACAATGTAAAGCACTATCAGGGTGATTAGTTTTGGTAGTGAGGGGAGAGGTATTGCAGAAGTTACCTTTCAGGGGATATAAGGAGCTGCAGGCAGCTATAGCTCAGGAGCTCCTGCGCAGTGATTCCATTTGTCCCCCTACACGATGATGTCACCTTAATGATGTTGAGTCTAGAGCAAGAACCAGGAGAGCCAATTCTTTGTAACAACACCTTAATTCAACGATGTATCCCCCAGGGTATATTTGGCAATGTCTGGAGCTACTTTTAGTTGTTACAGCACCCTGTAATTCATAGGGAACCTCCCCACGGCAAAGAATTATCTGGTCCACGTCAGCAGTTCCGAGGCTGAGAAACACTGCCTTTAGTGGAAGCATACAGATAATTATTATAAACTCTACCTGAGTAGTCATTTATGGCCCCCAATTAAAGCTCTGCAGAGCACAAAGAATTGACCTTTTACTGAAATTGCTGGCAGTCTCACCAGCAACTGCATATACTTTTTGGATCCCTTGGCCAATGTGTTTTTTTTCTGCATGGTTACATTCCTCTTGGTAACATTTTTGTAGCCTGGTGCATTAAATCGTGAACGTAATCTAATCTTAACAATGGATGGGAAGATGTGAGTGTTAGTGCATGTGTGGGAGGTCTCTTCCTGCCAATCTGTGGCACACCTGAAACACTAAAACTACCTGAAAAAATTAAAATCCATAGGTGGCCTGAGAGAAATTTTAGATAAGTGCCTTTCCTTCTTGCCTTTCTGCAAAGCTGCTTTAAAAAGAGTAAACTGCTGGGCCTCCCTGGTGGCGCAGTGGTTGAGAGTCCGCCTGCCGATGCAGGGGACACAGGTTCGTGTCCCGGTCCAGGAAGATCCCACATGTCGCGGAGTGGCTGGGCCCGTGGGCCATGGCCGCTGGGCCTGCGCATCCGGAGCCTGTGCTCTGCAGTGGGAGAGGCCCGCGTACTGAAAAAAAAAAAAGTAAACTGCTTTTGAGTTTCATCTCTTATGTCTCCTGTGTAACTTATTTAAAGCTTAAAAAAAATGCAATAACATGTCTTTAAAGGCAGGCTGCAGGAAAGAAGAGGAAAAATAAAAGATGCCAAAAACATAAACTGGAAAAACAATTCCTACAAAAGTCTCTAAACAGACTCGAAAAATTCCTGTACTCGAAATGATTCTATTCCTAGTATTTCATAACCCAATTTCATGATCACTTCCCCAAATCCTTTTATATTTTTTGTTTATCCCATTTCGCAAGTCAGAGAAAAGGCCCTCTTTCCATTATGCAAATGAACTGTTATGACTTGTAGACTCACAGTCTGTCCGTCAAGCTTCATGTAGGAATGAATGTGTTAGACATATTCTATCACAGTAGCTTTATTTTTTATAATTTCCAATTTGCTCACTGGAAACCTCTGGGAAATGGTGTGGAATATACCTCAGATGTGTCCCTTCCTCGAGAAACAAGGATAGGGAAGCTGGGAATTTATCCTCTGGTTCCTGTCAATCATTGGCTGAGGACTGTCCTGGGAGCATCATCTCCCCAACCCTTTCAGCCTTCCCCACAGGCAGAGTAGGGTGCTTGCAGCAGGACTTCATCTGCAGGTACCGGGAAGTGAGCTCTTAGGAGATCAGGACAGGGCATAAAGGCCCCCTGCTAAATAGCCCACGTGTATGGATGCTAAGAGAAAATGTGGAGAGAGGTTAAAGGCACTCACTATTTTCTTTTTCAATTTGTTTGTAGTGAGTCGGTTATACTTTTTTTTCCTAAACAAAAAGCAAATATTACTTTGTTTTTAGTAAAGTCAAAAAACGTATCCACGGGGCTTCCCTGGTGGCGCAGTGGTTGAGAGTCTGCCTGCCGATGCAGGGCACACGGGTTCGTGCCCCGGTCTGGGAAGATCCCACATGCCGCGGAGCGGCTGGGCCCGTGAGCCATGGCCGCTGAGCCTGCGCGTCCGGAGTCTGTGCTCCGCAACGGGAGAGGCCACAGCAGTGAGAGGCTTGCGTACCGCAAAAAACAAAAAACAAACAAACAAAAAAAAGTATCCACTAAATTAAAAAAAAAAAAAAAAGCAATAATGTAACTCCCTCAAATCAAGAGACATGAATGTGGGAAGATGGGAGGTGGTAAAATTGCACTTTCCTCATCTTGCTTACCGTGGAGAAAACAGAGTAAGAAGATTTACCATGAAATATAAATTGATATTTATGATTTACATTTGAACTCTTTCTTTAAAGAAAAGTGGTTGGATGGATGGCAGTCAGAGGTTTTATGTTTCCTACCATTGCTTCCAGCTCTGCTACACTGAATCCTTCTTTCTTGTCCCTGAACTACATCTTGGGAGGATTCTGCAACTTTCTGATCACTTTGAGTTATTAAAGTCTAGTCTAATTTAAAGCACCAATCCTAAACTCAATTTAAACCTTAGCTCTTTCTTTCCTATTCCATGTCCATTTTCGAGAATATATTTGAGTTGCACCCTTAGTTACCTGGAGTAACGGAGGAAAATGGAATCTTCTCGGACTTCCTTCTCTCCCTTTTTTCTGTTTAAATCTTCTTAGAGGAAGACTTGCAAAAGGAGAGAGAGTAGCGGTGAGGTTCATCTAAGATACTTACCTGAACGGTGATAGTGGCCACTAGACTTGGTCGTGCTCTGGTTTGAGCTGACTGTCCTTGCTGCTGCTGACCTCATGGTGGTGACAGTCCACATAGGGTGGTGTGAGAGTTTTTCTTAGAGTAGTGTTCACCTAATATTTACCCAGTTTTCTCTGTCGTAGATACCACATTCAGAGACAGCAGTATGTCTCCTGTTAGCTATGACAGTGGTTCATGCCTAGAGCCACTTCTCTGGAAGGGACAAAACCGTACTAGGCTTTTATCAGTCACCTCAGACTGCCTCACCAAATCTCTATGTCCTGCTTATGGAGCCACAGGAACTCCATACATCCTGTTTTGTACCCCTCCCAAGATCACAGAGAGCTGAGATGGTTTGGGGAACTGGTTGCCCTCGTCTTCTTTCCATAGCTCACCATGATCCCATCTCACACTATTATCACAGGCTACTCTGAGAAGCCTCCCATATTAAAAAGTCACAGGGCCGTAAATGGGAATAGTCTCTATGTTTACATATATCCCTAAACTCTGGGGGGAAGATTGACAATCTCATCCAAGAACTCACGTGCTCCCTTGTACTCCAAGGGAAGGACCAGGGTGGCCATGTAGAGCAGGCAAAGTAACAACTATTCAGCTTTGGATTGAGTTGCAGGTGTTCATTTACTGTCAGCGTCTTCTATCTATTACTGATTCCCTTGGAGCTCCACTCACTTCCTTGGAACAGAGAAAGTCTCTCACTGTGAACACTATTTCTCAGTGTCTCTAATGATGACCGACTTAGACCCACCCTCCTCTCTTGTCCTCTATATGGTCTAAGGGTAGGGGCATAGACTATAGTTGGACCATTTCTGCAGCCTCTTGTGAAGTGCAAGAGAAGGACTTGCCCTCAGTGGTTCTATCTTTGGAATCTGGAGCAGGGCTTCTCAGACATCATTGTGCATATATATCCCTGGAGGACGTTGTTAAAATACATATCCTGATCCATTAAGCCCGTGATGAGGCCTGAGAGTCTGCATTTCTAACAAGCTCCCAGGTGATCCTGAGGCTGCTGATTCACAGATTATGCTTCACACAGCAGGGATAGAGTGCCTCGCAACTCGTTGACCAGAGCTGTGCGTGCTCTAGTAACTAATTCCAAGGAAAGATGGGAGAGGGAGGCACACAGACAAGGCAGGAAAGGACACTTTTCTATTTAAAATCCTTTTGTATGAATTAAAAATGTTTTGTTTTTACTTTCACTAAAAATTTAAAAAGAACACAGAGGGTTAAGCAACACAGAAACCTAAAAATACATTTAAAAGATTGCTGTACTTATCAGGACTTTGACTAATTTTTTCTCTTCACTGGCTCACGGGCCCAGCCGCTCCGCGGCATGTGGGATCTTCCCGGACCGGAGCACGCACCCGTGTCCCCTGCATCGGCAGGCGGTCTCTCAACCACTGCACCACCAGGGAAGCCCCTTCTCTTCACTTTTATATGGAGTCTTCAATTCTGTTTTTTCAAATACAAGTCAAGGGACATACACAGCAGTTCATCCTGCTGCTAAAAGTAAGCAGTTTAGGCCTTTCTCACTTAAGGTGGCTATCTTTGTTTACCAAATATCTGTAAACCAAGAGGAAATTTAAAATACATTAAGTTGGACTCGGGGGGTAGTACTCCATGACAACATCAAACTGCTTTTGGATTCCTATTTGTTAAAGACAGAAAAAGTACAACCAGTCCACTTGCCTTTAGAACATAACATAAAAGCATGAAAATTCCCATAGTCCTTCCGCTAAATAAAAACGTATTAAATTAGAAAAACTTCTCTAAAGGGTTATTTAACCTAATAAAATAGAACTGATGCCCCAGTTCTCTGAGTGTTTTGACCTGTATTCCTGATGCATCACAGGGCTCGTGCTTCTACCCATAGTAACCTGTCAGGAATTTCTTTCCTATCTCGTTTCTAATGTGCGACTCCCCTAACGCAAGGTCTTTATTTGTTCTTCACGCTTTTCTTTCCCTTCCTCCAGGGTCACTGTCTTAGATGTGCCGCCGAGGTTAAATATGGATTCATGCTCACAGACTTTAGCCCTATTTCTTTCCAATTTCCGATTCGGGTAGGCCCTAGGTTCCCTGTACACTCAGCGCCATCTCTGGTCATGATCCGGAAGTGCAGGCCAGAAAAATTCCAATGTCATTCTTAAGTCCAGCAGTGCTCTCTCTAATGCGTTCTGGGCTGTATTTTTATCCCTGTATCTGCTAAAGAATCTGGCAATGGCTTACTGCCACACAGTCTAATCTTAGAGTAGCCAGTGCCAAACTAATGAATTTACGACCTCAGAAAGTGGAAAGTTTTAACTGAGAACCAGTTAAGTGAATTTGAGGTTAGGCTGCATACAGAGCAAGGTGAAGGCTTGAAATATGTTTTTTTCCCCCAGAAAATATCCTCAATTATTAGGATATATTAAGTATACTCATTTTTCAGGGCTTCAGTAAGTATGTAATTATATAGATAATTGCATCAAGTTTTTCTTTTGTGTGTTTCAGACATACTTTCTGTATTCATGCATTTTTATTTTGTCTGAAATCATGTTCAGTCTTTCTTGACTTTATTCTGCCCATCTTTCTATTTTTCTCCTTTCTCTACAGTATTCTTTTTTTCCCTCCTCTCGGGCCAAAATTTTTGTGGGTAAACCATGACTAAACGTTTAAAAGATAGGTACCTCATTTGTACTTCATTTCATTAGTTAGATCGATTTTCTGTCTGATTATAACTTACTTATCTTGAGATCCATATTCCGATTGCACAGGATAGATGGATTCCCAAGCTAATATGTTATTCAATATAATGAATATCTGTATTTTACCATTTAAAAACTATTAATCTTTTTTTTTTTTGCCGTGCCTTTCTTTTTTCCCCAACCCAGGATCGAACCTGGGCCCTCAGCTGTCAAAGCACGGAGTCCTAACCACTGGACCACCATGGAATTTCCCCCAAATATTAAATTTTAATATGTCTTTTATGAGGCATGAGGTCTTTTATGGCCTCATGTTAAGAAGTATGTCTTCTGAAAACTTTTACCCTGATTTCAGGTAGCAAAGGCAGGTATTTTGGGGCTAGGGAAGATTGTAGAATCCCTCAACCCACAGTATAAAGCAGTTTATCTTTTTACATTGTTATTTTGACTGCAAAAAAAGTCAGTTGGCTATAGCTATAAGATGCAAAGTCAGATCTATACTAGCGTAACTTGAATTGGTATACAGACATTCCAAATAGTTATTAAGTAATTTCTAAATTAAAATAGTACAGGTGATAGAGATAATATCTGCACCATCACTTTTGAAAATTTTAGGGATTTAATTTTTTTACACTTTACTAATTTGCAGTATTTTCCAGAGACCTTTTTTTTTTTAATCAAGAGAAAGGCTGATTATCCAGATTATCTATCTGGAACGTGGTCTGTCATGGTCTGTTGAAGAATTTGGCGACTACTTCCATGATATAACTGTAGATTATACTTTATCAGTCAAGATTCTGACACCTAGATGTATATTTGAAATCTGACCAAGAACAAACTTATTCTTATGTTAAGCAATGGCATAAAATTTAAGTCAAAATATGCTTATCCTTATAAAAATGTATTAAGAACAAAAATAGGTTGTTGATATGTTTTCATAGCATAAAAATATAAACCTATTTCTCTGCACCAGATTAACTATCCAGGAAATAAGGCATTTGCAAGAGCATGCCCTCTACTTCAAAGGTCAATGGATGAAACTAGAAATTAGCAGAATTCCTGATTTACAAATTTAGTTTTTGGTATTTAATTAAAAAAATAAAAACAAAAAGACTCAGAACTTCAAGACAGATCTGCATCTTCATAGCTCCACGCTTAGAATTTGGCAGAAGGTAAATGACTGACACCTGTCTAAATGGTCATGTTAAAGACCTCCACCAGTGAACCATAAATCCCAAGAGAATCCTGATGAAATCAAGAAGAGGGAAGGGGAGGGCTAGCTAGCCCCACCAGATACTAAAATAATCCAATCTATAAAGCCTCTGTTTTTAAACACTGTGGGATTTGCACATGGTTCATACAGAACCATGAAAAAAAATAAGTATTCTGAAATACATACACAAATAGTATATGATAAAAGAACTCTTTTAAATGTGTGGATGTTGCTTTTTTTTAATATGTGATGTTGGGATGACTGGATAGTGTATACAGTAAAATTTTCCATTACTCAAACCATACAATAGGATAAGCTTCAAATGGATCAGAGATTTAAACAAAAAGTGAAATCATACAAGTACTAGAAGAAAATTGGATGAATTGCTCTATAATTGGCAAAGAAAATAACTTAACCATCTAAGATTCAAAATCCAGAGGCAAAGAAAAAAAGAAAAATACAAAATTTTGATCAGATTTAAATTGTTTTTAATCGTTAAAAACACTACAAGCAAAGCAATAAGATAAGTTACTAATCTGCAACTTAAACCACAGAGAAATAATTAATATCTCTAATAGATCAAGTGCTTCTACAATAGAAAATGGACAACGGCCCTATGAACATGGGCTATAGAAATTAATAGTCAATTCACAGAAATAAGAAATTCAAACGGCTTTAACCATGTGAATAGGTATTCAACCTTGCTCACAATAAGAAAATATGCAAATTAAAAGTATACCACGCACATATGGTCACCTTATTTTTGATAACAGACGCAAGAATATACAATGGAGAAAAGAGAGCCTCTTCAATAAGTGGTGCTGGGAAAACTGGACAGCTACATGTAAAAGAATGAAATTAGAACACTCCCTAACACCATACACAAAAATAAACTCAAAATGGATTAAAGACCTAAAGGTAAGGCCAGACACTATAAAACTCTTAGAGGAAAACATAGGCAGAACACTCTATGACATCAATTGTAGCAAGATCCTTTTTGACCCACCTCCTAGAGTGATGGAAATAAAAACAAAAATAAACAAATGGGACCTAATGAAACTTCAAAGCTTTTGCATAGCAAAGGAAACCATAAACAAGACGAAAAGACAACCCTCAGAATGGGAGAAAATATTTGCAAATGAAGCAACTGACAAAGAGTTAATCTCCAAAATATACAAGCAGCTCAAGCAGCTCAATAACAAAAAAACAAACAGCTCAATCCAAAAATGGGCAGAAGACCCAAATAGACATTTCTCCAAAGAAGATATACAGATTGCCACCAAACACATGAAAGAATGCTCAACATCACTAATCAATAGAAAAATGCAAATCAAAACCACGAGGTATCACCTCACACCGGTCAGAATGGCCATCATCAAAAAATCTATAAACAATAAATGCTGGACAGGGTGTGGAGAAAAGGGAACCCTCTTGCACTGTTGGTGGGAATGTAAATTGATACAGCCACCATGGAGAACAGTAGGGAGGTTCCTCAGAAAACTAAAAATAGAACTACCATGCAACCCAGCAATCCCACTAGTGGGCATATACCCTAAGAAAACCATAATTCAGAAAGAGACATGTACCACAATGTTCGTTGAAGCACTATGTACAATAGCCAGGACATGGAAGCAACCCAAGTGTCCACTGACAGATGAATGGATAAAGAAGATGTGGCACATATATACAATGGAATATTACTCAGCCATAAAAAGGAACAAAATTGAGTTATTTGTAGTGAGGTGGGTAGAACTAGAGACTGTCATATGGAGTGAAGTAAGTCAGAAAGAGAAAAACAAATACCGTATGCTGACACATATATATGGAAGCTCAAAAAAAAAAAAAAAGGTTTTGAAGAACCTAGGGGCAGGACAGGAATAAAGATACAGACATAGAGAATGGACTTGAGGACACGGGGAAGGGGAATGGTAAGCTGGGATGAAGTGGGAGAGTGGCATGAACATATATACACTACCAAATGTAAAATAGATAGCTAGTGGGAAGCAGCCACATAGCACAGGGAGATCAGCTCAGTGCTTTGTGACCACCTAGAGGGGTGGGAGGGAGACGCAAGAGGGAAGAGATATGGGGATATATGTATATGTATAGCTGATTCACTTTGTTATAAAGCAGAAACTAACATGTTATAAAGCAGAAACTAACACACCATTGTAAAGCAATTATACTCCAATAAAGATGTTAAAAAAAAATGACACCAAGAGAGCATTTTTCATTTATTCCTTTGGTACATATTCTGTTAGCAAAACTGCAGAAAAAGAGGCACTTTCATTTCTCTTTAGAGAGAATGCAACATGGAGCAATCTCTTTGGAAAATAATGGGAAATATCTGGCAAAATTACATAGAAATTATCTTTTGACCCAGCAATATCTCACTTGCTCACTTGTTTGAATCTCACTGGTCACAGATATACTGGCAAAAAAAGGTCTTCTGTAGTAGACGATGTATTGCAGAAATATCTGTTAGAGCAATCTAAATGTACATCACTGGGCATCTGATTGAATTGCATGCTACATCCACTCAATGGATTACCATGTAGCTATAAAAATGAATGTGAAATATCATATACTACTAGGCATAGATCTCAGGGAAATATTTTTCATTGAAAAAAAGCAAGGTGATCAAAAGTTGGTAGAGAATGCTACAATTTATCTTACAAAAAATTAAAAAACCTGATGTAATTATATGTGCATGTGTATGCTTAACACTAAAAAATGAAAGAAAATCAACATTTATACTGGTGGACACTAGATATCTTTAAATATACCTTGCTTTGATTATTAGATTGTGAACATTTTTATAATTAAAAAAATTACATTCTCAAAATATCTTAAGAAAACTTAAGAAAATGAAACAAGTGAACCTAATTAAATGTCTAGCTGGTGATGATATATTCACACAGAAAGAAACTGAACTAAGCGGCTTTAAAATACATTAGAGATTTACCATCAACACATATAACCTAAGGACAAAAAACACAAACAAAAAGAACTGGCAAAATAAATTGAGCTATTTTGAGAAATCATATTGTTGGTAGTAGGGCGTATATTGTAATTCTGACAACATTGTATCTATGTTATGAGGTAAATTAAATAAATATATCCCTTATATTTTATTCAAAGAAATAAAATAGCTAATTCAGCAGCTCTGGGCAGGAAATTAATGAAGTGGAGTCTAAAACATTTTGTTATACCAGAGAAAAGACTTGAAAATTCCTTAAGAGAAAGAAGAGAAAAGACTTGCAAAAGACTTGGTCCTCAAAAGAGCTCATGACCCAACTTAAGGAGACTCTCACTGACCAATTTGAACATCAATAAGAAAAATAATTAAAGTGGATTGAAAAGATGAAGTATGTGTCAATCAGTTCATAAAGATTCCAAATAAAAATGTTTAAAGTTTTGGTCAATTACTGTTTTGAAAACTGGTAAATAATTAAAACTTGTAATAAAGGTACTTAAGCTCTATCTCACTGATAGCCAAAGAGTATTAATAGATGAGGAGATGTTTCTATTTATCAAAGTAATCTATCAAATGAGGAATTGATAAAGTTGTGATACCACCATCTGGAAGCCCCTAATGGATTAATGAATCAAGAGTGTAAACAACTCCTTGCATCATAAAAAAAAAAAGAGGTAACCAGACAGTAACTGCTCTGATGCAAGAGCTACCTTTAAAGTAGCCTTGTCAAAAAATTTGAACCTGAATACTATTAAGTCTCTAGATCCAACTATCAATACAGACAGAAGAGATTTCAGAACATTGGAGAACATTGACACAATCTGCAAAATCCTGATAGTTGGAAACTCCCCTGGATAAATAACCTAATTTCTTCCACAAATAAGTTGTAAGGGGAAAAAGGTTGGAGGGAGAACCTGTAGATAAGAGGCCATTTGCACTGTTTGCACCTTATTTCAAGCCAGGTCCAAATAGCAAACCATAGAACATATAAAAATTAGAAAATTTCTGGGCTTCCCTGGTGGCACAGTGGTTGAGAGTCCGCCTGCCGATGCAGGGGACACGGGTGCCTGCCCCGGTCCGGGAAGATCCCACATGCCGCGGAGCGACTGGGCCCGTGAGCCATGGCCACCGAGCCTGCGCGTCCGGAGCCTGTGCTCCGCAACGGGAGAGGCCACACAGTGAGAGGCCCAAGTGCCGCAAAAAAAAAAAAGAAAATTTCTAAGAATGATAACACATGTGCAATAGTTGGAAATCGAACACTTACTGGATATTTTGTGGTATTAAGGAATTGTTAGTAATTATTCTAGATAATGATAGAGTGATTTGGCTAAAAACAGTTATCATTAAGAGGTGTATACTGAAGCATTGACAGAAGAAATAATAGGACTAATGGAATTGCTTCAAGATAATGAAGGAGGGATGAAGAAGTACGTGTGAAAAATATTGACCATGAATTAATAGTTGAAGATGAGGTATTGTTACATGGGATTTCATTATACTCTTCTGTCTACTTTTATATATGTTCACAATTTTCCACTAAAAAAAAAAAGCAATATGGTGCTCTTGAAGTACAAATGAAACTTAATTAGAGGTTAAGAAAAGGATTCTTAGTGAGAATAATAAACTGTAGAGGTGTAAGCAAGTCCAATTCAAGAAACAAACATCATATGTACAGTTGCTGCTTTGAGCTTAAACAGCAGAGGGAATATAAGGTTGGGATGGTAGGCAGAGGTCAGGTCTTGGAGGATTTTCTGTCCTATGAAAAAAGCTGTATTTTATTGTGAGGGGCATAGGGAACCATTAAAATTTTTTGAGCAGGATACAGCATCACTGGAACTGGATTTAGAAACCGCAGGTAGCACCTGCGAGGGGGACTGATTGAAGTGAGAATAGACAGTAGCAGAGAAGGCTATTAGAGTAATTCCGGAAAAAACATTTTTTAATGGAGATAAAATTGACAGGGACTTAGTTGTTGGATGTAATAGATCAGAAATAAAGAAAAAGTCTAGGATGACTCCTAGATATTTGGTTTTGTGACCTGTATGATGGGAATATAATTAAATTAAAATAAAATATAACTGGACTTCCCTGGTGGTGCAGTGATTAAGAGCCCGCCTGGCGGGGGGGTGGGGGGGATGAACTGGGAGATTAGGATTGACGTATATACACTAACATGTATAAAATGATTAACTAATAAGAACCTGCTGTTTAAAAAAATAAATAAAATAAAATTCAAAATAAATAAATTAATTAATTAATAATAAAATAAAATGCTGAAAAATAGAAGAAACACCTACCATACTAGAATTATATAAACAGTGAAAATATCCTTAATATGAAAGCAAAATAAAGACATTTTCAGAAAAAAAAAGGAATCCAACTGCCAATGCAGGGACAAGGGTTCGATCCCTCGTCCGGGAAGATCCCACATGCCACGGAGCAACTAAGCCTGTTCACCACAACTACTGAGCCCACGAGCCACAACTACTGAAGCCCGTGAGCCTAGAGCCCGTGCTCCACATCAAGAGAAGCCACTGCAATGAGAAGCCCGCACACCACAACGAAGAGCAGCCCCCGCTCACCGCAACTAGAGAAAGTCCCTGTGCAGCAATGAAGACTCAATGCATCCAAAAATACATACATAAATAAATTTATTAAAAATAAAATATAATTACTTTTTCAGGGTTCTGGAGACTCCTAATGTATCTTGAGCTAATGATATGCCTGGGTACTACAAAACAAGAGCTGCAAATCACAACTAAGAGGCAATTCTGACACAAGTGTCCACTGAATATGAAAACTTACAGTCACATAACATGGTTCTTTGAATCACGCAAATGATTCTCTACATGATGGTAAATAGACATTTAAATGTCTGAGCCACCATGTTGCAATCCTCACAGTGCAGATAAGAATATTTGCTTCCCAATCATTTAGTAAGACATGCAAAAAAAGTTTAAGTTCTTCTGTATTTAAAAAAAATTCTATTTCACCCACTTACTACAATTTTCTGAGTTGCTCTCTATAAAAGATAGGGTTTTTAATAGCTCTTTTCTGTTCCTTTGAAGATGGTATGAAAGTATATTTTAAATATTAAAATTATGATTCTGGAAGTTATGAGATAGGTGAAACAGTAAAGCAGCATGAGTTCCTGAAAGAGTCTATAGCAATGTGATTGGTTCCACCACTGGGTCTCTAACTTGAATGGCTCCAGAAGTAAAAGAAGTGGAAGTCCAGAGGACATATCTTGAAGTTACATTCAGATATAAAGTGTGATGCTTATATCTGAACAGATGTTTATGTGTAGTGGTGTTAGGAACTGATGGTAAATGAAAGAAGCTAAAACCCAGCTAACATTTGATTCTGCTGTTGATCACCAGGGAAGGTCTTCAAGTTCAAAGAACCTGTTCACCTCAATTCATTAAATCCAAGGAGGCAGAGAATTGGCAATCTCGTTAAGTAGTTTCCAACCAAGGTGTCATAGCTTGTGAACAACCACAGTGCACGTGACAACAAGCGTATGAGATGTGAAAGTTACATTGCCAAAGAGTGAGCTGCATCCACTTCTTGGGGGTCAATGCTGTTCAAAGTTGTGGATTAATCTGGATCTTTAAAGTTAGTTTAATGAACTAATTGATATTCAATTTTACTTAGAGGTATATGTAATATAAACCCTGCAGTAAGGTCCACTTTCTCTCCATTGGTATCTATTACATGGAGGAGAATTTTTGCAGACAGCAAAAAATATTTGACACCTCTCTGGTTCTCTTTTATAGACAATATTCTTGATTAAAAGAATATTCTTTTAATTATTTAATTAAAAGGCGAAAATATTCTTGATTAAATGACACAGTGCAAATCAAAGACATTTACTTCCAGGACTCATGGCCAGGTACCTAAAATGACTCATGCTCCCAGTTATTTTGCCCTTAATTGAGATGTTTTAAAAGTTATAAACCTATCTTAATGGGAAGTCCTCAAAACTTCCTTTTTCTTACAGTTTATTATGTATAAAGTATCTTTCTCCCATTCTTTTTGAGGTGTTGACTTTAACAAGTGATTAATCCTAATGGGATTCTTTGCTTTGTAATTACATTTGATGAGATTTTGGTATAAGAACCCTTGAACATACAGTCCAATGTCTAGGCAGGGAGGAAATATATTTCCTTTGGAAAAGAAAAAAATACAGCAAAAAGTGTTAGCTATGCATTAAACATGTTCCCCACTCCCCTCTTGAGTATTAATTTCCTTTAGAATAAGGATTTGACCCACTCCAGATGTAACTTGTGATCCAGCAAATTTGATAGTACAGCTTTAAAAGTCCTTTAATTACTGTTAATTTCAGTACCTTTTATATCATGATTGAAAGTTACACAAAAATATTCTCTGCTTCCTGAAAACTATTTGCTATGGAGGCACACACACACACACACACACACACCGCTTATAAAAAGTGATATGAAATTATGATAAATATATTTGGTTTTTCATTTTATACAAATAAAAGTTTATTTAAAAAAGTGATATGAACAATTGAAGCACTTACCCAGAAAATTTAAAGCATACGAAAACTATTCTATTCACTAAAATAAGAGCGATACAATTACAACATTTTTGAGCATTAAGAAAAACGCTAAGTCATTGTCTGAATTTCCTCCTTTTACAGAGGGGTGTTTGAAATATTTTACACTGATAAGATTCTAAGAATTGTTGAGAACAAAAAATGCACATTAAAGTATGGTTGAATACTATCTTCCAGACTTAGCAAAAGATGTTCAAGTAGTACTGGCCATTTGATAAGTGGCATTTTGTCTTGCAATCAGGATAATAGTATCTATTACAATATATCAAGTAATATTCTGGGTTCTATGATGGAAGGGAAATAAAGTTCGATTTCTGTAACTTTCTATTCTTTTGACATATTTACGTATGAATTTTCCACTCTCCATTTCAAACCTTTACAAGTATAAATGCTATATATACTAAAGATTTCTTCATGGCTCATTTTGCTCTTGTCTAAGGGCTTAAGCTCTGCATGTCTGCTACGTACAAAGCAGCTGTTGCTAGGATGTATCTGTTTCCATAGCAATAGACGAACTCTTCAGATGCATCTAGAATTCCTCCTCTTCTTTGCTATCCCTGTCTCCCATGTCATATGTAAATCAGTGTATCAATGTCCAGATCTCTGACTGGAACAGAATCACTTGAAGTGATAATATCCTACATTTAATACCCATGTATGTGGAGTACAGTACAACACGATATTGACTTTTTCCCCCTTTATGCTCTGCATTCTTTTCCGAAGCTGTTTAGTGTGCAGAAATTCCTATGACTTGGAGATTAACACTGTGTCAAATTAATAAAGATCAGAAACATATTCTGCTAATGCACTTTTCAGAAACAGCAATTAATAGGAGAAAACAACTAGGTGCAAATTGACTCCTTTCTTCTTTAAAGAAAAAAATTTATTGTGGAACCAAGAATGTGTTACAAAAGTAACGGGCATTATCCTCCACAAGGATTTGCGCCAGTTTGTTTTAGACTCAATCTCAATTTGCACACATCAGTTGAGGTTAACCCTTCAAAGCATTTCCAAAGTTCTCAAGTCCTAGGCATGAAGTGTCACCATAGTTTCTCCAGCTGTCATGTGATAACTCCTGCTGGATCTAAAATTGTCACTACAGGTCTTACTTTCTGATGCCGTTGTTCAGGAGCTTCAAAAATCTGCAGGTTCAATAACGTCACTCAACTAACTGACAAGTTCCTGAAGAAATAGAGAAGCAGTAGAGTTATCACTAGAGACCTTTCATTAGGCTATACAAGTCCTGTCAAGTGCTAAACAGACTGAGAACTTTGCAATGTCTGGGAGAAATAGAATAAGTAAAGATAGTAGAGATAGATATCCCTACAAATAATATTTGGGTGAACTCTTGGGAACAAACCCTTGTTTTGGGAACACAGACTTGACACTGGGTTCTTTACATAACTTCATACTTTCAGAGAGTGAAAAACATCACTTTTTGTTTCATGTTTCTGTTCAGACATAAGCTCTCTCTTCTGTGCAAGAAGCATTCCTGCTTCTCTACCCATCTATCTTCCCTAGAGGGAAACACAATATTCAACCAAACAATGCATGCTTGTGCCCCATTTGTCTATGATGAGAGGACATATATTGATTATGTCAAATTCATTGGCAATTATTTATTTCATTATATTTTCCAATGAAAATACACTGACTTTTGTAATAAGACAAATGTCTCTGACATCACTATTACCTAAAGGGAAAAGAAATAGTAACTGTGAAAATCATCTTCCAAATATAAGTTATCTTTTATAAATCCATTTAGAGATACAAAATGATATTGTATCCCCTCTATATAAATATCTTAGGAAAGAAATTGGAAATTTGAAGCAATTTGTTATGTGATGTAATGTCTTCAATGTTACTTTCGTAAAGGAAAGTAAAAAACATGTTGTATTTTTTAAAAAAATACCTACTGGTTAATTTGTAATTGCTATTCAATAATTTCCCCAAATTGGTATTAGACACATTAGAAATTGCATCCTCTTCCAATTGTGGATTTGACTTTTTTAAAATTTGAAGTGTAGTTGCTGTGCAGTATTATATAAGTTACAGGTATACAATATTGTGGTTCACAATTTTAAATGTTATACTACATTTATAGTTATTATAAAATATTGGCTATATTCCCCATGTTTGACTTTTTAAGATGGTTATGGAGGAGAATTAGGAAGCGTCTCCTCAGAATGACAATGAGCTGAAACTTCTTTTTTTTCTTTTTTCACACACACACACTGTATTTTATTTTTACAAGAGATAAATCAACTGACACCTAGCATTGTAACTGGATGATCACAACAAAAGCAACAATGATTGCAATTACCAAACACGAAACACACTCATACTACGTCATAATATTGACATTCAGTCCAGGAATCCTCCACTGTAACAGCTCCTTTACTTTGCAGTGAAAATTGATTTGTATATTTTTTGCCTCTGAGTCCTTGTGGGATTTTTTTTTATTCAAACAGAAAGTCACAAAAATTATAATCATCCTCATCAGTTCACTCATTTCTCTTTTATCCTCATTATGAGAAAATAACAGAAGATAATTTTCAACACTGCTTATATTCCTCACTAAGAAGTCGATTAGGGAAAAAAGGACCTATCTCAAATAAACATCCATTTCAATAAATGTTCCTGATAATTTTCCTTGTATTAACCTTTATATTAAATATAGAAACAGTGACTTAGAAATCCTGATTTCAAATTATTTTCCCAAACTTAAGGTTTCATTTATTCATGTTCAATCATTCATTAAACAAAAATGTAGACCTACCACTCTTTGGACTTGGGCTAAGTACTTAGGTCACAAAGTGGTCACATATAGTTTCTGCCTTCGTGGGGTTTTGTTTATTTTTTCTGCAGTAGTAATTATTAGTATGCTACATATATCAAATAATTAATGACTATAATTATAAGCTTTTAAAACCTTTTTATTATAAGATGTTATATGTAAATGAAAAGGAAAAACGTGAAAGAGTTATATAGGTGATTTAGAATTTGTTACACAAAGCTTTAAAAAGACCTTCTTATTTCTTGGAAATTGCTCTAAAGAAATCATAAGAGTTTATGCAAAGATGTATGTACAACAATAGGGATTGGTCAAAATGATGATGAAATATCCATACAATGGATGTAATTCAGCCTTAATGTCATAATGTAGAAGTGTGTTTAGCAACTTATAAATATATTTACAAAATATGTTAAGCGAGTAAAAGGTGAATATACCACAATCCACTTGTTAAAATACACCAAAATGATAACAATAGCTGTCTCTAGGGTTGGTATTACAGGTGACTTTTTTTCATTTTGTTTATTTTCTAATTTTGTATAATGAACACATACAACATTTTCAAGTTATTTAAAAATAAATGCCTTACCCCAGAACCAGATATTTTGAAAATAAGTGTAAGAAGTAAAGACATCACAGTGCTTCTACTGCTAAATTACAAAGAAAATTGCATCTCAACCTGTTGAGAAACATACCAAAGACTTCCATGCTTTCAAATCCACAAAACTTTGCCTGAATCCTAAGTAAAGTAAATATAATAAGGACATTAATATGAACAAGCCATCAAAACAAGCTACATATGATCCTGCAATCTCACTTCTGAGCATATACCCAGAGAAAACCATAATTCGAAAAGGTACATGCACCACAATGTTCATTGCAGCACTATTTACAATACCCAGGGCATGGAAGCAACCTAAATGTCCATCAACAGATGAATGGATAAAGAAGATGTGATATATATACATATATATACAACACACACACATATATATATACACACACACATATATACACGTATATACACACACACACATATATATACACATATATATACATATATATAATGGACTATTACTCAGCCATAAAAAATGAAATAATACCATTTTCAGCAATATGGATGGACCTAGTGGTTATCATAAGTGAAATAAGTCAAAGACAAATATCATATGATACCACTTATATGTGGAATCTAAAAACATGATACAAATGAACTTATTTACAAAACAGAAACAGACTCACAGACATAGAAAGCAAATTTATGGTTACCAAAGGGAAAGGTCAGGGAGAGGGATAATTTAGAATTTGGGATTAACATATACACACTACTATATATAAAATAGATAAACAATAAGGTCCTACCGTATAGCACAGAGAAATACACTCAATATTTTGTAATAGCCTATACAAAAGAATAGGGAAAAGAATCTGTAAAAGATTATATTTATATATATATATAACGGAATCACTTTGCTGTACACTGGAAACTAACAGAGCATTGTAAATCAACTATAATTCAATTAAAAAAATAAATTTACAAAATCCATCAAAACCACAATGCAAACTTTTTTACCATGAGTTTGATGAGAATTAGCCAACATGGAAGCTACTTATCAACATGTGTTCAAAAATAAACCATGCACAGAGGTCAAGATGCGGTTGTGTGAGTGCAGATGTATTTGCAAGGACACTTTCCTATCTTAGCTAATAAGAATGAAACTTTATGAATGGTCATCCAGTTAGATATCAGAATTACATTTCTGTTGGTGATTTATCTTCAGAAGTACTCCATGAGAACTCTTGCTACAAAACACCTTCATTATTTCATTTGAGAATGACATAGATCTCCACTCCCAGACCAGGATTTCCTGCCTCTAAGTCTTTTGTTCTTGCTATTTGTTTTGTCAGAAATAATCTTCCTCCAAATTTTTAAACTCAAGTGCATTTTGTTCATTTCTATTATTCCTCAGTGCATGAACCAAGCCTGGTACATAGTAAGAGCTAAATAAATATTTGATATTTGATGAATGGATGTGTAATTGAAATGCTAATTCTCTGTGGCTTGCACTTCAGTTAAAAGTGTTTTTGCCTTCCTCCAAATGTCTATAATATTTTGTTGGTATTTTTCATAGGTTACTTAAAACATACTGCCTAAAACTACTGTTTTGTTCTTAGATAGGTTCCTCCCCAATAAATTGAGAGACTATGAGTGATTATTGTTTTAATCTTTAATTTTATTTAAGAAATTTCCCTCCATGGGAAAAAAGACACCTTTAAATAAAATAGACCAAAAAAGTAATACACAAGGGCAATCAGAATGGAAAATAAAATTTTAAATGTAACTAATATTTTTCTGGAGTTTTGTCCAAAATCTTACTTAGTCTACATTATTTCAAGTGGAATAAAGTATAAATAAAGAATTTATCAAATATGTTGCTAAAGATAAACTTGATGGGAGTGTGAATTAATTGAACAACTGAGTTCATATCAAAAAAGACCTTTTTAAGGCTGCAATAATTGATGAAAGTCTAACACCTTAGAATTTAATTGATATAATTATATGGGACTACATTCATATCCAGATAGAACAACTATATAAATTCTAGTTCTGAGTGATTTTAACTTAACAGTAACTTACATAAGACTAACATAGTTGATTTTTTTCTACATTAAAATGAATACGCACCAAAAACTTGATGTGAATGGTCAAAAATCAGCAGAGCAGGAAGATGATATCATTTACTAGGTACTGATGAGAATACCCTGAACAATTATATTCAGTTTTATTTATTTTTTTTTAATTTTTTTAAAGACTTTTTTTTTGATGTGGACAATTTTTACAGTCTTTATTGAATTCGTTGCAATATCGCTTCTGGGTTTTTTTATGTTTTGGTTTCTTGGCCACAAGGCATATGGGATCTTAGTTCCCCGACCAGGGATCGAACCTGCACCCTCTGTATTGGAAGAGTGGAGTCATAACCACTGGACTGCCAGGGAAGTCCCCATATTCAGTTTTAGACCACACTTATAAAAGGTACAGAAACCTGGAGAGCAAGCAGGTGGGTGATGGGCCTGGAAACCAAGTTACACAGAAGTCTTAGTTGAGTTCAGAGAAGAGTCAAGAGGACATGATGACTTCAATTATTAAAGGAATTATCGTGAAAGAGTGAAAGTCACAGAAAGAGAGGTTAAGACCCAAGTTAAAGTGGGAATGTAAATGGTCAGAGCTGGCAGGTGATAGACTAGGCTGATCCTAGAGAGATTAGGGTTTCCTGCCACTGAAGGTGTCCACATCCCTGATGAAGGACCACATGTACTCTGCAGCAATAAGAGCATGATATAAATGATTTAAATAGATAATGTGATTTTCCTTGCAAAGCTGAAATTCTAATTTAAGGTCTTAATAGCATAATTTGCTAAGTGAGTTGCTATGAAGACTCTATCTTGGCTGTCCCCCTATGTGCATTAGATTGGTCCAAGATTAGGGATCTTTCTCCTTCAAGTTCCCTTGCCCACTCAGAAGAGCTACTACAATACATTAGAACTATTGTAAGATTTTCTTTGTAGTTTCTCTTTGTGCTGCAGTGTGGCAGCAAATGAAAAATCACCCAATAATTTTTAGTTGACTGAAAGCCTCAAACAGTAAGAGTTAGTCTGCCAGAAACAGACTTAAGAATTAGATATGCTACATAAAGAATGAAAAAAGATAGCAGGACAGGACACAGAAATATGATCATTCAATCATGAAAAACAATAAGCTTATCAAAGCTGTGTGCTGAAAACCAGGGGCAAGCGAAAATTGAGTTGATGCTTATCAAATAAATGAGCACGGAAGGATGAAACTCTGAATGAATAGTCCCCTGTTAGCTATTGGCATATGACATGGCAATCTCTTTCTTCCTGAACTTGAGATTCCTAGTAAATATTATTTCCTATCTCTTAAGAACATACTAGAACAACTCATTTGCACCAACTTTTCTGAAGCTAATTCCTTAACACAACTTTTAGTTGGAGCTTTCAGATAGATGGGAATAAGGAGTGATAACATAGAAGGTCTGAAACAGCAAGTTTTTAATATTTTTAAATAAACTCTTAAACACTGTTATCCGTGAATTTCAATCTCTTCTGTCTCTTATTTATCATTCTATAATGAAAAAAGCATGTTTTGAGAACAGGTAAGCTGGGTCTGAATCCCAGCAATTCTGTTAATTAGATAGATGTATGACATTTCTCAGTTATGTAATTTTTATGAGAGTTGATTTGGGGGAAAATGATCTTATAAAGGAGTGTTTTGATCTTATTCCTTTAAGTTTATGTGTTTACACTCTAAAAGGGCAACTTGGAAGCAGAACAGTAAGCTCAAGTTTGTAATACTTAACAGCTACTCAAAAAAATTACAAGATGTATGTGAGTGAAACTTGGCTGCGATAAATCCTTAAATTTCATTTTTAAAGCATTCTTTTAAACATTCTCCTAATGTTCCTGAAGAAATAACACAGTTTAAAGCACCTTGATTAGCTGAGCTGTACCTATTGGCTTGGCTGGATTCCATAGTTTTTCCCATTTTCATCTGTTTACAGAAATTTTTGCCTTCCATTGATCCTTGAATAGCCCTTTTTTGCAGATACCTGAGCAATATATAATACACACCTCTAATTTGAAATTAGTCCTTGAGAGTCAATATTATTCTCAATAATGTTTGGGGTATATTTTTTAATCTTCTCTACTTCATATATATGATGCGCATTCAATAACATGTATCAAACATTCACTATGTACCTAGAACCAGGCTTAGCAATTTGTGTGCTCTGAAGAAGTCACTTTTCTATTGGTATTATGCATAGGGTTGCCAGATTTAGCAAATCAAAATACAGGAGGCCTACTCAAACTTGAATTTCAGATGAACAACATATAATTTCTTCATATATGTGTATCCCATGCAATATTTGGCATCCTGTATTTTATCTGACAGACCTAATTATGTCCCACATTGTATTATACAGCATTCTTCATGAGCATATTGCTGAGTCAGATCTAAAGGATATTCATATCAATATAATGTTTAGATTAATATAATATTGTAATATTAATACTAGTATATTATTGTTTATCCCAGATAAACTAGAAAATATAGCCATACCATGTATTCATGATATTTTCTGAATTTGTTCAAAGCCACTGTATACGTACAATAAAGCCTAAAGCATCCTTAATTCTAACTGTAGAACTTTTGAATCTATTATTGTGCACTTTACATTATGTCCTGAAAACAGTGCATGATAAGCCAAATATAGAAGGAAATTGACTATGGGTGGAAAGAAAACCAACTTTAGAAGGTAAACTCTTTGAAAGCACTTAAACCTACATTAGCAAGGTCCATGTAGATATAAATATTGAATTAATTTTTCTATGCTCATTCCCATTTGTTTTTCATTTTTTAAATCTATTTAACTTTTTCTCTAAGAGATCGTTACCCAGCAGAAACAAATTAGATACTAGTGCTGATGCTATGTATAAGAAACTACATAAAAGTATACTTCTTTTTTATAACTGTGTAATTCAAAGTTCTATAATTCCCAAATTTTATTTACTTTTAAAGAAGTTTATTGTAATTTATTTCCATGAATACTAGATGCTTTATATTTATATCAGGTAATTTCACAGCTGTGTTATCTGAAGTTTTGCTGATACAAAGGGCTTATGGATTACCATTTTCCTAAACAAGGATGAATTACTCTTCCTCAAATAAGGGTTGGAAAATGAGTCAAAATAATCTTATCCCACAGATTCACATAAAAATACTTGTTTGTCTGTCTTTAGAAATTGTCATATTATATGAAGAACTCATAGAACTCAAAGAAGAACTCAAGAAAGCTTTAAAAATAATTCACAATTAAAAACTAATTCACAGCTGAAGAATGAACAGCAGAGTTTGTGTTGTCCGTTAGCATCTACTAGGAATATATTCCAAACTGTTCATCACTTATAGATAGATTGATAATAGAGAGATAGATGATTAATAGACAGACAGACAGATAGATAGAGTGAGCTATTTTAAGGCTCTAATTTAATCCACAAAATGAATCAGAGCAATGATTGAAAAGTGGTAGAAATGTTTCCTCAATCAGAGATTTTTATTCATTTTGGAGTTGGTAACACTAAAAGAAACTGTGAATTAGAATTTCATGTATTCTTGGGAACTCTGCCTCCTTTACTCACGAGACTTGGCTTTCTTTAAATGCTTTGTCAACTTCATTTCACTGTAAATCCTGAAATGGTGTGTTTTCCTACTTTGAAAATGGGTTCATAAAATAGATCTCTGATATTTCCATGAAATTTAATTCTCTGTGTGTCAACTTTTGTCATAACCATCCTGAAACCTCTGATGTCACTCAGCATTGTGTAAAACTATCACATACAATTATCTCTGGCAATTGGAAATCTTGCTGTCCAAATTTTGGAAGAATTTTGGGCAAATTCTTGATGAATGCTTTACTATTCAAAATCTCCTAAAAAAAAAAAAAACCAAAAAACCAAAATCTCCTTATTCATTCTATGAAATCAAGGACCCAAATGGAATTGGATATCAATATATCCTCTTTATACCTGGCATTGTTATTGATAGTTTCATTAATCAAACTCAGGAAATAGAGAGATTTGACTATTAGAATATATATATATCCACAAACAAGCAAATGTAAATATCTCTATGTTGAAAGAAATCAAAAGGTACCTTAATGATGCATTAAGAAAGACTACATGTTGAGAAAAGGAATTTCCAAGTCTCCATCATAATAAAGATCAAGCTTAACATCCACTGAATAACAATTATTTTATAGCAAACACCATTCCAATCATAACTGCCTGGTTTCCATAGCACATAATAATACATTAAAATAATCAGCAATTTTAATAACAATAATCATTGGAATTATTATATTTCTAATAAGCTATTATACCTTTTATTTTTTATTTTTTTTAAATATACAAAATATTTGCTGTCTAAAATATATGTGTTCATGTATCTCCTATCACAAATATTCCCCAAGCTGGTTTTTCCTTCCCAGCTTAACTGAAATGGTTGAGAAGAGCTGCTTTTTATATCCCACTGCTAATATAGAAACATTTGGAAACTTGACAAGGTAACCGAATATTATTAAAATTTCTTCTAAAGAACTGAAGATGATGTATCTTACCTAACAAAAAAGATGTTGTTTTACCAATGCCAAGGGTAAATAGACTTTAAAAGGCTACCTTTAAATAATAACCCAAGGAGGCAACATTCTCATATATAATGCAATAATCACATAAAAAAATGAATACATTCTTTAGAACTAATTTTATTAGGTTTCAAACTACTGAGATTTCTTATGCTAAACTGATGTGACTGATTTCCTAAATTTATCACAATGTAACAGAAAACCTTATGTACATTGTAAGTTCCTTAGACTCTACTAAGGCTTCCTTTGAGACCTAGTACCTGATTGATTTTCTTGTAAGTGTGTTGTAAAGATAAGTTTACATTATCTTTCTTGGATGCAGATTCTCTCTATATCTTTTAGGTCAGTTTTGTGAATCATTTTTACATTGTCCATATTTTGTACTTTTTGAGATTTATCTATTTCTCCCTGTGATTGGAACTTATGCTCCATAGGGTCAAAGACTTTGCCTTTTTTGTTATGTATACCTAATGCTAAAATATTGTTAAATGAATGAAGGATTAATTATATAATCAATCTCAGCAGTACTGGAAGACAAATTAACATCTGATTCTGAATATATTATTGAATAATAAAGGTACAATAATAATTAAAATGTGATAAAAATGAGAAACAATGGGTTTTGCAGACTAATAGATACTGGCATATTACAAAGCTATAAAAATTGACTTCTTTTAAACTTGATCCATGCTATTTTTTATTCTTTACATATTATTAGAAATAATATACCATCAGTCCATACAAAGCTGAATTGTTTCCTTCATCTGAAATAATAAAAACAGAAACTGTAACAGTTGACAAAAACAATATAAGACTAGATAAGAAAGGTAAATAGAGTTATAGAAACAAAATAGAAAATCCAAAAACACTTCTACATGTTTATAGAAATTGGGTATATAAAAGATGTGCCATCACAAATGCTCATGTAAGAGCTAACATAAAAGTACTCACCCTATGCCAGATATGATTATGAGTTCTTTACATAAGTCACAACTATTCATGATATGCATGGTATTTTTATCTGCATTTTACAGATTAGAAAACCAAGCCATAGAGAAATGATAAAATTTGTCCAAGGCCAGAAAACTAAGAAATAGCAGAGCCAGAACTTGAAACAGGGTAGTCCTAACCATTCTGTCATGCTGCCTTTCCCACAAATAGGTGGAAAGGAGATAGATAACTTATTAAATGTTGGAAAAATGAGTTCAATACACAGAAAAAATGAAATTAAAATTAGATCATTTTAACACTTTATTAAAAATAAAATACATAAAGTTTAAAGAAAAATGTAAAATTCAAAACTGTAAAATTATTCTGATAAAATATGAGACTACATTTCTGTAACTGAATTGGAGAACAAAGTTTTAAGTGTAAAACCTACTTCCAGTTCTAGCCGTAATGGAGTAACTGATATCAAAGTTACCCAGTACCCTCAAAAACGAAATACATAAAGCACCCATTTTTAGGCATTGAAGGGCTGTGATACTTAAGAGAAGGGAAACACATGAAATGATCTCAGGTTTCTCTTGGCTTCCTGCCTGGTGACAATTGTCAAACCATGGTCCAGGGAAGTAGAGTCCAAGCAGGGAGGATCAGCCTCACTGAGTGGAAGAAACAGAAATCAAGTTCCAGAGAGGCTGGGGTGATTGGAAATAGCGGGACAGGATTTTCTCAGAACATTTGGCTAAGAAACATCTATATAGTTTCCGCCAAATACGACCAAGCTGTTTATGCCAAAGGCAAGACTCAAGGCAGTCAAAAAACAGATCCTGTGGGTTGTCGGCTGAATGAGATCTGAGAGATTACATAGTGCTGGCAGCATAGTGCTGACCATTCAAAGTGGACAGAATACACCGAACACCTGACCTTCAGTGAAGACTTCAAAAAAGCCACTTCTTGAAAGTAGGGCTAATCTGGAGAGAAAACAAAAATACAACTTTGGACAAAAGTTGATGCAGACCATTTAATACTGAATTAATAATTATGTAAGGTAATGGATCTTAAGGCTGAAAAATGAATTCTTTGGGTATCTGTGCAAAAAAAAAAAAAAATCAAGTAACTGTTATAAAGAGATTAAAAATCAGGCTGGCTTTATCTATATTTCTGCCCAGGCACATTCAATTCTGGAAACAATGAAGCAAATATTTCTCAGCCTCAGCACTACGATATTTTGGGTCGCATAAATTTGTGTGTGTGTGTGTGTGTGTGTGGTATGCGGGCCTCTCACTGCTGTGGCCTCTCCCATTGCAGAGCACAGGCTCCGGACACGCAGCCTCAGTGGCCATGGCTCACGGGCCCAGCTGCTCCATGGCATGTGGGATCTTCCCAGACCGGGGCATGAACCCGCGTCCCCTGCATTGACAGGTGGACTCTCAACCACTGCACCACCAGGGAAGCCCTGGGTCGCATAAATTTTTATTGTGAGGTGCTGTCCTATACCTCTATCTACAAGATGCCTGAAGCACATGGTCCTCCTAACAAATATGACTCAATATTCCTGATGTTACTGCTATGGTCTGAATGTTTGTGTCCTCCCAAAATTCATATGCTGAAATCCTAACCCCCAAGGTGATGGTATTAGGATGTGGCACTTTTGGGAGGTGATTAGGTCATGAGGGTGGAGCCCTCATGATAGGAATTAGTGCCCTTATAAAAGAAGCCCAAGAAAACCCACTTACCCCATTTTATATGTGAAGACACAGCAAGAAGGTGCCCTCATCAGATACCAAATCTGCCAGCGTCTTAATCTTAGATTTCCCAGCCTTCAGAACTATGAAATGAATTTTTTTTTAATGAAGTCACCCAGCTGACAATATTTTGTTATAGCAGCCCAAAGATAATAAGACAATCCCCATAGTGGAGGATGAAATTAAAATTGACTTGTCATTCAAAACTACTGAGCTAGAGTATTAAGGTAGAGAGGGAAAGTATGATCTAAAAGAACTGTATCAAGGATGACATACAATCCAAAAAATGAAAGAACCATTGGAAGTCATTCTTGAATGATATGAATCATTCTTTAAAATGAAAATCAACAACAGAATCCAGGAGACCAAGCAATAGGAGTGTATGTTAGAGTCAGACTAGCAGCTTATGATTATTGACTCTATTCAAATAATAAGGAATAAATCTAAACAACCATGGATATACGGCCACAGAAGATAAAAGCTATAAATAGAAGAATCCAAAACAACACTTTAACAAGTAAAAACTGTGAGATGGTGACAGAAAATAAATTGAAGAATATATGTAATTTCATCATATGTCTTAAAGGAAATTCAACAGCTCCGGTAATGGATAATTTAAGGATGAATGATGTAAGTCAATTAGATAAATTTATTAAAAGAGAAGAAATAAAATCTTTACAAGGAAGAAGGCAGATGTAGTAGAAATATGTTTATGTTCTCCTCTTTCAAAATAAGATATTGATGGATGAACCTACAGTGGTTATACAAAGAGATAAAGGGTTAAGTGTTATAGATATAAAGATTCTCAGTAAAAGAAGTAAAAATAGACTAGAAACCTTAAAAACAGTCACATAGAAACTCACACATTCACTCTATTCCACATAGAACAAAACAGAAAAAAAGGAAGTCCAACTAGCAAAAATAGAGTCTAGGAAACGTTCTAAACAGAAAATAAGATTTAAAAATAAACACTAGTTATATCAATTTTATCAGAAATTTTAACTGGAACTTAAGCTAACCTATTGAAACATAAAGATTCATACCTGGTTGAATAAACCAAAACAAGCTATGTGTTTTGTACAAGTAACACAACCAAAATGTGCCTCAGATAGATTACAAGTAAAAGGATGAAAATATTAAATTAAGAAAGTAATAACAAAAAGAATATTGGAATTGCAAAAATAATATCAACTAAGGTTGAATTCACAACAGGTAATGTTAAATAAATCAAAGAAGGGCCCTAAATTTATAAATTAATAAAAACAGGGATATTTAGCCTCTCTAAAATATGGAGTCTTTCATTTAAAAAGAAAGATATTACAAAATGTATTTTAAATTTTTTTTAGTGTTCTTAAAAGTGTGTTTATCTTTGTATTAATAGAAAGAAAACTAGATTTTTTAAAATTACACAAACCTTTTGATACAGCATTCCTACATTGGGGACTATGTCTTACAGAAACAAATTTTCCATTATGTGAGGTTTTGTATGTAAAACTGTTTACCACAGCTGGGTTAGAAGTTTGAAAGTATAATGTATGTACGTCCAAAAGTGAATGGCTGCATAAATTATGGTATATCAAAACTACTAGAAATTACTTAAAACAATGGGTTACATAAAATCTATCAGGAACTGCACTTTAAGTTGCAGATTGATATATAATGTATAGTTCTTAAACATATGCACAACACAATACCCATATTCCAGGCATGCTTCTTTCTGTTTGATTAATCATAGAGCAACTTGTGGAGTATATACATCAAACTGTTAATATTTTTTATCCCTGGCAGGGAGATTTTACAGATTTGGTAAAAAGATTTTAATTTTTTCTAAAAGCATCTCTTAATTATTTGATTTGCTATAAAAAGCAAGTAGTACTTTGGCAGTTTAAAATATAAAATCTTAAGAATTCAAAAAGAAAATTAAAAAAAAAAGGCTGTTTCCTGAAAGATATATTATTTAGTCTAAACATAGAGGCACTCAATATTATTCTAGATCAGGAAGTACCATGTGGGTGTTTTTCTGTCTTCTATGTTAAGGAAGGCAAATGTTATCTGTAAAGGGCCAAATTGTAAGTATCTTAAGCTTACAATAATATTAATAATTAAGAAAAATAATACTTCTATAGCAAAATATGGTCTCTATCACAACTACTCAGCTAGTACAAAAGCAACCACAGGCAGGCAGACAAATGACAGTGTTCTAATAAACTTTATTTGTGGACACCAAAATCTAAGTTTCATTTCATTTTCATGTGCCACAAAATATTATTCTTCTTTTGATATCTTTTCAACTATATAAAAAGGCAAAAACCATCCTTGGCTCGCAGGTTTCCGTGAAACAGGCTTTGGACTATAGTCTCCAACCCTTGTACTAGGGAGTGCAAGTGGGAATGGAAATACACCTGCTGGAATTGGGTCCCACTGTCTAAGCCAATGCCTTTGGGACCCTGGCGAGCCCAGTGCAGAACTTACACAAGATTGGAGGTTATCTCTCCGCCATGACATGATATATGGATTTGGAAAAATAATATCTTTCCATGTTCTTTCCTGGTAAAATGTACTCGATTACTTTACCAGCTCTAATTCTGTACTTAGAAGTCTCATTGTTTCAAAAAAAACAAAAAAAAGCTAAAATTCTAAGGGAGAGAAATGCATCAGGCTGTGCTCTCTCTCACTGTGTTGAATTGTGAAAATGATTTTCTCCTAACAACTATACCAAGAAAAAGGAGGTTGTAATGGGGTAGAAGAGAGGAGGAAAGCCCCCTTGTAGGTAATGGACCACTACTAAGAAAGGCTGGATGAGCTGTGAAGGTGGAGTGTTGACCAGGAACGGAGAGACGAGGCACAAGAGACAGGGTGAGGGAGGAAATGCAGACACTGGGAGTGTAGGAGCAAACAAGATAAAATAAATATGTTAATAGTTGGCCCCATTCTGCTCAGTACTCTGTAATAACCTAAATGGGAAAAGCATCTGAAAAAGAATAGATACTTGTATATGTATAACTGAATCACTTTGCTGTACCCCTGAAAATAACACAACATTGTTAATCAACTCTACTCCAAAATAAAATAAAAATTAAAAAATAAAAATAGGTAGCCCCAGACAGTATCCTGGTTTTACCACTAAGATCAAAACTGAATTTTTTTAAAAGGCATTTGAAGGAAGGAAAGAAGAAAAGCAAGAATCGTTTCCACTTTAATTCAGATTTCTAGCTAGGAATTACTCAGATGCCTTTCAGTCAGAGAGCAAAACAGCATCATGCATTGAAAATGTGGGCCTCTAGAGTATGTCTTAAAGGCCAACCAGGATTTCATGAAGTGGGAACGTTGAAGGGAAAATGTTCAGGTTCAAAAAAATTTGAGGAAGAATGTGTTAAGGAGGTTCATTTTCTGTAGGACTATTTAAAGTCTTAAATATTCTCATATGATTTGTTAACCTCCAAAGAGAGTGCGTGTATATATGTGTGTGTGTGTGTGTCTAAAACCTCTCAAGATTAATCCCCACAAAACATATTTTGGAAAAATACTACCTTAGTTGTAACGTTCTATGACAAAAATTTGCCCTAAGACAATAGATATCACCAAGCACATACACACACTAATGTAGAGGGGGAAACAAAATTTTAATATGCATTTATGTGCAGTTATATGCATTTAACAGAATTGTCCTCTTGTGGCATAGATAGTGGGAGATTTTCTAAAAGCAAAGATTTCAAAATACCAAAGGGATTTCGTATTCTAAAAGTTCATTTGTGTTACTCTTAATAACTCAGAATATACTTCTAATAGAAACTAATAAAAATGGTGGCGAAGTTCCCAGCCAAGCCTAATACTTTTTAAAATAAATTTGAAATAAAATTACTGGTGATGCAGTAAAACTTAAAAAAAAACCCATTATTGTTAAAACCATAGTAGTTAAATAAAATGGAAATGCAGAGATCTATTTTTAAATAGTATAATAAATTTAGTGCTTCTGGAAAAGAAAAACAAGTGAAAGGAGGTATAAAAGTTTAAGAAATTTATAAAGGGAATTTTGTTGCCTGCCACAAGGTTGAGGTACTTGTTTTTATTTTTTAATAGTTTTATTTTCTTTCAAACTACAAACAAAATGGTATAAGAAAATATGTAAAATAAAGAACACTGAAGAGTATAAAATCATCTGTAATTTTACCATACAGTGTAATTGGTTCAAAATATATATTCTCAGGCTATTTTGTTTGTCTACATGCACATTTATCAGAAAGAGAGTTTGCCTTAATAATATTCCTTTTAAATCTTTTTATTTAAGCATAACAAAAACACAGAAAATGTGTTCAGAACAAATATTCATCTCCGTGATTTATCACAAGATGAATACCCTGTAACCACCACTTAAAAGATACTGTATGCATGCCAAAAGCATCCCTGAACAAATTCACAATCATTACCCCTCCCTCCTCACATATAACATGATCCTGACTTCTAACATAATCATTGCTTTGCAAGTTTTTGAAATTTATGAAAAGGAAATAACAGTATATCTTCTGCTAGGTATGGCTCTTTTTAGTCAATATTATGTTTGTGAGATTTATCCATGTAATCATTTCTTGCTGTAAATTGTTTACCTTTATTGATGAATAGTATACCACTATATGAACATGCTACTATTTAACTACTTTTATTTTCAGGTTTTGGCTTTTTTACATTGATATCTCGTTGATACCTAGCAGTGGAATAGCTAGGTCATTGGGACTAAGTCTGCTCTAATTTAGTAGATAATTCCACAATTTTGCAAAGTGGTAGTTCTTATTTACATTTCTTCCAGAGTTTCCATTGCTTCATATCTTCGTTAACACTTGGTATTATCAGTGTGTTGAATTTAGCCATTCTGTATATGTATGGAATGTCATTATGTTTTAGTTTACATTTCTTTAATCACCTTTTTATATATTTATTGAACATTTGTGTATCTTCTTTTCCATTCAAGACACTTGCCCATAATTTTACTAGGTCATCTATCTTTTTTATTTTTATTTTATTTTAATAGTTCATATTATAGCCTGGATAAGCCCCATCTTATTTTTCAAATTATTTTTTTTAATTTCACATTTTGGTGAGTTTGTCAGGTTAAGCTAAGCATATGCTGAGGGGATAAATAACCCCAAAGATCAATGGATTCACACATAAATGTTTAGATTTGCTGCAGGTCATTGAATTGGGGGACAGCTACTTTGCTCCACACTGTCCTTCAAGATTCCAGAGTGATCAGTGTTCCACCACTTGGAATGTTGCTTGTTACCAAGGCAAGGAAAAAGAAAGAAACTGGAAAATGTCACACCAGAAGTGATACGTTTTATTTCTGCTCATATGATGTTATCCAGAACTATTCACTTGTTCATACCTAACCATGAAGAGATGGGAGGTACAGTCTCCAAAAAGCCCAGGAAGGAAAGGGGAATGCAATATTTGTGGGAACTAGTAATCTACCATGTCTGGACACTTTCCTTCTCAATAATATAAATCTACCTTCATGTTTCTAATATTTGCTGTACATTCCAGTGGGCTTATACTTTAGTTTATTACTTCTTCAAATTATTCACACAACAGCACAAGAAAAATAATATTTCTGTAGCAACATGGGATAAATACTGGGGTATTGGGTCATGCCAGTGGCATCTATATGGTATGTGGTAAAACAAATGTATTACACTTTCTTTTTATTATTTATGAGAAAAACAAAGTGTTCAGTCATACAAAGCATGATGAATTTCTATAAAACATTGAAATTACAGGTTTTCAAAAATGTAAATGAGAAATTTGAACTTGTTTCTGTAAACATGTACTTTTAATATCAGATTTTGGCTTGAAATGGTAAGAGGTACTTCCTGATCAAGGCTTTTAAGTGATGATATTTTCAAGTTCTTGATGTGATCATCAATAAAACTGTGTTCCTAATAAGTTTGTGGGAAAAAAATTAAATTAACACATTAGAAATTATATTTGAAGATACCAACAGCACTTCTTTTTCTTTCTTGACAAGTTAATGTTGAAATTGCTTACGAAAATATGGATGGATTTTGAAAACCGATTCAACATTGTCAACTCAACTCTTCCAAATTACTGATGAAGGTCTAGTTTGCAGAACATGCATGCGTTGTTAGAGCAATACTCTACCACTAGCATAAACATTGAAAAGGGACACAGCCGCAAAGGGATAAAAGTATCCGATTTATGCAAAAACAAAAATTTAGAGATTGGGCCAGGTACATGCCACCAAGAGCCCCTGCCTACCTCCATGCCTAGAACTGCATGCATTAACCCTTGGACTTCCAAAGCACCACTCCTCCTAGCAGCACACGGACCCCAGGATCCTGACGTGCAGCAACATACTCAGCAGCTGGCCACTAATGAACTTGTCAAGGTGATAGATGCTGACCAGTGTGTGGCAGAGAAGTCATTAGTGCCAGGTGTTGCTGATCAACTGCAGAGAACTTGAATGTATCACAGCCTAGCTCCAAGGAGCTCTGCGGGAGCTTCATGCTAAGGCAGAGGCAACTGGCAAGAAGACGTGTTTGGCTAAGCTCCATGTGGCTGGACTCTATGACTTTTTTCACAATATTTTGGGCACCAATTAGCTAGACTGAAACAGGAGGTCACAGTGACATTCACTCAACTTAACACATGAGATATCTGGGGCACAGAAAGATCTAATGACTTATGCACGGTGACACAGATTGTTAAATGGAGAGTTAGGATTTGAAACCAGGGAATTTGGCCCCATTACTGGCACTCCACATTCTAGAGACATTCATTGATTTTTCTCAAGGTGAAACAAAAATGACACAGTTGAAAAGAATGGATATGTTGTGTTGATTTTAACTATCCTTCAGGGTGTGCCCTGTTGATCTACAGATCGTAAACATCTGCAGATTTGTACTAAAAAATTAGTGCAAACACACTAATTTTTGCAACGCATCATGACACTGGCTCTTCCTTACTGAACGAAATGAACTGAGGAGAACTAGTTTGCCTACAAGTTTAACATCTTAGAATCATATGATGAAAATTGTAGTGGTTTCAGTAGTAGTTTGGAGAGAACGTTTAAATTTTTCAGTGTTTGAACATGGTGTTAATTATATCATGAAATTGTGTTGGATACTTTGTTTTCATGGTGAGGCAAGTAGAATTTTAGTTGCCAGAATTGGTCATTCATTAAATTAGAGCTTGAGTAGGTACATTATTTTAGTAACAGAGTTTCCCTATTCTCTTGTAACAATAAAAAAGTCACATGTACACTAAGGAAATCAAAAATTACTTAAAGTAATGTGATCTTGAGAGCTCTTTATCAAGCATATTCTCAATCTATTTTCTTATACAAGATTCATCTAGTTAATCTGATTACTTAAACTCTACTGATAAAGGAGTATTACTGTAGATTTCCTTAAAGTACATAATTACATTATAGGAGCTATACTAGCAGATTTAGATTAGTAAAAATAAATCCAGTAAACTTTTCTGACACCTAGATCTTTAGAAATGAGGGAATCCATAGCATTATCTTTCTAACTAAAGCAGATCTGATGATATTTTAATTTCAATCCAATACCCAAAATCTAAGAAAATATTACATAAGCTAAGCATAGTTTGAGCTCCAACAAGATCCTGCAGCAAGGTGTGCTACAAACAATATTATTCTGATATGGTTCTTGCCTTGTCCAATTTGTTGATTTTTGATATGATTTCACTGCATAAATTGCAACTTAAAGGAAATAGGAAATAGCTTGTTATTTTGTTGTGTTTTCTGGAAGGCCATTTTATTCTTTTGGACTTCAAGTGCATAGAATTTGGGCAATCAGCCATAGTTTATGGCACACTATAATACTTGCTCTCTGTATTCTTCTTTTTAAATTTATTTTCGTCTGCTTTTATTTTCCTTACCTTTCTCCCTTTGTATCATCCCTAGTGTCACCTCATCTTCACCCCCACCCATCTTATCACCATAAATTATGTAAATACAATTTACCAAATGGCTTGGGGCTATTCAACTCTTTTTGGTTTTAATTTTTTACTTTTTGGCCACGCCACGTGGCATGCAGGATCTTTGTTCCCTGACCAGTGGTTGAATCTGCGCACCCTGCAGTGGGAGCACAGAATCTTAACCACTGGGCCACCAGGGAAGTCCCTATTCAACTCTTCATGTTACTTCAACATTTTCGTTCAAAATACTCGTGTGAGTCTCTATCCTGTACCCTGCAGGCACAGTAATTTCCTTTTCACTGTAGCGTGGTCTTCCATCATTGGCAATACCACATTTTACCTATCCAGTCCCTGTTGATGGTTATTTAGATGATTTCCCATTCTTTGATTTTACTAGCAATGCTGGAAATTTCTTTGTGTATATATAGAATGGTTTTTTCTCAAGAGTACATCTCAAGAAATAGAGTTGATGAGTTATGCACATGTACATACACAAATTCACTGCAAGTTGCCCTGAAGAATAATCCACCTATTTATATTTCAGAAGTAGGAAGAGATTCAGTTTTCCAAGCAATTTCTTGTATGCTTAAGATTTTAATCCTTTTTAGTTGTATATTATGCCAGAATCATCTCCAGCTCTATGTCTCTCTGCTAATTTTGCCCATGATGCTATTTGGATAACAGAAATCTTTATTTGTGCTGTATTCAAAGCCCCTAAACTTTGCATTTATGTGTATACTTTTTGCACATTTTATTTTTTAAGGTTTTGTTGAGGTCAAACATGCATAAAGAACACAAATTTTGAGTGTACAGTTTGATGAATGTTTATGAATGCTTGTATATGTGTAAACCCTTGCTTCCGTTCCCAGACAAAACCCACTCCTATACCTCCTAGACCCAGATAGCCACCATTCTATAGCCAGACATTAGTTTTGTTTGTTCTTCAACTTCATATAAATAGAATCATACATTTTGTACTCTTTTTGTGTAGTTTTGTTTACCCATCATTATGACAGTGCCATTCATCCATGTTGTTACAGGTGGCGGTAGTTATATTTAGTAGCTGTGTGGTTATATATAAATATACCGTAATGTATCTATCCATTCTACTATTAATAGGCATTTAGGTTGTTTCCAGTTTGGAGCTATTATCAATAAGATGTTACATATTACACAAAATATTTTACAGACATATTTTGTAAATATCTTTAAGTGGAAGTATACACGTATTTCTCTTGAATACATTTATACAAACTATATTACATACATACATAAGTATATATAAAATTTCTGTCTCAAGGGTTGTGTATGTATTTAGTATTAGCAGATATTGCAAAACTGATTTCCAAAGTGGCTGTCCCAATTTACACTCCAATGAGAGCTCTAACTGCACCACATCTCTGCAAGATTTTGTATTGTTGGTCTGTTTAATTATAGCCATTTTTATGAGTGTGTAGTAAAATCACATTGTTTTCATTCTTTTTTTTTCCTCAATATTTGACTTCATTTCTCTGGCTTCTTTGTCAATTGTTTTGAGGAGAGCATTGCCTGGAGTACCACAGTACTAAAGTTATTGCCTATGCGCTATTATTGCATATAGTATGGATAAATCAATTTCCTATTCCAACACATTATTTAACAAGATAAATTTCCAATCACAGGTAATAACCTTTATCAATAACCTTTATCAAATTTATTTACATGTAAAATTACTATTTTAATGTATTCATTGCTGAATTATATCACTAGCTTTTCTGGTGCTGAGGCTTTGTTACGTAACTAGAATAAAATGCAGTTTATTGCACTGCTAATGTGCTGCTCCATTTTGTTTGCTTAGAATCTGTTTACTTAAACTGTTTCTATCAGTATCCATATGTGAGTTTGAGTTACTTTTGTGTGCTATATTTTGGGGGAATTAAGATCAAGGTTATGTTTGTTTCATATAATAAACTGGAAATATTTTGTTTCTCTTCTCTGGAACGGGTCAAATAGTATTCATTAGATCTTGTTCAAAGCAAAGCAGAATTCTCTTTGTCTCTCTCTAGGCTGATGCTTTTTTCTGGCAATAACATTTTGACAGCAATTTCTATTTCTTCTGTGGCATTTGGCTTGCTTATGTTTTCTTAGAGGCAATGTAGTAAACTTGCTGAAATCATGGACTCTGGTGCTGGAAGCCCACAGTTAGAATCTTGGTTTCAGCACTTCCTAGCTATGTGTCCTTAGCGAAGCATTTATCCTTCTGTGCCTCCATTTCTTCATTGAAGAATACGAATGATAAAAAATAATGATATTTCTTACCTCATAAAATTGTTGTGAAGATTAAAAGAATTAAGGTATGGAAAGCTCTCAGAACAGTACCTGGCACAGGATAAACAACACTTAGTACTATTATTTCCTCTCTTTTGGGGGCAGTTTGGGCAGTTTACATTCTTGTAGAAAATGTATTTCATCAAATTAAAATGCATAATATGGGCAGAACCATCTCTTTTGCATCTTTAAATTACCTTTGTAGCTTTTGTTATTTCCTTACTATCATTTTTTATTCTTTATTGTCAAATTCTCCTCTCTTTTCCTTGATTGGTTTTGCTAACAATTTTAATAATTTTATGGTCTTGTTTTGTTACCTAAAAAACCAGCACAAGATTTGTTCATTATTTCTAATGATTTTCATTTTCTAATTCATTATTTTGTGCTTTTACTTCTATTTATTTCTTACTTGTTTTCTCTAGGTTTATTTTTTTTTTCTAAGTTCTTATGTTAGGTGCTTAATTTTTTTTTCTTTTCATCTTTCTTGATTATTTACTTAGTTTATTCCAACTATATGACAAAGGTTCAGGTATGTAGTCTTTTCATTATTTTTATTTTTCAGATATAGACTTCCTCTTTTACCAAATAATTCTTTGAGAGGTTTTTATCTGATTTTTTTTTCTATTGTTTCAATTTTCTTTTTATAAATATTGTCTTATTCTCCAATTCTCTTATGAGTAAATTAATATTTATTGAATTATGATCAGGGGAATTCCCTGGTAGCCCAGTAGTTAGGACTCTGCACTTCCACTGCAGGGGACAGGGGTTCAATCCCTGGTCAGGGAATTGAGATCCTGCAGCGTGGCCAAAAAAGAAAATTCCTCTGAGTTTTGATAAGAAAATGTGCAAATGTCTTCTGTTTTTCTATAACTTGTTTTTCGCTTTTCCTAGTGTTGTCTTTTAATGAACAGAGTTCTTTAATTTAGGGAAATTTGTCAAATGTTTTATTTATTGTTATTTTACGAATATTATTTTTTAAAAAATTTTATTACTCAAAGGTCATACAGGTTCAGCCTTCATTTTTTCTATTTTCATTTTGCTTTTCACATTTAATGCTTTAATCTACCTGAAATCAATTTTTGTATGCGATATGGGGTTCAACTTCAATTTTCCCCATTTCTAATCTATTTTCACAACATAGTCTATTACATTTTTCCTCTTCTACAATTCCACTTTTCATATCACTTGTGTTTATATAGATTTATCAGTTTGTCTTTCCTAAGTCCAATACTACACGGACCTAAACTATCATATCTCTATAAAGGTTTGATGGTTGATAGGACAATTTTCTGCCTATCCTCTTAAATACCTTGCTAAATTTCACACACATACACAAATTTAATCCTTATTGGAATTTTAATTTCATTTGTGTTCAACTGACAGATCAATTTGGGGAGAATCAACATCTTATAACCTAATAACACAATATACTTCTCTATTTACTTTCTTGACTATGTGTCAGAATATGTTTACCTTTTTTTCATACATCATTTGCCTATCCATTGTTAGACTTAAATCTAGGTAGCTTATATGCTAGTTTTAATAGACATATTAATTTATTTTTCAAATTTAATTGCTTGTGTATAGAAACGCAATGAGTTTTAATATATTGACATTACATTCAGCTGTGTTAGTGAACTCTATTTCTTCTAATGGTTTGAGTATCTTTTTAAACTTTGCTTCTTTTATTTTCTTGCCTTACAGTGGTAACAGGAATTTTATCTTATTCCTAAAATAAAATGAGCTTTTAAAATATTATATCATTCAAAATGTTTGCTTTTGGTTTATGTTAGATTTCAATTATCAAGTAAAGGAAATCCTATTTTCTATTTTGATAAGAATTTTATCATGAGTAGATATTGAATTTCATCAAATGCTTTTCTTATATGTAGCAGTATGACCATATATATTTGTCTTGTTAATATGTTAACGTGGTAGAAGATATTTCTAGAGACTTATGCCTTCCTGGGATAAATTAAACTTGTTCATGATTTTATTCATCAACATTTTGCTTGGGAATTTTGCATCTTGTTGAGTGAGATAGGTCTGTAATTTTGTCTGATATGGACATAAAGTTTCTATTGGATTCAAATGAGTTAGGAGATATCTCTTATTCTATTCTCCAGAATAGTTTTTATAAGATTGCAATATTCTGTTCCTCAAGAATTTATTAGAATCAGCCTGTAAGGCCATCTGGTGCGAGTGTTTACCTTGGGAGAAAAATTTTAACTATAAAGTCAATTGTATGAAGATTTTACGAGTAGTCAGACTGTTTCTTTTTAATACATTATAGTAAATTACACTTATGCCCATTTTATCTCCCTAATCTTATTTTATTTTGTCTAACAGTTTTCTTACTAAAACTCTACAAAGATTTTCCTTTTTTTTTTTTTGCAAAAGAACCAACTTTAGATTTTGTTGAGACTATGTCATCTTTGGTTTCTGTTTCATTAATGCCTACTGTAACCTCTTTATATTCTTCTTTCACTTTTTAAAAATTTTGTTCTGTTCTATATGTGTGTGTGTGTGTATATATATACATTAAGTTCTACCCTGTTAGCAAATTTCACTTGTATAATACAGTGTTATCAACTATAGTAACCATGTTATACATTAGATCCTCAGACCTTATTCATCATACAGCTGAAAGTAGTTCTGTTCTTTTTCTAATTTCTTAGGTTGACTGCTTAGCTCATTCATTTTCAATCTTTCTTTTGTTCTAATACAAGATTTTAAAGCTATCAATTTCCCTTTAAATAGTGCTTTTCTTACATTTCACTATTTTGCTATGATTCTTTTTAATTTTCTGATTTACTTTCCTTTTGTTCTTTCATTCTTAAGTTTATATATATGTATGTGTATTACACACTTATATATATATATACATACTTGTGTGTGTACATTTGATTGTGTTTTTTTGTTATTGTTCTTATTGTGTTCTAGTACAATTACACTATAGTCAAGGAGCATTGTTTGTGTGTTCCAAAGTCATTTATTGAGGTAGACTTTAAGGCCTGTATGGGATCAAGTTCTGTTAACAGTCCCATGCATATTTGAGAAGATTGTAGTTGGGTCTAGTTTTATAATTGTGCTTTTCAAATCTTAGACATGTTTTCTAAGTTTTTCATTTTCTTAGCTTCTCAGTGATTGAGAAAACTGTGCTAAAATCCAGTATGACAGTAAATTTGTCAGTATCTCCCAATAAGTCTCCAAATTTTTGCTTCAAGTATTTCAAGGCTATTTTAATTGACATATACTCTATTAGAATTACTCTGTCATTTTGGTGAACTGAATTTTTTATCGTTAAGTACTATCCCCTTGAACTTTAATAATATGTTTTTTCTTAATGTCTATTTTTTTCTGATAGCAATATAGCTACCTCAGCTTTCTTTCGGATAGTGTTTGTACATGTTTTCTATATCTTTAAACTCCATCCATGTCCTTAAGTTTTAGAGTGTCTCTTGTAAACCACATACAGCTAAGTTTTTAACTTATTTTGCTTCATTTTATTCAAATTCACATTATATTTTAAATTAACAACTTAATTCGTGAATTATTAATAAAGTTACTAATATATTTGACTCACTACTGCCATAATACTTTTAGTTATTTTTGCTATTTTTTTCTCTTCTTTTTTCTCTGTTTTATTGCATTTTCTTATTTATTTCTCATATTCGATTTTGCTCCCTCTTATCTAATTGTAATGTATACAATCTATTACTATACCTATTAAGCTTAACGAAGTCCAAATTGTATTTTTTAACCCTTGAAAACAATACAGGAACTTTGATTGCTTAAGTGTAGATCAATCTCCTCCACCTTAAGTTCTACTAATTTTCCACTTTCTAGTGCTGTCATGTGGGTCCTAATAATTAGACATCATTATTATTACTATTTTTTATGAATTTCTTTGCACACCGTTATTTCTTACATCAGAAGTTCCTTCTGAAATAAGTTGCCTGCTTCTGCAGATTCATCTTTTAGAATTTAATTTAGTCTCTCTTCCTGGTATATATTACTAATATTCAGCAATGCCTTTCCCTTCTCTGATACTACATGGTTCCTGCGCAATTAGGTAGGCCCTTTGACTACTTCTTGGCTAAGGAAGTGAAAAACGCTTTCTCTGCCTTACAGATGAAAGTTCTATGCCAACATGGAGTCAGAAGATATAGTATATAAATTCCTAAGTAAAACATTTGGAAAGGTCTACCTTGGAAAACCCTAGAAGCACAGCAAAATTCGTATGATTAAGAAATAATTTTTTAATGTTTTCAGCCGCTGAGATTTGAGGTGAATTCATACTGGATCCTAACCTAGAGTTACTCTGTCTAATGTAACATATTTTTTGGTGAACCAAATTTTTGTTTATTTGAAAAAGTCTTTATCCCTTCTTTGTTATTTAAAAATAGTTTTGTTGAATACATAATGCTAAGTTGTCAAATATTGTTCCTCTGGACTTCACTTATATTAATATTATACTATTGGCTTCTGGCTTAACTTTTTTTTCCTGTTGAGAAATCTATTAGCTGCCCAAACTTTATTCCTTGTGGGTGACTTCCTTTTTATCTGATGGCTTTTAAGATTTTTCTCTATACCTATTGTTTTCTTCAGTTTCACCACAATTTATGTAAGTATAAATTTCATTGTGCTTATCCAGACTGATGGGTGTTTTGCTTTCTTGGGAGTCTACGGATCTGTTTCTTTAATCTATCAAATACTCAGAGAGTATCTCTTCAAGTAGGTCCTTTTATACACTTTTTTCTATGCTCTTTTACTGGAAGTCTACTTAAACAGTTTAAACCTTCTCATTTTTTTATCCCTCTCTTAACCTGTCTAATATTTTCCATCTCCTTGTCTCTCTGGGATGCATTAATTACCTCAGTAGTACCTTCAAGCACGTTTATTCTGAGCTATGTCTTTGAGTTATTCCAGCATTTTCTATTTCCAAAAGTTATATTTGGTTCTTTTTTCATCTCTGCCTATTTATTTTTCTAGTGCCTTTTACTTGTTCATTTTTATGTCACTATTTATTTCTTTAAACATTTTATCCATAGTTATATTGTCTTTTCTGTTTCAAGGATTTTTACCCTAAGAGAGCCTACCTGAATTCTTCTACACCGACAGTTCGATAATTTCTGGAGTCACAATATTTTTTTCCCTTAAGAGATGGTTTAAGATGAACTTAGAGCCCTTAGTGTTGCAAATGAATAGTCAACTGTCAGACTAACTTTTTCCTTTGTAGATAAGTTATTCTATCTCTATTAACTTTTATAAGATTGTCCTGTATTCTTTTTTTTTTTTTTTTGCGGTACACGGGCCTCTCACTGCTGTGGCCTCTCCCGTTGCGGAGCACAGGCTCCAGACGCACAGGCTCTGCAGCCATGGCTCACGGGCCCAGTCGCTAAGCGGCATGTGGGATCTTCCCGGACCGGGGCACGAACCCGTGTCCCCTGCATCGGCAGGTGGACTCTCAACCACTGCGCCACCAGGGAAGCCCTGTCCTGTATTCTTAGAGTTAATAAATATTATCAGAATATGTTTGAACCAGTTAATTTTTCATCTTTCCTACCAGGAATTTGATAAGCCCTCTTCAATTTATAGATGCAACTTTATCTTCAGCTCAGCGATTTTGTTTTTCTTTTTTTAAGTAATACATATCCTTTATATATATATATATTTTCTTTCCTTTCACAATTATTCACGTTAGGTTGCTGGATCTATCAAGCAAATCTGTCATCTTTCCCCTCTTAATTGTGATCTCCTTGTCTTTATTCTGGGTTTTGAGATAATTTATGCTCTTTGACCTTAAAGGCTTTTCATTCTGGCCTCAACAGTGACAATATATTCCCTCAATTCATCTACTGAATGGATTTATTTAGATAATCGTGGTTTCTAACTCCAGAAAAATCTTTTTTGTGCTGCATTTGTATCTCTTTAAATGCTGTCAGGGTATCCCTAAATTTTTTATCTGTCTATAAAAATCTGGTCTATTATACCAAGTGTCTATTTGTTTTAATTGATAACCATTTTTCCAGCTGTTGGATCCCCTTAGGGGAGATATATTATTCTTACCCAGTCATCACAAAAGCTGAGCAGCAAAATGCCTGTAATATAGAATGAAACATGCTTCTTGCCAATGCACCTGGAAAAGGCCTCCCTTCTCTTTAGAATCCTGAACTCTACCGCCTCAAGGACTGGAATGACTTAGTTCTCCTTCAGCTTCTTTGACCCTCTGGGTCATGGAAACACCAAGCTCCCTGGTGGTACGTCTGCCCGTTCTGCTGCTTTCCAGGGCTCGTCCCAGAATGCCCGGCAAAGTTCTGCACAATTTTCTCTGCAGAGACCCCAAGGGAGCCCTATTGTTTGTACCTAATTGCCTATAGGCCCATCATTTCTGTATTTTGGCTTTGCTTTCCACTATTTGTCCCTCATTTAGCTATTTATAGGAGACAGAGAAATATTTTAAGATTTGGACTTATTCGACCATCTAAAAATGGTATTTTTTTCTAGAACCGGGTTTGGTGTTATTGCTGCTGTTTTGTTTTCTCTATAAAATTTTTTTCCATGACCCTCCAGATTGGAATTATTTTAGTGTCCTTGTCCTCCAGATATTGCGATATTGCTTCTCTAAGTGCCTCAAGTAAGGGTTATTATGATTACCAGGATCACCATTTAGTACTTGTGACCCTTATGGTTTTATGTAAATTAAATTGTTGTACTTTTCCAAATCTTAGGAGATTTCTGTTTGTATCCTGTGGCAGACAGAATGGAATTAGAACCAGACTCCTCATGTCTTCTGAATAAAACATAATAGAAAGAGAAAAAATACTTTTTCCTTATGACAAACATTGCCTTGGCTCTATACGAGAAGTTGTTCATTCTGAGAAGCTTCTTCCTCTGTCTCCTGAGCTCTAAACATCCTGGAAGAGCCCTCCTGGCACAATGAAAGCTTTGCTATTACTGTTCCATGGTGCCTGAGTTCCTCATCCATGTCCAATATCAATAGATGAGAAAAAGACCCCAAAGTACACCAATCCTATATTTCAGGGGAAAGGTGAAACAATCTAAGAAAATTAAAAGGCAAGTTAATATCATGTGGCTTTGTTTCACAGACAAGGAAATGCAAGGTAGGAGTCTTTACCATTATTTAATTCAGCTATAGTTATAATTCTAATTCCCAGTATTTATATTGAGAACCCAAGATATCGATCTCCTATTCTATTCCACCTTAACAAGGCCAGGCATCCTCAGGCACCCTCTCAGCTTTTCCCTCTAGTGTATGGGAAATGTGTGTTCTTTCAGCTATCCTCCCAATAACTGTTGTCTGGCCATGCCCTGCTACACCAACTTATTACATACCTGAATACCTTCTTGCCATGCTTTGGCCTGAGTTTAACCCCAGCCTGTGGACATCCACCAGCCCCATTTCCAAAAGTTCAATTACTTGGACTAAACAGTTTCTCTAGAGCCACAGGGCTGAGAAAATTCTGGGTGCTATCACTGTTATTTCAAAAGCTAATTCCCATTCCACAGAATGAAATATTTATCCCCCAGGGGAACCAAAGAAGCTAAAGAATATGTTGAAATCGTCTGCCCATTATCACTTCTGAATGCTTTTGCTGCTCGTTCCATTAGACAATCAGTAACTCAAAGCCAGATGTCTTTTTTTATCCCCAAGTGAAAAGTCCTACATTTGACCTAAAATTACAAATATACTGCAGTACAGAAAATGACACTCTGAAATTGGCCAGAGGGTTTGTATTTAACATCAGAGCACTTAGAGCATTTCTGAACTAGCACCAGAAATTTATCTCTCATAAGTATATTCTCTGTATCAGTATGTGTTTCATGATGTATCAATACTTACTATTCTGACCAATAAGACTTTGTTTTCATACAGCTCTGGTATGAGGTAAATGAAGTTATGGCTCAAAAATAGATTGTGACAACTTCTTTTTTCTTTTGGCTCTGGGAAAGACAAATCACATTTCCCTGTTACTCCTCCATGAGTTTCATCACCAGGTCATTTCTTTTTTCCTTCTACGATGTTGGATGTTCTATTCATTTTTTAAAAATACAGTAACTAGTCTATTCTTAAAACAGGCTTCTGCTAGCAATTTTTTTATTTACCACTTGATGAATAACTGAATGATTATCTTTTAAAATCAGTTATATATATATGTACATATATATATATATATACGCACACACACACACACACACACACACACACACACACATATATATATGTATATATATATGCACCTCAGGAATCCATGGTATTCAGGAGTTTAAGATCTTGCTGTAGTCCTATGGTTCTTCACTGATAAATAAGGAATAAGTCAGAAAAAAAATGTGTTGATGGATGAAAATGTGTTGACAAAAATGCTGGAGCAGCAAGATAGAATGATAACACACTAATAATAATTCATAGTCATCTGAAGAACAAGAACCATCCTGAAGCCAGCTGCATGGCTTCAACAAGTCAGCATATGCAGAGCAAACACAGTTTCTACCTCCAGAATGAAATAATATCCTTTGAAAGAACTCTGCCCTAGGGTGTTGTTAAAACTTTCACAATGATAGGCAAAGGCATTTCTGCCTATATAGAGCCTAATAAGGTGTCCTGATCAATACCTCACACAGTGGCACGTCCATCCTGAATCTGTCCCTAACAGATATGGAATCTGGGACAATTCACTCAGCCTACTTACATAAGCAGTCTGGCAATATTAATTCAGAACAATTTCAGCCATGAGTTTTGGGCAGAACAGCATAGTATGTAGCAACAAAACGGATAGTCAGGATCACATCATTCTTCTGTAGAGAAACAGAAACTCAGAACTTCAAATATGTGTCCAGACGCCTGGTCCATTTACTCTACCCAGATGCTTATTTCACAATATTTTATTTCTCCTCAAAACTCTATCATCATGTTCCCCAAACATCATTCTAGAAACAAAAACAGAAGCATCAGAAGATAACTTCCTCATTCCATTCCATCAAATCCACCAAGATCAAACATCTGTTCTTTGTACACTGCTTCCTTCCTGAATGATAGGTGAACAGCATTTCTCTTAGATAAAGTCAATTCCTCCAGCTGTGTTCTGGATCCTAGCTCCTGAAATTACCTATTTCATCTCCCCTGCCATCAGGTTTCTCTATTCACTGGATTATTCTCAAGACGTAACATATACGCAACATCTTCCTGCTTTTAGAAATCCTCTTGCAATCCTACATACCTCCAATTTTGAACATACTTCTCTGCTCCTTTAGTGGCAAAAAGATATAAAACCGTTTTTATCCTCGTTGTCTCCATTATTTCATCACCAACTCTCTCTTGATCTTGTCATGTCAGGCTTTTATCTTCTCTACTCCAGTGAAACTAGTCTTGTTCTTGGCCAATAATGACAGTCATAAGGTCACATCCAATGGTCATGGTTGATTCTCTTCTTACACAATCTCTCAGGAGCATTTGACTCAACAATTCACACTTTCTTCTTTCAAACACCTCTTTACTTGGATTTAAGGACATCATATTTTTCTGATTTTCCTCTCTCACTGGTCATTTCTTCTTGGTCTCTTTTTTTGGATTCTACAAATCTTCCTGACTTCTAAGTACTGGCATACTTGGGACTACACCTTGGACCACTTCTATTCTCTGACTACAGTCATTTCTGGCTGACCTCATCCAGCACCATAGATTAGTGTCACCCACACATTAGTGCCTCCAATAATAATACCTCAACTCCAACATTCCCTATGGGATCTATCTAACTACTTATATGACATCTCTACTCGATATCTAATAGTCACATTAATAGTGATATCTAACAGTTAAACTCCTATTTGTTCTTCTTAAATAGACTTTTTTCTAAGTTTTTCTCAACTCTATGTGGTATCATTGCTATCCCAGTCATGCCAGCCAATAAACACGGAATGCCTTGATTTTTCTGTATATCTCCCACCCCACCGTCAGTCCATCAACAAATCCCATCATCTCTGACTCCAATGTCTTCTTACCTCCTGAAATGTTAGTTCAAGACCACGTCATCTCTCACCTGGACAACTGAATAACCCTCTGTTCTCTCTTCTTCTTTTGCTTTTCCACATCCATGTTCTATCTATTGTTGTGTAACAAACTTTCTTAAAGCATAGTGACTTGAAAACAACAATAATCTTATTGCTCTTCGTGGTTCTGTGTGATGACTTGGCTCAGCTGAGCAATTATTTGGTTCGTCTCACTTGATGTCTTTAACACAGTTGCAGTTGGATAGTGATTAGGACACTGAAAAACCTGGACCTTTCTTTCTCCATGTGGTCTCAGGGTTTGTCCTTGTTGGGGCCCAGAGTAGACCTCCCCAAAACGTGCCTCCACGGCATATTGATTATTCTGAATTACAGTTTCTTAAGAAATGGCCAACACAGGAGGGACACTCTGACCCTCCTTTCTGTCTCCTTGAAAGCAGGAAATAAATCTCCTGTACCTGGAGGTAGAAGGACACCCTATCACCAAAGACAGGAACGTCAGGCTGAGAAGCCTGTATAAACAAAACTTGTTAGTTCTTTAATTTACTACTCCAAATGCAAACTCTGTTTAGATTCTTCACTAATTGGGTACCTAAAACCTGAGTTTCATTGTCTTGTCAGTTCTTCAGAAAGGTTTTCCTTCTTTGTCTAAAGAGTATGAAAGCTGCCTGCTTTGGCCACTTCTTAAGTTTCGTTTCTATGAGACCTCATTGTGCAAGAATTAAAATTTGCTTCTTTTTCTCCTGTTAATCTGTCTTGTGTCAATGTTATTATTAGTCCAGCCACAAAAAAATCAAGATGTATAGAGAGGGAAATTTCTCCCTCTCTAACATCTTCTCCGTGTGATCTCTTCAGTATGATAACCAGGCTTATTACATGGTAGGTAAAGACTCCCAAAGTAAGTGACAGTCCTCTTAAAAACTAGACCTGGAACTGGTACGGCAACACTTTTGTACATTTTATTGGTTAGTATAAGTTAAAGGCCAGGCCATATTCATTGTGGTGGGAGAGAACTACACAAGTGTATGAATTCTGGGAAATATGGCCCATTTTGAGCCATCTTTTGAGACTACCTGCCACATTTTTTTTTTTTTTTTTTTTTGCGGTACGCGGGCCTCTCACTGTTGTGGCCTCTCCCGCTGTGGAGCACAGGATCTGGACGCGCAGGCTCAGCGGCCATGGCTCACGGGCCCAGCCACTCCACGGCATGTGGGATCCTCCCGGACCGGGGCATGAGCCCGTGTGCCCTGCATCGGCAGGCGGACTCTCAACCACTGCGCCACCAGGGAAGCCCAAGAGATCCTTTTAAAACATAAATTATATCATGTAACTCTGCTCTCAATGCTCCAGAAAAATTTCCATGACTATCAAAATAGATTTCAAAGTCCTTCACATGGCCTCCCAGATCCTACACGACCTTGCTCCTGGGTACCTCGCTAATGTTATTTACTGCCACTCTCTGGAAATGCCAAACACAAGTGTACTGGTTTTCTAAATTATCTGCACAATGGCTTCCATGTTTTAATTCATCTTACATTTTTAGTCTCTGATGGACTGTAGGAAATGCATATCCAAACAAATTCACAGGTGAAAGAGTGGATAAGAAATTAGCATTGTTCCTGCAGAACCAAGAGACTCAAAAACACCATTTCTATTACCTTCTAGGGTTTCGTTGCCTATAAAGGCCATCACATTTATCACATCTCCTGAACACTGCACTAACAGGCAAACTGGGAATTATTTTCCTAGTTTTCAATTTAAGAACCCATAGTGACTTGTCTAATGTCAGAGATGTAGTAAGTGGTAGAGCCAGAACATAAACGCAACAACTCTAATTACTTACTCAGTGTTCTGGCTACTTTCTCATAATAAAAGTTCAAATAGGAGAAACTCTGAGATATCAGACTATCACAAAAGAATAAACTGTATCAATTTATACTTGTAGTGTGCTGTCTTATCTCCTCAATTCAGTTACTGGATAAAAATTATGTTGCAAGGTGCTCCTTGACATTTTATTTGCTTTATTGTAGACAATAACCAGAGGCACATGGGCACAAATTATAGTCTTCACAGAGCTTTTTAACATGGGCTGGAGTGATTTGGGATTCTCCTTATCCTGGTATTCATTAATTTATCAATACATTCACACTTTCTTTCCTTCATTTGACCACTCAACAATATCTTTAAGTGCTAGGCAACCCCTGTTTGTGCAATGCTTTTGTAACTGGTGCCGCCTGCGCCAAACAAATAAAGGACAAGCTCTCCCCAAAAAGAATTTGAAGCCTAACTGAAAGAATAAGAAGGACATACATAACAATGTAAGAACAAAGCAAGAAAATAGCCACAATGCAAAATAACAAAAGTAAATGTGGGCACATGAAAGACTTTTAAAAAGCTCATTACCTCCTAAAGGAAGGTCTCAAATTATTACTGGTCCCAGACATAGACTGCTTCTCACACCATTCCCAGGAATTGATGCTTCTCAACTGTTATTGGGAAAGCTATTCCCTACAAAGATCTGAGGGACTTTAGAATATATAATTATTCTTTTGGACAACTCACCCACTTATTTTACCTAAATATTTGCAATATGTTATCAAAATGGCTCACACTTATGAAGTCTAGTTACTGAATAAACTTCAAAACTTGCCTCATTTTGCAGACAAACATCATGCTCACTGTGCTTAACATTAAAGGCTAGAAAGGATAACCCATATATTTTCATCATTAGCTTCAGAAATCTAACAAGCCATGCTGATTCACAGACAACCAGAGCAACCTCTCCTGTAGAATTTCAACCTCAAAGCATGTGGGGGTGTGTCTAAATAAAAATAGAAGTCATAAGAACAGAGTGGAGCATATTTCCAAAGCAGTACACTCACAGATGTCCTTGTCCATTGACAGCCACGTGACTTGCCTATCCATTTTATGAGAACCAGCAGGGAAAGGTACCCCTGGTCTCAGTAGCAGGAAGAGTTGCGCTTCTACAGAGAAACTAGGTATTGAACTTTGTGAAACACATAACTGCTTATATTCCTTTTTTAGCAAGTGTATAATATTTCACGACTGTGATGATTAATTTTGTGTCAACTGGGCTGGAGTGTGGTGCCCAGTTATGTGGTCAAATATTATTCTGATTATTCTGTGAGGGTAATTTTTTTGGATAAGATTAACATTTGAATCGGAGGACTCTGTGTAAAGCAGATCATCCCCTATATGTGGATGGGCCTCACCCAATCTGTTGAAGGAATTAATAGAACAAAATGTTGACCTCCCCTGAGCAAGAGGGAATTCTGCCTGCACACGGCCTTCAGACTTGAACTGCAGCATTGATTCTTCCTGGGTCTCCAGCTTGCCAACCCACACTACAGATTTTGGACTCACCAGCCTCCATAATCATGTGAGCCAATCCTTAGAATAAATATTTATTATTTATTATAAATACTTATTATATTTATTTCTTGAGTACATATTACATGCCAGGCTCTGTACAAAGCAGTGAACAAAACAGACAAGATCCCTGCCCTCACGAGATTTATAGTTTAGACCTGTGCTAATCAATAACTACTGTAGCTGCTAGACACATGTGGCTATGGACCACTTAAAATATGGCTAGTCCAAGTTGAAATGTGCTGTAAGTATAAAATGCATACTGAATTTCAAACACTTAGTATGAAAAAAAGTTAAATAACTCAAATTTTTATATTGATTACTTGTTGAAATGATAATAGTTTGGAGATATTGGGGGAAATAAAATATATTAACAATTTTTTAAAGACACAACCTGGTACAACCATTTCTATACATCCACAAAGAGAAGGGCAACCCTGGCAGAAAGAGAGCAGGTAACTGATGACACAAACTATTTATCCTGAGATGTGGTCCACAATTGAGGTGGTAGAAACAAGAGAATCCTGGTAGCAGTGCATGCTGAGAACTGCAGTTTTTATGCTCTATAGTAATTCAGAGTATAAAAGGAAATTAAGAGCCCAAGAACAGGAAAATTATGATGAGCCCTAAAACCAGATAAAGTAGAGGAACTTCTAAATAAAATTAAATTAAGACTTCCCTGGTTGTCCAGTGGTTAAGACTCTGCCCTTCCACTCCAGGAGTAACGGGTTCTATCCCTGGTTGGGGAAGTTCCACATGCCATGCAACCAAGAAATTAACTAATTGATTAATTTAATTTAATACAAATATGAACTTTTTTTCTTAAAGAGAATCTACATTTTGAGGAAAAAAAAAGTGTATATCTTCTATATACATATTTTATCTGTTCTGTTTCTCTGGAGAACCCTAATACAATGGTGCACATTTTAGATACTGTGTATTCTTTTGGCTTTCACAGGCTTTCTTATCATTAATCCTTCTTTGACTGATTTCTCTTACCAAGTTTCATTTTAGTTTATCTAGAGACAGAGAAATGCAGTCCCTGACAGTCAGGAGCCAATCTGGCATTCATAGCTAGACCTTGGCGCTCTCCTATGGAAAGTCATTTCAGAGAACATCAATGTCACACAAGGCCAACTGTGACTCTGATGGATCAAAGACAAGAGCATAATCATGTCTGAATACAAACAACAATATTACCATTGCCCGAACCACAAAAATGTCTAAACATCCCCCTATCCTGGCTAGTAGGAATGACTACAATTTTAGCCTCAGTCTAGTCTTTTCTCCTTTTAGATAAGATTTATTAAGATAGAATTACTCCCACTCTCTGACAGCATCCAATTCAGAACAAAGTCTGCTTCCTCAGTTCTATTCAAAATTGATAAACCCAAACCCTTTAAAAAGTTATTTCTAAAACTCTTCTACTGAGGTGACTCACAGTTCTTGATGGTGTGCATTTTCTTTTGAAGAAACAAGCAGTAAACCCAACTTGTTCAACCATAAGTATATTTCTGATGGTCTTTGGCTAGAGAGCATTGACAACTTATCATGTATCATTAGTTGCCTTCAATTACTTCTGGATCAAATCAAGGTGGCTGCAATATTTAAGCAACAGCAACACAAAGTGTGAAATTTAAAAAGCCAATAATAGTTTTGTATTCTAAACACATTCTCAATGCTACATTTGCTGATTTCAATGTTTATTTTAGTATATTATGGCTATAATCCAATGCTGAATATCAAAAGCACTCTACAAATTGCTGTCTAGGAGTATAAAATTAATCTCAAGTAGCTATATTGTTTCCTTTTCCTGAAGAAAACTATGGATTTATAATCATTGTAATTCTAGGTGTTATGAGTATTCTATAGCAAATACTTTTTAACTGCCACTGTTAATGCAACCACCAAAAGAAAAAATGTAGGATTATAAATTCCAATTCAATTTAGGAGGTAACGGAATGACACAGTTACAAACTCAAATGATAAAAAAGACCAAACAAATTTGAGCACAGAAAAGAAGTACAAAGAGAAAACAGAAAATAACATGACAAACAAATCCAAATGTATAAAAAATACAAAACAAATTTAAAGTTCTTCTACTATCAAAAGTGGAGTTATAGAGACTTAATTAATGATCCTACTGAAGGAATCAAAAACAGGATAAAATAAGTAAAACAGAAGTCTTCAAGACATCGGACTATGGCAACAAAGGATGGTGATGTCTGAGAAATGCAAATGAGGTGAGTCCTAAAATTGTCCCTAAAATTTGCCTTCAAGTGTTTCTAGACCACTGAAACAGGAAGGGGGAACTTAGGCAGAGAATCTGAGTCATAAGGAGTTGGAGCTAAGAGCCCAGGTAAAGCAAGGCAACTAACCAGACAGAATTCTCAAGAGGAGAGGGCTACACAGAGAAAGGACACTGAAATCTGCAGAAGATCCTTCTTGAGTATTTGACATAGTACTGAACATTGCATATGTATGAAGAAAATATCAGAGGTCAGGGAAAAAATCACCCAAAAGGATTACCTGTCATACAGGGCTGAAACAATGCCCGTTCCTACCAACCAAATGAGAAAACATTGTATTTTATGGAGCATTGGGTAGAGTATTCAGACAGTCCTCTATTCTAATATTCAAAAAACACACTCGGGCTTTCCTGGTGGAGCAGTGGTTGAGAGTCTGCCTGCCGATGCAGGGGACACTGGTTCGTGCCTCGGTCCAGGAAGATCCCACATGCTGTGGAGCGGCTGGGCCCATGAGCCATGGCCGCTGGGCCTGCGCGTCCGGAGCCTGTGCTCTGCAACAGGAGAGGCCACAACAGTGAGAGGCCCACGTACGGCAAACACACACACACACACACACACACACACACACACACACACACACACACA